>NC_057349.1:86573185-86879157 GCF_016509475.1 Prionailurus bengalensis
CTGCAAATAGTGAAAGCTTTACTTCTTCTTTACCAATTTGGATACGTTTTATTTCCTTTTTAATTTTGTTTACTGACCTTTAACCGACTGAGCCACCCAAGTGCCTCTGAGGAGAATAGGTATTAAGTCTTTAAATGTTCGGTAGAATTCACCTGTGAGGCCGTCCTGGACTTTTGTTTGTTGAGAGTTTTTTAATGATTCAATTTCATTGCAGGATATCAGTCTGTTCAAATCTTCTATTTCTTCTTGATTCAGTTTTGGGAGGTTATATGTTTCTAGGAATTTATCAATTTCTTTTTGGTTGTCCAATTTGTTGGCATAGAGTTTTTCATAATATTCTCTCACAGTCCTTTGTATTTCTGTGGTGTCAGTTATTATTTCTCCTGTTTCATTTCTCATTTTGTTTCTTTGAGCCCTTTCTCTTTTTTTCTTTGATGACCTTGATAATGTTTTATCAATTTTGTAGAACTTTTCAAGGAACCAGCTCCTGGTTCTTGATCTGTTCAATTAGATTTTTGTTTGTTTGATTGATTTTAGTTTCTATCTCATTTCTTTCTGGTCTAATCTTTATTATTTCTTTCCTACTGTTGGTTTGGGGTTTAGTTTGTTCTTCTGTTTCTAGCTCCTAAAGGAGGATTGGTATTAGGATTAGGATTAGGATTAGGATTAGGATTAGGTGGTTTATTTTAGATTTTCTCACTTCTTGAGGTAGACCTGTATTGCCATAAACTTCCCTCTTAGAACTGCTTTTGCTGCATCCCAAAGATTTGGGACTATTGTGTTTTCATTTTCATTTGTATTTTTTGGTTTGTATGGAAGGTAAAAATTATATTCCATGTATTTTTTAATTTCTTCTTTGATTTCTTGGTTATCTCTTTCACTGTTTAGTAATATGTTCTTTAACTTCCATGTATTTGTGTCCCCTCCACATTTTTTTTCTTATGGTTGACTTCTAGTTTTATAGCATTCTGGTCAGAAGAGGTGCATGGTATGATTTCAATCTATTTGAATTTGTTGAGATTTGTCTTGTGACCTAATATGTGATCTATTCTGGAGAATGTGTGCACCTAAAAAGAATGTGCATTCTGCTGTTTTAGGACAGAATGTTCTGAATATATCTGTTATATCCATGTGGTCCAATGTGTCATTCAAAACTACTGTTTCCTTGTTGATTTTCTGTTTGTATGACCTGCCATTGATATCAGTGGGGTGTTAACATCCCCCACTATTTTATAATTACTATACATTACTTCCTTAATGTTTGTTATTAGCCACTTAATGTATTTAGGTGCTTCATGTTGTAGGCATAAATATTTAAAATTATTATATTTTCTTGTTATATTGATCCCTTTATGATTATTTAGTGTTATTCTTTGTCTCTTCTTACAGTCTTTGTTTTAATCCATTTTGTCCGATACAAGTATTACTACACCGGCTTACTGCACATGTCTTTAGATCTTCAATGAGTCTTTTAGAGGCAGCATATAGATGGGTCTTGTTTTTTTATCCATTCTGTCACTTTATGTCTTTTGGTTGGAGCATTTAATCCACTGACATTCAAAGTAATTATTCATAAGTGTGTACTTATTGCCATTTTGTTACATGGTTTATGATTATTTTTGTAGTTCTTCTCTGTTCCTTTATTCTCTTGTTCTCTACTCTCATGGCTTGCTGGTTTTCTTTAGTGATATACTTGGATTCATTTCTTTGTATTTTTTGTATTTCTATTATCAGATTTTGACTTGTGGTTACCATTAGGTTGATGTAACATCTTATGCATATAGCACTCTAAATTTTTTAATCATTTTTTAAGTTTATTTATTTATTTTGAGAGAGAGAGAGAGAGAGTGCATGCACAAGCAAGGAAGGAGCAGAAAGAGAGAGAGGGAGAGATAATCCCAAAAACAACAAAAGAAAAGTAGTGGCCTTATGAAAAAGAGGTCCTGCAGTGCCCTGCAATGTAATGCCCCGTCGGCCAGAACCACTTCTGATGTCTCCTATGTGTGTTGCATGCTTTCTGTTGTGCTGGTTGTGCTGCATTTGCTTGCAGTCTAGTCATGTAATGACTTTTTTTGTCTGTTGTGGGCAGGGTTTGGTCCCTGTGTTATTAGTGGGCCAGTCTGGGGCTGCCTTGGACTTGAGTTTAGTCAGATCAGGTATTTGCCAGAGCTGCAGTCGTACCAAATTCCAGGGCATTCTCCTGAGTTGTCCCTTGAGAATCTTTCACTGCTGGGAGGGGCCTACAGTCACACCAGATGTCTGCCACCACCACTGCTGGGGCCACAGTCATACTGGTGTATGTGGTTATCTTCCTCTCTCCCTGAGGCAGAAGTCACTTTGGAGTGGTACTAGCCTTTCTCAGGGCTGCTTGCACAATGCCAGGCTTGTGGTGCTGCTTTGATGGACTCTTGCCAAGAGTATGTTGGAGGGAGCTCATCCACAGGAGAACATGGTGGCAGGGTATTCTGCAGGAAGCTGGGGAGAGAGTGCTTGTGCTGAGCTGGTTCTGGCAGATGTCCGTGTATCCAGGCTGGGGGGGAAGGAGAAGGAAATGTTGCCCCCCAGCTGTTGTGTTCTTGGTGACATCTCCCAAAGATCCCTGCCCCTCCAACACATGGCTCTGATATTAGTAAATATATCTTCCTGTATACCTCAAGTGTTTTTCAAACTTCCTCTTCTATGCTATATCTCAGCAGGACTGTTCATTGTACTGTCCCTTTAAGGGAAGAAACTCAATTTTTATCACCTCTGGCTCTCTCAGAGCCATGCTCACTGATTTTTAAGGTTCTAAGTGTTAAGCCTCACTGATTGTAAGAATTTGTGACATTAGGCCACTCTGATTTTCAAAGCCAAATATTATAGGGATTTGTCTTCCCCAGTGTGGGTACCTGCTGCGTGTAGAGTCTGCTCCCCTCTCCTCTCTGCACCCACAGCATCCCTCCTTCCTGGAGATAGTCTAGCATGTCAGTTTGCCTTCTGACTGCATCTTTACCCTTCCTACCCATTTCAATGTAGCCTCTTCTTGACATTTTGCTGTGAAGAATCTGTCCTGTCAGTCTTCAGGTTGTTTCCTGGGTATTTACACCAAAGTGGGTGTTATCTAGTTGTATCCATGGGACAAGGTGATTTTAGGATCCTCCTACTCTGCCATCTTCCCTGGAAGTCTGAGGTCATGATTTTTAGCTCTTTGATGGGAATTCAGAGAATGGGCAGAGGAGGAAATGAGGAGTGCTTTAGGAATGGCAGGTAAGTCAATTTACACACTGAACTACAGACAATGTGTTGACTACAAAACTAACAGTTCCTTGGATTCAAAGGAGTTTTTCTTATGGTTTTAAGAAGAGAGGCATATTAAAAAAGCTGGGGTTTGTGTTGGCAGAGGATGGAAAAAGGATTTTGTGAAGGAATGTTGGTGACTGTGTGTGCTCTGTAAAATAAATTTTAATAAATGCAAGTAAATAAAGATTTGTACTCTTTCCAAATTATGTCAGGGTCTCATGCCTGGTTTATGAGAAATAGAATATACCAGTACCAGGGAGTAAACTGAGGAACTTCAACCTAAGCGAAGAGTCAGAAGACTCCTCACTGAGATTATGACATCTAAACTCAAATTTAAAGTTGAGTATCCAGAAGAAGGCAGAAATCTCAGAGGAAAGGATCACTTTAAGAGGCCCGAGAAAAAGTCTGCAAAGTACCTTAAATCAAGAAAAATAAATGTAGTTTTCTGAAGAATTCAGATATGTATCAGTGAGTTTATTAGAAGGAAACTATGGTTTAGGAAGTGGTCAGGACATGATATACACATTAAGACATGCATTTTAACATAGCGTATGGATTAGATTTGAGGCTGTCCCTAGAAAAGGACCTAGTACTTGGCTTTCTTAAAAAAAAAAAAAAAAGCTTAGAACTACATGGAATTTTTCAACCTTGCATACTGTATAAGGACTAGATAAAAAGATATTGTTTATGGATAGTAAGACTCAATATTGTTCAAATATCAATTCTTCTCAACTTAATCTATAGATTAAATGCAATCTCAATCAAGATCCCAGAAAGATATTTTGTAGATATAGACAAACTGATTCCAAAGTTCATATATAAAGGCAAAGACGTGGAGTAGCTAACACAATAAAATGAGAGGAAATCTATGTGACCTTGTGTTTGGTGATGAGTTTTGAGACACAACATTAAGTGCATGATCCATGAAAAAAAATTGATAAATTAGACTTTAATAAAATAAAAATTCTTGGCATCAAAGCATATAAACAACAAAGTGAAATGGCAACCCATGGTTAAAATGGTAAGTTTTATGTTATGTGTATTCTACCACAATTAAAAATAATTTTAAATTTAAAAACTTCTATGAAAGACATTGCTCTAAGAATAAAAAGACAAGCCATAGACTCAGAGAAAATATTTGCAAAACATATATCTGATAAAGGACTTGCATCCAAAATCTACAGAGGATTCTTAAAACTCAACAATAAGAAAATCAACAACCTAATTTTTAAAAGAGCAAAAGAAAAAAAAAGAGCAAAAGAAATGGATAGGCACCTCACCAAAGAATATATACAGATGGCAAATAAGCATATGAATAGATTCTCAATGGCATGTCACTAAGATGATGCAAATCAAAACAATGAGATGGCATTACATATTTTTATAAAGGCTAAAATTCAAAATACTTGAAATACCAATGACTGGCAAAGATGTGGAGCAACAGGAATTCTTATTCATTGCTTGTGGGAACACAAAACCCAATAGCCACTTTGGAAGACAGTTTGGAGGGTTCTTACAAAACTTACCAGAATCGTATCACATCGTCCTGCAATCCCTATCCTAGGATATTAACCCAACTGACTTGGAAACTAAGTCTTCACGGAAACTACAAAAACTCCAAACTAATTTGCAGACAGAAATCCTGCCTGGGCCATTAGTAGAAGGAATTATCCTCCACAATACAGAACCAAAGCCTTTATCTTGCACACAGATAAGACCCAAATTCACAGTATCCATAAGGCACAGAGACCTTGAATAAGAAACTAGCATATAGGTCCCAAACTGGTTGACCCAACCGGGTCCTGCTAACAATGAAACGGCAACATGTAAAATCCAAGAAATGTCCAGGCCTTTTAGAGATGAAACTCCCAATGGAGACAAGCTTAGGAAAAGCCATAAATGGAGAACTCATACTTTATACTAAGGAAATAAAGATCAAACAGGCAAGAAAGAGATTTTTAAAATATGTTTAAAATATTCATAGAGATCAAGGAAGCAAGAGAATCCATGAAGAACAAAGATCATTTTATGAGGAAAAAAAAAAAAACCACAGATGTATTTGAAAAGGAACCAAATGGAGATTCTGGAAATAAAAATGGTCAATGAAATTTTAAAAACTTTAATAGATAAGTTAAGGAGCAGGCCTACTAAGAGACCAAACCAAATCAGTTGAGAACTGAAAATGTCTGCTCTATTACTCCAGCAAAAAAGATGACTGCTTGAATAGGGCAGTGGCAGTGAGAGTAGAAATAAGTGGAGAAATTTAAGAAGAACTTTGAAAGTAGAATCAACAAGATTTGGTAATGAAGACTCCAGCCTCCCAATATATTCCTTCCTGACTTAGAAGAGAAGCATTGTGGCTGTGGTTTGAGCTGATGTGGTAGCTTCTTCTTAATGCCTGGCCTGTGGTAAGCACTCACTGGTGCTGTTGTTCATTGTATTGTTGTTTTCATTTTATGATTATCACCATTAAAGTTGATAGGAACAGCTGAAAGGTAAAGAAGGAGGTGTTGAACCTCCTACTAAGGAACATGTTATTGCTTTCCCACTGTCCAAATATTTTATAGGAAAGCTTGGTGTTAGAGCTGCTCTGCTTCAATCACATTGCAAAAAAAAAAAATGAGTGGAATATGAAATAAACCAGGTAGCTCAAAAACATATATCATTGTATGTAACCATGCACAACATGATTAAGAAAGCAACCCAAATCAGCACTGGAAAGACGGAATTATTAAGTCAGTGACACTGGCACAGCAGTGACAAAGAGCAATGACACACTATTATCACTTCACCATGCTGACACAATTTTAAAATTTAAAAAGCACATGGGAAAAAATTGTAACAAAATTAAAAAAGATGCAGTTTCAAAGATTTCTTTTAAAAATATGCAGAGAGGCACCCGGGTGGCTCAGTCAGTTAGGTGTTTGACTCTTGATTTTGGCTCATGTCAAGACCCCATGGTGGTGGGATCAAGCCCCAAGAGGGGCTCCACACTGAGTATGGAGTCTGCTTGGGATTCTCTCTCTTTCCCTCTGCCCCTCTTGTCTGGCGCTTACTCTTTCTCTATCGTGGTCTCTAAAATACATTTTTTTAATTAAAAATTTTTAAATATGCAGATGTGGGTTTTCTGGAAAAATTTCTCATCAAAGTAAGAAATAACTTTTATGGGAATATGCAATCCTCAACAATGTGCAGTAAAAATAAGCACACTCTTACATTGCTGGAGGAATAATAATACATATAGCTTTAAAAACCCCGTCAGCATGTTTTAAGAGGCCTAAGAACATTTATGCTTTTTAGTGTAATAATTAAAATCCCAAGAATTTACTCTAAGAAAACTGTAGAAATAGAGAAATACATGCATTGCAATGTTGTTTATAATAGCAAAAACACTGGACACAGTCTAAGTAGTCAATCAAAAAGGAGGGGTTGTAATACATGGCATGGTTATTTTAGATTATTACATGGCCATAAAAATCTATTAATAAGCAATTTTTAATAACTAATGTGCTGATTATTCTCCATTTGCTCCCCATTCTGCCAGATCCATTCTCTCCCATTCTCTTCCTTGATCTGTCCTCTGAGAAAATAACTAGTACAAACTGCATCATATAGATTCTTTGTCACTTCCGTTTCCACGGAGCTCCAGAAAAACATAATGTCTTTCCTTCACCCTTGGAACCCAATAGCTTCCTGTTGCTGCTAGCCTCTGATGCCCACCATCCCTTGTCCTTAATCCTAACCACACTTCTCTATAGAGCCGCTTCATGAAAGTCTCTTCGTTAAAACCTGAGTAAGTTTCCTATCCAGAGATGAGATATATGTGAACTCTTACATCATAAAACTGCATAGTCTCTATGATCTAATGTGAAAATACATAGAAACACTTGTTAAGAAACACACAAACGTGGAGACAAGCTTCTTCTGAGAAGTATGAATAAGACACATTTCTTTCATTTGTTTTCTACTCCCCAAATTTTTTACAATAAATAATGTATAATTTATTAAATGCAATTATTATTAAATTACATATAATTCTTTTATGATAGAGTAACAACTCTAAAAATTAGATGAACATATTTTAAATATACCTCTTCTTTTTAAAAGTGAATGAAGTTGGCTTTTTTTGACCTTCAATAGATTTTCAAGAGGTCACTGTTCTTTTATAGAAGGATTCCAAGTCCTGTTGTCCATATCAAAATAAATATTTTTGCCAGAAATTGTTCTTACTTTTCACTTTTGACTGAGGCCTTTTTATTCTTAAAAGGGTAAAATGTGGCATCTAATTTTGTCTCTGCTTCTTTGGGGAGAGGAACTTTAGTATATTGCTACTAAAGACATTTTCATCACATCTAACCTGGCAAGCTTCCCTGTATTCTTCACTTTCTTGGTGTTTAGAGAGCTCAATTAATGTACTTCTGCTAACTTTGTTGTTGCTGTTGCTGTTGTTACTCACTTCCTTGCTAGGAAGATGGGGTGAAGTTTCTGACTGGAAGCATAAGAAGAATAACTAGATATCCTCTATCCTCCTGTGTCTCTCAAAGCCCGTCCCCTGCAGAGACCATGCATCTTCCTTCACTCTTTCATGCTGGAAGTGGTACAGCAGTCAGCTCCGGTGAGTGTGGTGAAATGAGATCTACCCCAAGTCCAGTGCTTTCTGTAAATGGATGAGGTTGCCCAAATCCTTGGATCCTGGTGGCAGGCCCATTTGGCTAATGGACCTAGAGCCACAATCTGCACCCTGACCTTTAGCAGTGACAAAGGCGATATCTTGCCTGACATATTTACTCATTTGTTTCATTTCTCCAATCATTTAGTAATTATGTGGGAAAGAGAGACGTTATTTGTTGGTGGCCTCCTCATAAACTGCAAGACATACTTTTGTTTTACAATTATAAGTATATACATACCACTTTGACTTGACAATAAAGCCTTCTGGTTGGTTTGAGTTTTGCTATATGTTGCTGTAACTTGGATGCCAAAGGGCTTCACACCATTCTTAATTTTTTTTTTTTAATGTTTATTTCTGAGGGAGAGAGAGAGAGAGAGCAAGTAGGGGAGGGGCAGAGAGAGAGGGAGACACAGAATCCAAAGCAGGCCCCAGGCTCTGAGCTATCAGCACAGAGCCCAACTCAGGCTCGAACCCACAAACCGTGAGAATATGACCTGAGCTAAAGTCGGTCGCTTAACTGACTGCGCCACACAGGGGCCCCAGGCCTCACACCATTCTTAAACAGTCCATTCTTAAACAGTCCATTCTTAAACGAGTAAACAGTAATTTCTTAGAGAATCCAGAAGGTCAAACAGCAGAAACTAAAAATAAAAATAAAAAATAGAGTTTAGATCCTTTGGGGAGCTGGTAACTCCCATACATCAAGAGTAGGAATGCAGGGGCACCTGGGTGGCTCAGTCGATTAAGTGTCTGACTTGGGCTCAGGTCACGATCTCACAGTTCGTGGGTTTGAGCCCAGCGTCTGGCTCTGTGCTGACAGCTCAGAGCCTGGAGCCTGTTTCCGATTCTGTGTCTCCCTCTCGCTCTGCCCCTCCCCTGTTCACGCTCTGTCGCTGTCTCAAGAATAAATAAACATTAAAAAAAATTTTTTTTCTTAAAATTTTTTTTAACATTTATTTATTTTTGGGACAGAGAGAGACAGAGCATGAACGGGGTAGGGGCAGAGAGAGAGGGAGACACAGAATCGGAAGCAGGCTCCAAGCTCCGAGCCATCAGCCCAGGGCCCGACGCGGGGCTCGAACTCACAAACCGCGAGATCCTGACCTGAGCTGAAGTTGGATGCTTAACCGACTGAGCCACCCAGGTGCCCCAAAAAATTTTTAAAAAAAAGAGTAGGAATGCAGTTACTCAGCTGTATGCAGATGTTCCCTTTCCTCTTATCCTTTTAGCCCTGGAATCCCAAAAATGTTGGCAAAATAAGTATTCTATATTATTCTTTTTAAAACTTTATTTTCTGACACAACTCAATAATACAACACATAGGAGTTAGGCAATCAGGCCACCCTAAAAAAACAACAGATATTTCTTCTAAATATCAAGATAGCAAATCAGAGGCATTATTGCCTTTTTAGTTCCCCATATCTTAAGCATTAGTCATTCAAATAATGTCAAAATCTTTTATAAGTATTTCTATTAATTCCACTTGAATAGATCTTCATTTAATGAGCCACTGTGCACCCTTATTTTCGTCTTAAATAAAATAATTTTAATGAAATAATTTTGTGTCAATTTAGATTTTATTGTTGCTATTATTAATACTATGTTTTAATGTTATATTCATTATGTGATCTGTTAATAAAAATATGCTAAAGGCAATCCATTTGTTTCAGAGTTCATGAAAAACTGGTATATTCTGGTGACAATTTGGCAGCAAGAGATCATTTAGCAAGGACATACTTTACACCATATGATGAAGCATGATCATTCTGCTTGAGTGGAATGGATGAAAGATTGTTCATTAATCCTACAAAAATGTATTAAGTACTTACCATGTGTCAAGTACTGTGCTCCTTACTGGGGATACATTGTCTCTGCTTTAATGGACCCTAAAAGAAAAATTATACAAATGATATACATTAATAGATGATCACACAAATAATTATATAATGATAGATTATGAAGCATACAATAAATAAAAATTTATATTGTGACCAGGATTGTCAGGAAAATGTAAGGAAATTTGATAGATAGGTTAAATAAACTCTTTGCCCTACAGTTAATAAAAGTTTTCAGCCTCTAAAATGTACTTCTTGCCTCTAAATTGAATCAATATAGGAACTTGGAATTTTTATAATCAACTCTTTAAAATTCTTTAAAATTCATCCAAAGACAATTATATGAGAAAAACAGTTTTGTCAATGTTATAGACATTATGATCCAGATATCAGGACACCAGACCTGCATATATGACCCTTCCTAAACTCCAATGGGAGCCTTAGGAAAGTAACTTTGCCTCTGTGGAACCCAGTTGCTTGTCTTGCAAAATGAAGTATTGGCCAGGTCATCCTGAGAACCAAACCAATCTAAATTCTCTGATCTATAATTTAAGAGAAATATTCTCTATGACTACAGAATAAGTTTGTGCCTGTCATATAGAAATTACCTGTCATAAACAAGCTATAAGAATTTGATGTTAAGTGAAAATACAGAATTGGATCCCTTTAGTACTTTATTAATATATTACTGTGTAGACATACTACATAGGTAAAAATAACAATTGCTTCCTGTTGTGAATATAGCATCTGATTTTCCCAGTATATAGTTTCCCACAGGTACATCTGTTCTCTAATGGAAGTTGGGGTGACACATACTAAATAATGACCAGCTCAATAATATTGATTTATATATAAATAGTAGCCACCCCAGATTTTTCTCTTCCCCCAGAATAATGTAATAACCTGCTATACATACTTGTGGAAACACTCCATTTCCTCAAAATACAAAGAACATTTGTAACTACCTATTTAATGTCTTTCTTCTCCACTAGACACGGTATCTTATTCACTGCTGCATTAACTTTTGATGCATTAACAACCAACCAAACCTAGAGTCTTAAAACAACAAATCTATTTCTTCTTCACCATTTTGTGTTGACTACATTTGACCCAACTGGACCCAGCTGGGCTTAGCTAAGCATAACTCTAGGCTGTGTAAGTTTGTATCTGCTCCACATATTGCTCATTCTGGAACCAAGGCTGAAGAAACACTGACATCATGCAGTATAGTTTAATGAAAAATGACAATAATGCAAGAAGAGAGGTGCCTGGGTGGCTCAGTTGGTTAAGCGTCTGACTGAAGCTCAGGTCATGATCTACTGTCCTGTGAGTTCAAGCCCCCTGTCAGGCTGTGTGCTAACAGTTCAGAGCCTGGAGCCTGCTTGGGACTCCATGCCTCCCTCTCTCTCTCTGACCCTCCCCTGCTCATGCTCTGTCTCTCTCAAAATAAATAATTAATTAATTAAACATTAAAAATGTTTTAAAAAGCAACAAAGCAAGAGGAAATAAATGGATGGTGGATTCCTAAGTCTTATTTAAGAATGGTCAAACAGTTGCTCCCACCCTCATTTCATTGGTCAAAGCAATCACAGGGACAAGTGCAAAATCAATAGAATGGTGAAGTATACTCTCCTCCATGACAGGGAAAGAAAGATGAATTAGTGAACAGTAATGAAGTCTGTAACAGCTGCCCTACACTTACCACTTAACATAGTCCATGGCACATAGTGGATGTTTAACCTTTGTGAGGAATTCATAAAATTGTATAATATGTCATCCATCTTCCCAAATAAGTCCATATTCTCTTGTCTTTCTCTGTAATACAAATGTATTTTCCCTCCATGTTAGAAACTTTAATACTTTAATTTTTCCCAGATTCAGTATGGCCCAGGAAACAGTTTGTCATCATATCCCTAGTTCCAAGTTCACTGGCTTTCATATAGTCAATGTTCAACAAGTATTTTTTTAGATGAACAAAAAATAATAATAATAATAAAGGAATGAATGAGTCCGTAAGCCAAATGCTAGATGTGGGGGGTTTTTTGTTGTTGTTTTTGAGGAGATTTTTTGTTGTTCATTTACACATAATAAAGCTAAATCTGACTTCTAGTAAGTGTTAAATCCTAAGGTGTTCTAGCATTACTTTCCATATAAATTTAGAGAGTACTCCTTTTTGTGAACTCTATTTAAGTGTTATGGTATGCTACTTAGAATTAGTTTTGAAAGTTAAAAATACTCCTACTGAGATTATATGGGCACATGGAAATGGTCTTAAAGACCAATGAATTTCAACCCTCATACTTTAAGGATGATTATCGTTATCTTTAATTTATTATTCACTATCTCATGAAGGTATTTTGTTTGGATGTATTTGTCATTACTTTTCATTAAAAATGCTTTCATGTATCTATTATACCCAAACCTCTGATATACATGATATATAAGAAACAGTTTCTTTTATTCAGGTTTTTCTATCTGCTTGAGTAGATATGCTATGTTTCAAGACAGCTACAGTAATATTTGTGAGTACCAAATAAGTAAAACATACCCACAGGAATTTAGATAAAAGAGATAAGGTCCTACAAGAATGATTAAGAAAATCTCATGGAAGAAATACAATTTAATTGAACCTAAGAAAATGAGTAGGATCTCCATAAGTGAATTAGAGAGGGAGGATATTTTCAGGAGAAAGAATATAATAAATAAAAAAGCAAAAGGTATAATTCAGCAACATCAAGAAAGTCAGAGTTAAAGCTGTGTAGGGAGATAACTAAAGATAAGGCTGGAAAAATAAGTAGAGAACAGATTGTGAATGAAGACATAAAATGGTGAACTAAGGATTATCAATTTCATTTTGTAAGCATTGTAGAGCCAATGAAGTTTTTTCACGAGGGAATGTACCACAATGAGTGTATTTTTAGGATTATTAATTTGGCAATAATATAGACAATGGATTCGGTGAAGAGTATCACAGAGGCAATTTAGGAGAATGTTTCCATCACTGAGGTATGAAGTAATCACACATAAATGAAGGTGGATGGCTGTAATGTAAGAAAGGACTACAGAGTGAGTACAAAGTCAGATGTACTGGGACTGAAACAAAGATCTGTATGGCATAGTTTCACTGATGGCCTTGGAATTCAGATCAGAGAACACTGGGGCCAAAGTACTGAAAGAACATCAAGTTGGGCTTAGATCTAGAATCTGAAAATGGAAACAAGGTCAAGGGCAAGGGTTGGTTACTTCTGAGATAAGCATAATTCCTAAAATATGAACAAATCCAAGAGACATACCTTAGGGGCAGACTATGAGTATTATTAGCCATAGTCCAAACTGAATAGGGCAACTGGATTGTGGATTTCAGACAAGAGAGGCTATACATTCATTAAAAAAAAAAACAGTTAATATTGGACAGAATTTATTAAGTGAATAAACTAATATTGATTCTTCTAGCCCAAACCTAAATTTTTCCCCCACTGGAGAGTATGAAAAATTCAAAATAGTGTTTGTAGAAGTAATGGAATGGTAACATTTGATGTTGCCATGCAGCACAGCCTGAATATAGACAGTCCATGCACCTGAGTACTAGGATTCGAAGCAGAAGGGACAAGATGATGGTAATTCACTTCAGGGAGATGAATTTTACATGGTTCATGTTGAAACTTAACTTATGAATTCTTATCAAGTAAAGAATAATTTATATGGTCTTTGACAGCCAGCCATGTATTCTTAATCAAAGAAAGGCATGTTCCATATTGTTAATGTTATTCAGATTATGCAATCTTGAATTTTCCCATTATTACACTAGCAATTTTTTCTGTAGTAAGATTTCTAACATGAAGTAACAAACATGCCAATAAGCCTATATACACAGAGAAACAGAGGGAAGAGTGCTGGAGTGGTATAGCAGAAGGGGGGGGGGCAGAGAAATAGAAAAAAAAGAAGAGGAGGGGTTGGGGGAGGAAGAAGAGGGAGAAGAAGAGGAGAAGGAGAAGATGAAGAAGAAGAGGAAGATGAAGGAGAAAAAGAGAGATGGGAAGAAAGAACTTTTGTATTAGGTTAAGCTGAAATCATTAATCAAGATATAATAAAAGCACAATTTACAAATATAAAGACAATATATCTAAGATATAGTTCCTTCCCAAAATATTTTTAAAAATATTTTCATTGCTTATGGATTATGATTTCACCACATAATATTATCAAGTGATGAACTTTTTCATCTACAAGTTTGTTCATTTGTTGTATGATTCATAGCCCCAATACACAGAAGCCTGACTGCTATGTCACTGAAGGGGAGACTTGAGATGCAGCCCTGTGCCTTTGTTCCTTGAAAACTTGTCAGCAGATACCGAAAAAAATCATATATGTTTTACTTGCCTCTAGGTACCAGGATACCAAAAATAAGATTTCTTCTTGTTTGTAAACTAAAAGTTTTTCAGTGTAGAATATGTAATGACACAAGAGTTCAGTGGCAAGAGAAACCATTTATTATTAATGATCGCAGAACTACCAAAACAATAAAATATAACAAGGGCAGTAGGTTTCAAATATGTGGCCATCTACGAGATGTTTAATGCAGATGAAAGCAATATAGTATATCTGTGGTCACTGTCAATAACACATTTCTCTGAAATAAAACTTTCATTCGCCTCTCATTCTCTACACATACCCAACCTCCAAAACACTTTTTACTTATAATCATTTCTACTATTTGGAGTCCTTCTGTCAAGTTTCTAATTCTATAAATCTCTTCCACCTTGATCTCTCTTTTGGTTTTGCTTTTTCCAAATGTGGGTAAGAGAGGTTGTGTGTAAGAAAGAAAATTACAAAATGCACCAATTTCAAGATTGAATTGTTGCTTTCTTGCCTCTCCACCCCAACCTTAAAGCTCACCAGCAGCATTAATGCTCCACGATTAGGAGACAACAGCAAAAACGTAGCGAATATGAATTGTAAGTCAAGGGAGAAAAATCTAATGAACTCTGCCCAACTGAAACTGTCATCTCCTAAAACAGTCATGAGAGTCGGAATCTCCTGTGGAATTTCATAAAAATAAATATTCTTTGGGAACTACTCCCACAGAGATTCTGATTCAGTACGTCTGGTGAAAGGCCAGAAATGTACATTTTTAACATGCTCTCCAGGTGAAACAGATGGATGGCCCTACACATTGCAATAATTATTCTAGAAATTGCAGGAATAAATACTTCTCATTCCTCATTTGACTAACAAAGAATAATTGATAGTGGAATTGATAGTGATGGAGACATAGGGAACAAAGGTCCAGGTAATTATAAAATTTACAGTACCTGAGAGGACAACACAAAGCCAAAATTAGACCTTGTCCTTTGACTTTAGGGTTTCAGATCTCCTGAAAAGTAAGAGAAAGATAGATTGGATTGTGGGAGCTAAAAAACCACACACCTGTCAGGTTGCTGCCATATATACTAAAATACAATTGATCACATTCATCCCCATTTTGAGCCCACAACTGCATACTTTTCCAGTTCTTTCACTATTTTTACCATGTACTAATTTACCATTTCTTTCAAACCCAATTCCTTGGTCACCCTTACCTCTAGGTCCATAAGTTTCACTGTCTTCCTTAAATTCCAGCCTCAGAGTCCTTCATTTCACCACGCCTATTGTCAACACCTTCAGATATGTGACATTGTTGCCCACATTATGTGCTTTTACTAAATCCCTAAGCTAAGATGAACACAGTCCTGGCGTCTAGTTCTCTCCCTCCACTGATCACCACTGAAGAAAAACTACACAGTCATGCATATTGATACTATTACAATATATGATTTTTCCCCTCAACTGGGCTTTTAACCCCACAGCAATCCTTTTATATATTTCTAATCAGTGCTGACTCTATTTCCCCACAATAGCTATACTAAATCTTCATCAGTTTGTTTGAAGGCACTATTAATTTTCCCAATGCAAAAAAATAAAATCCATCACACATGAGCTACTTTAACGTTCCATTGCACTATCTGTAAATGCCCATGTCTGCCTCTCTACCAAATACTTACACCTGTATCCATAGCTGTGCTCCTCTTTACCCTATTCCCTCCTATCCCAGAAAAATAAGTGATTCTAAACAAAGCTAACAAATCTATCCTATCTTCTCCAAAGAGCTGTCATTAATTTTACCTTTTTGATCCTTATCCACTTTCTTCATTGCTCCTTTTTTCTTAATATTTTCATGACTATCCCATAATTTTTAAAACACTCACCTAATTTGCATTTCTCCCTAAAACAATCCCTCCTCATTCTCTTACCTTTTATTGGAACTCATAAAATGAGGATTTAAGCTATTTTTTTACATCTTCCATTCATTCTTTAACTCTCTACATTCTGCCTTACTACTCCCATTACTGCTCAATCTTTTTACTCAAGCTGACATTGCTAACATCAGCAATGACCTCCTCATTTACAAATCCAGGGAATGCTTCTCATTACCTATCCCATTTAACTCTGGCACTGACATCTTCTGCTTTTGTGCACTCTTCCTTTGGGCTCTGTCATAGCATTCTCCCTCATTTTCCTTTCATTTGGCTGCCCCTTTCCTAGAGTTGTGGACATGAGCTTTGTAGTCAGACTATTTCCACCATTTACTAACTATGTGACCTCTCTGACCATAGCTCCCCCCACACACATAAAAGGGAGATGATAATAATATATACTTCTTAAGGTGGCCATGAGAATTAAATGACAAATGTGTTATAAATACTTAACGCAATGTCTGAGGAATAGTAATGTGGTACAGTGATTGGTAGACAATGTGGTGTTGATCCATACGTTGTATAGTTGTTATTGATATTAATACTATTGTTATTGTAACTACTCCTTATGTCAAAATTTTTCCACATGAACCCTTTTTTATGTTTGTTAAAATAAACATTTCTGGGCTTTACCCGAAAACCTAACAAATTGGACTCTTTGGAATAGATCCCAGTAATATGTATTTTAAGAAGGTCCTTGGGTGGCTTTTCTGCTTATTAAAGTTGGAGATCCACTGTATTATTTCCTTCTGTTAGTGGGGACCTTGGTATCAGACAGACCAGAGATCAAGTTTAAGGATAAAAACTTGAGTAAATTACTTCCTTCTTAACTTTAGTTTTCATGACTATAAATGTAGCTTAGTACCAGCAACTACATAGACTTGTTGAGAAGAGAAAACTTGATAGTGTGTATAAATGGTCTAGCACACTACTCTTTATACGACCACTCAACAAATATTTATACTATACCCCATTTTCATCTTCTGTCAAAAGGTGAAAATAGCATGAATGTGATATAAAGAATAAATCCTCTCCCACCCTGTATACCTACCCTCCAGGATGTATCTGTGTAAATCTCTAATGATAGAGTTTTAGTTGCCTTATTTACTGGGAAGTCCAGTAAGTGTGACAGTAAATTAGAAGGCAATAGAGCAGAGAAAAAGTGTAAGTATGGCAGTAACTTAGAGCCAATAGACCAGGAAAAATGGAATGAAGTTAGAGTGTCAGGTATTATGAAATAAATTTAAAGTAAACCAGGCATTTTGGCAGGTAGGTCCCATCCAACAATGAATATTGTTCATGTGTCAAAATCTCCAGCACAATCAGCATTATGTTTGCTAACATAGGAAATCCAAAGAGTTCTAGATTTGACCTCTCCCACAAGGACCTAATTAATATCTAATTGGCTTAGAAGACTAAAACACATGAAAAATAAGATGCAAATGTAAGCCATATTTTTCTATTGAATTAACATATAATCAGCACTTATATATATAAAGTCATACTATTTGCTAGAGGTGATTCAGTTGCTTAACCATATTACAAACAAGTAGTCAAGAATGATAATCTGTATAGATAATATAATACTGATAACATAGATAATATAAGTGGGTTAATATGGAAACAGCCCCTCTCAAGTTTCCATATTAGAATTTCTGTAGTACGACCCTTTTTTAAGTTTATTTATTTATTTTTGAGAGAGAGAGAGAGAGAGAGTGCAAGTGGAGGAGGGGAAGAGGGAGAGAGGGAGAGAGAGAATCCCAAGCAGGCCCCACACTGCCAGTGCAGAGCCTGACACAGGGCTCAATCCCACAAACCATGAGATCATGACCTGAGCAAAATCAAGAGTTGGACGCTTAACCAGCTGAGCCACCTAGGCACACCTGTAGTACCACACTTTTAAATTCTCTTCCAGTTTAATTGCTCTGGGTTTGGGGGGGGGTGGAAGTCTTTGTATGACTAAGTATGAAATTAAGTATATTAATTTCTCCTTTCAGTTGTGAAAGAGAAGAAACATTGCTGAAATAATCATGGACTGCTCCATGGAAAAATCAGGAACTGAGCTGGGACCTGAAATAAGGCTTGGAAAGCTGAAAAAGAAGACAGGGCTGCACTCAGACCAAGGAAACATTAGCAAAGGGAGGGGGTTAAGAATGAATATGGTATGTCCATGGAATAATAAGAAGGCCAGTAGGACTTCAACAGTTCCCTAAAGTCATGTTACATGGAGAGGATGTGAGTGGATATGGAGAGACTCAGAAGCCTGACAAGGAATGTAGACTTGCTTCTATGGAAATAGGGTCACTTTTTAAAAAATGAAGACGAAACAATGAATAATATTATTCTGTTAGTCATGTCCATTGACTCCACAACTGGCCACTTGCAGTTAACACAGTCAAAGCCAAATGCTAGGCATTGCAGGAAATAAAATTGAATAAGACATAGTACACTGCTCTCAATGCCACTGAAAAATTAGGACATAAGATAATGACAAAAACAATTATAATCACAGCAGAATATAAATGCTACCAGAGAGACACATGATATTACTACGAGAGGAAGTAGGCAGCTTATGAATAGCAGTAACTCATGATATTTGAATGGGACCTTGAAGGATAGGTGTTATGTAGGTAAAGATAAGAATAGAGAATTTCTGGGAGGAAAATAGTATTAGAAGAAGCTGCTCATTTCAACAAGCATCGCCTGCCCACTGTGTTCCAGGTCCTGGATTGATACTGGGGTATAAAGTAGCATCATAACCTCTGCTCTTAATTGCATAACACAGACGAGCAGAGCACTTGTTCTCAGGGACATTTGGGGAGTTCCATTCATGCAAAGCCTTTATATATGAGGAAGTAATGGAATGAAACTGGGAAGACAAATTGAACCAATATATTAATGAAAGTCTTAAATGCCAGGTTATGGTTGCATTGGAAATCTGTTGCTATAGTTTTTACCAAGGGAGGGGAATTATGAGAATTATATTTTGGGCAGTGTAAGCTGGGAGGAATGCATAGAATAGATTTTAAAGGAAGAGATTTTAAAACCAGGAGGCTATTATTACCCTAATAAAGTATGGAGTGATAATAGCCTGGGATAGCTGGTGACAGCAGAGTATAACAAGAATATGTTAATGTTCTAGTCATTTGCTAAGAGTTTCCCTGAATAATCTCACAAAATCCCTGTTGCAGGTGCTTTTATTACTTCCTATTGACAGATGAGTAAACTGAGCACAAAGACATTACAGAACATGCCCATGTTCCACAAATTCAAAATGATGAAGCATAGGCCATCTCCAGAAATTGCACTTTTTAACCACTGGCTATGGAGTCAAAAAAACACCTAAATTTTGAACTTGCACATCTAAGTAAAAAATAGCTCAATTAACAAATACAAGGAGGTTTTAAATACTTTTTTCACTGAAAAACTTTACCAGCTTAAAAAAAAGTTGTATCATCCCTCTCCTAAATCAGACTCACTGAAAGCTTTAGTGGTTTTCAAATTCAATAATAGAATTTTAATAGCAGAATATATCTCAGAGAGTATTTACTCCAACCTCACAACTTTACAGAAAAGGGAACTGAGACCAAGATTAAGGAAATTGCCCAAAGTCAAAAAGCTAGCTAGAGATCAAACACACATTAAAACCCATACCATCTATTTCTGGCCTACTATAATACAGCACTCTGATGTTATCATATAGAAAAGAATACAACGCTTCTGTTATGTTTTTCATAGCAAATATATGGATGACCCCAACATCGAGCATAAAGGGAGAGTAGTTTTTAGTATAAATTCCAGAAATATATATATATAATTGATTGCATAACTACTCACTCAAAATCGCAACAATAAATTGTATTAACAATTAAGCCCATTTTTCATTTTAACAGTTTTAACAGATAAATTTATCTACAACAGTGGATTTTCAGGCAATGATGTCAAGTAGGTCTACTTTCATATCATAATAAATATTTAGTGAGCAAATAAATGAAAATCCATATGCTAATTGTTAACTCTCACAGTGATAAAGAAACACCAGGATTTGTTGGTGTTTTTGGTGTTGTTTTGGGTGGTTTTGGGGGGTGGGGTGGAGAGAAGGTAGAGGGAACTAGGTGTCCAAGTTTGAAATGCATTGCTGTCTTGAGTGTACATCTTTCCAGAAGAACTCTGACTTCCTTATTTTTTCTTTTTTTGGCTCATTACCAGGTGTTTCCCTTTGCAGCACAGCACCAGAGTCGAGCATGGATAGTAAAAGCATGGCCAGACCAATTTGCTCTCATTTATTTTGAGCCATTGCCAGACTCAGAGAAAAAGAACAAAAGGAAGCATATCCTTTTCATGTCTTTTTAAATTGAATGGTCTTCTATGAAATATCTTCATACTATTAAATATGTTAGAGAATGTCCTACATTGATGTAGGCCCAAAATACCTCAGAGAACTCTGTGAGTTCAAGGTTAATGGAATGTGCCAAGAGGGCTACCATACAAGCAGAGAGACCACACTGGGAGGCTCGCAGAGTAATGGTGCAGGTTTCTCTGTCAGGAACAAGACAAGCCTAAATAACAACTGGAAATATTCTGTTAGTTATCTCCCTATGGTCCTCCCTAGCCACAGGTTAGAAAAAGAAAAATAAAAGGAGTTCAAAGTAAGAAGAAAGTATAAACCAGGAAGGTTGTAAAGAAAAGCTTGATTCACTTCACATTCATTGGATGAGCAATTGATTAAAGACGAATGCATAAATCACACAGAGTTCATGTCACCGGATAGAATAAGGAAGAAAGAGATAAAAGAAGCATACGTCTAAGTGGGGTGGAATGAAGGGGGGAAAAGAAGAGAGGAAAGCAAATAAAAATTTAAAAAGCAAAGAAGGAGAAAAGAAAATGAAAAAAATTAAGCTGACAGGAAGGAACATATGAAATGCAGCTGTGATGCTCATTTGCTCCTCTTTTAAAATGTAAATTACTTCTGATTTTGAAGTCAAGGTCTTGATATTTTCCTGTGGAAATATAGCC
The DNA here is from genome assembly GCF_016509475.1 of Prionailurus bengalensis. Classification (NCBI taxonomy): domain Eukaryota; kingdom Metazoa; phylum Chordata; class Mammalia; order Carnivora; family Felidae; genus Prionailurus; species Prionailurus bengalensis. Next base: position 86,594,281 of record NC_057349.1, read on the forward strand.
ATGTACACTTTAAACAGTCTCTTCTACAAAAGAGACAAAATTAGGAGACAGAATGTAGTTTTACTATAAGGAATTAAGAAACAGCCCAAAAAACCTAAAGGCATTTCGGTATAAGTTGTCTGCAATAGACAACAGCTTTAAAAACCTCCAAATTTCCGAGCCTGATGCGGGCACAAAGAGAGCCTGGGACTTGGTTGCCTGGCAACCGCGCTCTTCACAGGCAGCTGGAGTAAAAGAAACCGCCTGGTGCCAAGTGGCCTTTCACCTGCTTCGTTAAAGGGAAATCAAAGTGAAAGCGTCACTTCGCGAGGGCCCAAGCGCCCCTTGGGAAACAGAGGCCAAAGAAACCCTCTTCTAGCTTCACTTTGTTTGGGGAGTCATTTGATGAGGGTTTTCTAATGCCTCAGTAATCAGGGGCGCTTAGTCTCTCCTTGCCCCCTCCTCTGGGCACCACCCTGCATATAACAGGCGGTAAGCTTGGAGCTCTGATGGTGTATACAAGTCAAAGCAATCATTTTAAACGTTTTGCTCCAAACTGATAAACTCCGAAAATTAGGAAAAAGGCTTGTAACTCCTTTAGTGATGACCTTTTAAGAACATCTCCCCAGTTCTTCATTAGATTTGCTTCCTGATAATACTAAGACTAACAAAGTTTATTCGTGATGAAAAGAGACTAGAAATAGCTACACAAATATTCTGGTTTTACTTACACACCTGGTGACTGAATTTATTTTAGGAACTTACTTGGCTGGCTATTTTCGTGGAAATGTGAAAAGTGCCTGGAGGTGATTTCGTATAAAGAGTACAGTGTTCTTTCCAAGAGAATCATACAGCCCATTCCTAAAATGTACTCTACTATACACCGTCGTCTGTGGAAATTTTAGAATGTGGTAGAAAATACAGTTTTGTAATGGAATCTTAATGAGTAACTCCCATTTAGTCCTGCTCTCTTACAATCAAACAGGAAAATGTGAGTGGAAACTGGGCAACTAGCTGTGTAGCAGTCAGACACAAAGCGCTGAAAGAAGCAGTGGATTCTGCACCCGCTCCAGTCACTCAGCACCACACTGGCTTTCTAATTTGAGTAGCATAGACATAACTAATGTACGTAGTTTGCATTTGGATTTTTTCTTGAGGTAACTTTTTTTTTGAAGTGGGGGAAGAGAACAAGAAGGAGGGAGGGAGAGAATCTTCAGCAGGCTCCCCGCCTAGCACGGACCCCCACGCAGGACTCTAGCTCACAAACCATGAGATCATAACCTGAGCCGAAACCAGTAGTCCAACACTCAACCGATTGAGCCATCCAGGCCCCCCCAGGTAACTTCTGAATATAAAACATAGAAGTATAATGTTAAGCTTTTCAGGCTATTCAAATAACGTGTATTTATTTCAGTTTTATTCACTACCAGTATAAAGTATAATTGCTTTTTATACCTTTTATAGCACTTATTCACTCTTATTCCTTTTTTATTATACTTTACTAAAATATGCTTTTTTATATTCAAAACTGTGCGTGTGTCTGTATATATATATATATATATATATATATATATATATTCCATAATCCACCACCCTACTCTACCCCCAAAGTTGAGGAAGAAATGGATTTTTATTCTCCACATGACTTCTCAAGGCAGTCTTCTGTGATTGTCAGTAGCTATAGAATCACCCAGAAGACTTTGGTCAGTGAAGGTGAAGAGGTGTCAAGCAGCTAAAAAGAAAAAGAGAACAGCTTATAAGCACTGCTAATACCTCTCCCAGAGGTCAAATCAATTACTAAAGACTGGGGTGAAAGTAGAAAGGAGTATAATTTTGCTCCAAGTTGAAGATACATCTGACCCGAAGTTTATGGCTTTCACCCTTTCAAGAGTGGCTATAAGAATATTAGCTGACATTATTACTCACCTTAAAAGTAAAAATTCCCAGAGCCTTTATTATGTAATAAAATATGAAATATTTGGTCAACCAGTGATTATTAAGGAATTATATGTTTAAGTAGAAGATTATTTTCTCTTCCAGGATGGCTATAAAATGTTTTTGTAATAATCAATTGTAGCTTTTTAAGAAGTCATAATTTACACTGTTATAATAGAGACAACCTTGTTTTCTCTTATTCTAAAAAACCTGGCACCACAATTCCTTTGTAGAAAATTTGGGGTAGAAGGTAAGACCCTGAGGCCATAAGTTAGTACATAGCTATATGTTAGGATCACCTGGGGAACTTTTTAAAAATGTTGATTCCCTACTTATACCTTCCTCCTCATCAAGGCTGTAATCTTGATTCCACATCTGAGTCAATTCTGTATGCAACAGCATTAATATGTGTCCATGAACTTCTAAATTAATTTAGATTTAAAGTTTAAAAGGTGTCATTTTCTGAGAGATGGACTTTAGGAGACTAGTTACACTATTGCAGGAAAAAAAGGAGCAGAGTTTTTAATGTTATTTATGCCTAACTGCTTGCCCAACATCTGTGTCTCTCTAGTCATGTGCTCATGTAACCTTCCATTCTAATGCTGTATCTTAATATTAATGTCCTAAAAATGTTAAAGAGGAAATTAATGCTAAAAGATATTCTAAATTATGTACAAGTGTAAGTAGTAAAGTAAATGTTAACTCTTACTGATAGCATCCATCCAGGTTACACTTTGGGAGTGGGGAGCCATATCATCTATACTGTAACTGTACAACTCCAAGTACACACACAGTTTACTTTCTAGAAAAAAACTAGGCTGAGCTATTTTTGCCATAAAATCATATAACTATTTCCTTAATGTGTAGTATTCTTTTCTAATGGAATTTTTAGGGTGTGTGTAATATTATACCATCCCATGAAAGAATTAGAATGATCTGTTTTTTAATAATTCTCTACCTCTAACATTACTGATGAAAACCTGATTTGTATACAAGAATTAGGATATACCCTTTGTCATTTGCTAGCACACACCATTTACAATAATCTATAAATTTCCTCATTCTATACTTAAGAATACGATAAATTCTGTTACACGTACTCCCCTAACTTACAGCTTCAAGCTGAAAATTTGGTGCTATTGCTACCTAGTAACGAGAATTACATACATTGGATTTTCATTTATTGAAGTTCTATTTATTGGCAACAAACTGTCCTTCTGACCTTTGTCCTTGAGTCCTATAACTGTTAGGTTTCCTAGTTTCAAGAAAGAAAAATCAGTTCTACTTTAAGCAGAAGTGGGTCTTACTGGAAAGATGTAGGATATTAAGAATTGTTAGGAAAACTGGATATCAGGCTCCCTAAACAGGCAGGAACCAAACAGACAGGCAGAAGAGCATCAGGTGAGGTCACCCTGTAAAACCAGTCTGGTCAGAAAGCAGCCATTAGCTCCACTGCCCTTAGAACCATCAGATCCTGTCACTGGGAATTACTGGAGAAACCACTGGATGCCATTGCAGTCATTGTTGTACAATGCAACTGGTACTATATTCTCAACTGTCCCTCCATCTTTGTATTTACTACTTGGGAGTCAGTATCACAGGCAGAAGCATTCTATCTGTTGAGCTAATATCACCTACATCTATCACTAACATAAATGCCAGGGGTAGAGGAAAGGAAAGTTTGTCATCCTTTGGCTTCTGTACTGGGAACTGGGGCTCTGGATCCAACCAAGATTCTAGGAATGAGATATTTCTTAAAATATAAAAGGAGTTTGGAAAATGGACAGGCAAAAAAGGGGGAAGCATGTTTTTAACACATTTTCCAAGGACTACACATGTGAACAGAATCATATCTCTATGATAATGGAGGTTGAGATAGGTTCCATGATGATCAATTTGTAGAATCAACTTCAAATATAAAACACAGACAAAATTACCGTTAGTTAATTTTGGATGACTGACTCTGGGATTAGGCACAAGGTTTTGGTTTTTGTTTTTGTTTTTACTATTTTGATAACTGTGGCCAACACAGGTCATGAAAGCAGATACCTGGAGCCTTACGCACAAGCAATAAATACAGTTACCAACATGGTACGATTTAAAAGATTTGAAAATTGGCTGAAAATTGGACATTCTTTCTGATGAATAATGATAAATACACAACATATCAATATTTGTGTGATGCGAGTAAAGCAGTCGTTGGATGAAATTTTGTAGTTTTAAGTGATTATGTTAGAAAATAAGACTTGAAATCAGATACTTAAGAGTCCATGTTAGGAATCCAGTAAAATGTGAGCAAACTACAACAAAAGCAAGTAGGACAAAGAAAATAAAGAAGACTATAAAATATAAAACAAATTATTAACAAAACTGTAAGTTAGTTCCTTGAAAATATCCATCCATCTAATTCATCTTTTTAACAGAACATAAAATGAGACAGAACCATCTCAATAGATGCAGAAAATATTTCACAAAAGTCAACACTCACGATTTTTTCAAAATCATTCATAATATTAGTGATACTAATAAATGAAACTAACAAATAACAAAGGAAACACATAAGCACATAAAAAAGTGCTTAACATCATAAGTTACCAAAAAAATTCAATTTAAAATCAAAATGATTTAACACTACACATTCACTGGAATAACCAAAATTTTAAAGACTGAACATACTAAATGTTGACAAGGACACAGGAAGACTGGAACTCTCATATATCATGGTGAGAATACAAAAAGATAAAGCCACTGAGGAAAGAGTTTTGCAGTTTCATGTAAAGTGAAACACATTCTTACCATATGATCCAGCAATTCTACTCCTATGTATTTAACTGTGAGAAATGAAAACATATGTCCACATAAAGACTTGTACACAATGTTCATAGCAGACTTATTCATAATAGCATAACACTGGAAACAGCTCAATTGTCCATCAATAAAAGAAGGGATAAACTGACATTTTATACAATGATATACTACTGAGCAATAAAAAGGTAGGGTACTGATATATGCAACAACGTGTAAATCTCAAAAACATTTTACTTCCGGCACCTGGGTGGCTCAGTCAGTCAAGCATCTGACTCTGGATTTCAGTTCAGGTCATATATAGCATTTTGTGGGTTTGAGCCCTGCATCGGGCTCCACACTGGCAGTGCAGAGCCTGCTTGGGACTCTCTCTCCCTCTCTTTCTGCCCTGCCCCCCTCTCTCTCCCCCCCCCTCTTTCTATACACACAGACAACACACACACACACACACACACACACACACATACACACACACATTATTACATTTATGTGAAGTTTTTCAAAAGGCAAAAAGCAATCTAAGGTGAAGAAAATTAGAAGAGTGGTTTTCTAGGGGTTTGAGAGAGTTCATTAGCCAGGAAGAGGAATTAGAGAACTTTTTTGGTAAGGAATATGTTTTATATCTTGTTATGGATAGGGCTACATGGGTATATTATTTTTTCAGACCTCATTGAATTGTATCTTTATGATTTATATATTTCAATTTATTCAATTTACCTCAAACAGAAAACTTAGTAAATATTAAACTCTAATTAGTAGGTTTGCTGTGGTTTATCAATTCTGAAATTCTCTTTTGTATACTCTAGGCTTGAGCAAACGAATAAATATGTTGAAGATAATTGGTGGAAGTTTTCACACACGTGCACGTGCACACACACACACACACACACACACATAAATGTATATTTTCTATTCACTGAGAAGGCAGAGGAGCAAAGACACCCCAGTAGCAATGACATGCCTACTTTCCAGGCCTTGGCTTCTAAATTTATTCTCCACTAAATGGAATCAGAATTCCTAGGAGAATTAGACGATACCAGTACGAAGACGTGAAAAGTACAAGATAAGCCTGGAACCTCTTGTTGTGACAGAAAGTAAGGAAGTAAAGAATAAAGGAACGTGTCAAATGAATATAAAAGTCAATTCAAAAAGGCTCCCACTGGCTGAACCTGGGGCTATTTGACCACTAAAATAAATACTGATAGTAACGGATTATAACCTGGTGAGTAAAATAAGAATCCATGACTCCATACTGACATAAAGACACGGATGAGTAAAAAAAATAAATGCAGGAAAAAGGAAATGCACTTTTTATGGTAGAATGAAGACCAATAAATGAAGAAAAAATGGAGTTAGAAAGCCATGAGCAGACATCAAATCTAGTAGATAAAAGTTTGATGAACAGGATATTTATGTATTCTCAAAGTATCTCTTCACAAAAATTACCTGTTAACTAGGAAGGAAAAATAGTGATGAAAAGATACCAAAGAGACACAAAAATTGCATAAATGTAAATCTTGCTCCTGGTTTGGATCTTGAATAGGGAAAAAGTAAGGAAATGTCATTTTGATAACTATGTTGTCGATAGGTAAGAGAAAGATCATGCTCTTAGGAAACACACAGTAAATTATTTAAGGGTAAAATTTTTGATCTCTTTGATTTACTTTCAAATGATTCAGAAAAAAAAGAACAATATGCAAGTATATAAGAGTGGAAGCAAATGGGACAAAATGTAAATAATTGAATCTGGGTATAGGTTATGTGGGTATTTCTAGTTCCTTGTACTATTCCTGAAACATTTCTATAAGTTTGAAAGTATATCAAAATAGAAAATTATTGGGGCGCCTGGGTGGCTCAGTTGGTTGAACGTCCGACTTCGACTCAGGTCATGGTCTTGTGGTCTGTGAGTTCAAGCCCCGCGTTGGGTTCTTTGCTGACAGCTCAGAGCCTGGAGCCTGCTTCGGATTCTGTGTCTCCCTCTCTCTCTGCCCCTCCCCCGCTCATGCTCTGTCTCTCTCTCTCTCTCTCTCTCTGTCAAAAATAAATATTTTTTAAAAATAGAAAGTTACTAAATAAATAAATAAAGTCAGGAACTCCCTCCTCCACCACCAACTCCTTTCTCCCAAAAAAGCAGTTACATGGGAGATTGGTGAGTCAAAAAAGAACAGTACAAAATACCAGTGTTTCTAGCTCCAGGGTCTTTGGAGGGTAGTTCCTAAACATAAGATGGAAGAAAGCTCCTCTTTTTCCCTACTAGTAAAAGTCCCTGAAGGTAATTCTTGCCTTCATCTCAAGTCTGGTTCTATTTTGTTTGATTGCAAGAATAGGACTAAGGAAGCAAGAATCAGGCTAATTATTCTTTTGCCTTGGGAAAAAAATCTTTTATTGTCGGTGAAAGATCTTTGATGCATTTTTTATGAATGATAAAGAAAACTTTTTCTAAAGTAGCTGGATATTTGTAAGCCCAGGGCTATGCTGAAAACTCAAATGTACACAGCAGTTTGAGCACCGTCTGTCATTAACTGTGTGAGGTTTAAGCATTCTGTTTCGTGAGATCAAGATTCTTTTTGTTTGAGGAAAGAAAGGACTGAGTTTGCTGGGAGTGAGATCCCAGGACATTTGCATCCTTTTCCTTGCCAGACCATTTCTTTTATTCATTTGTATCTTGCAGTCCAAAGTCTTTATGTCATAAGGTACAGCAGTATATTTTTCACTCACTAATGAACCCTGATTAGAATTCAACCCTTGTAGGTGATATTTATGACAAAGTCACGTTGGAAGGGATATGTATCTTTCAGATATGCCCTCAGGAACTCTGAAAAAATCCATAGTAAAAAATTATCCATTCTTTTCCAAAGTTGCTATAGTTATTGGAAGTGACATTTCCTGTCATTCAACTAGATATAAAATGCTTAACATATAAACATCATCAGAACACATACACATAGCTTTGCCATTAGCTCAGACTAATGCACAGTGGGATAAAAGACATTCTACTCATATAGGTCTATTTTCTTATTTTTGACCTTGAAGGCCTTGTTGTTAAGGAGGAATGATCATCAAGGATCAGGAAATATGTGTGAAAAATCACCAGAATATAAGAGAGAGAGACCAAGTAAGAAAACCATGAAAAGCAATCCAGAGGAGAGATAATGCATGAGATGCAAGAATATCTCAAAACTAAAACCAAAACTTCAAATTAATGCATCAGGGAGATAGACATTTTTGCATCAATAAAAATGGATGACCCTTAGAAGGAAGAACTAAAATAACATAGTTGAAACAAAAGTTTCTACAGAAGACTGGAAATAAATTAAATGTCAAGAAGGAAAATATGAGAGACAAGTTAAGAATTAAGAACATCAAACCAGGAGCTCAAACAACTAATTATTATGAGTTTCCTAAAGAGAATAGAAGGGAGTCATGGGGATAAAAATATCTTCAAAAGCAGACTTTTCCAAAACTAAAAAATGTACATTTCTAGATTAAAAGAACTCAAAAATGTACCAGCACAGTTAATTTTTTAAATATCCCAAACAAGGCACATTCATGACATTTTAGAATACTATGTTAAAGACAAAACCCTAAACAATTAATAATAATATTAACAATTTTAAAAAGAAGTCCATCCAAAGAATGAGAATCAGAATTAAATCAAACTTTTCAACAACAGCACCTGATGATTCAGAAAGAAAGAAATTTTCAAACTAGAATTTTTTCATTCAAGAGTAAGGGTAGAATATGGGGCGCCTGGGTGGCTTAGTCGGTTGAGCGTCCAACTTCAGCTCAGGTCATGACCTCAGGGTTTGTGGGTTTGAGCCCCACATTGGGCTCTGTGCTGACAGCTCAGAGCCTGGAGCCCACTTCAGATTCTGTGTCTCCCTCTCTCTCTGCCCCTCCCCTGCTCATGCTCTATCTTTCTCTGTCTCAAAAATAAATAGAAACATTAAAAAAAAAAGAGTAAGAGTAGAATAAAGATATTTTCATATACGCAAAGATTCACAAAATTATCCTTCCTTTCTTAGGTAGCTGTTGGAAAGGAGTGCAGAACGGAAAAATTATTTCTATACAGGCATTAGTGACAGAGTTTGTTTGACAAATAAACTGTTTTCTTATAAATACTAACTCATCTTTGATCATAAGGGAGAAAGAGGGACTATCTGTAAATGATGAATCAAGACAAAATTTAAACATATTATTTAAAATTACATGGTAATCAGTATAGACAATTATAATAAACCTATTATAAAGTAATAAACTTATATTGAAAGGAAAAGGAGGGTAGTGTATGTGAGATAAATTTATCAGAGAAAGTTAATATAATGTTTGATACTGATACTCAAAAGTTGTTTCATAAACGTATCTTCATATGCCTATAATTGGAGTTTGGATCTGTAATGACATGTCTGAAAAAAACTGCCCATTCCTCATCTTCCCATGGAAGCCAAGTCCTAAGAGAAGATGAGCATATCAAGAGATATTTTTTTAATTACAGTAAGTTCTCAGAAAATAGCCATTAGGCACCATGACTTAAGCACTGGAAAACTAGTTGTGGTTCCGAGAGCAGCAGAAACCTGAACTTGAAGTGGGTCACAAGGATTCCTGACTACCAAAACTGGTGAATTCATCTCAAGTGGGATATGGAAGAGAATACAGTCTGCCTAATGGCTGCACATATTTGTAAACAAAGCAGAACAATTAGAATAAATATTGAGAAAATGCTAATAACACTTAAAGCCTATAACAGTACAGTTCAGCTCTAAGCCTTGGGTAGGCCCAGTGGAGCATTAGCAGGAAAATCTCAGCCACCCCTTTCTCTACAGGAGGCACAGATCAGTAACTAGAGCAAAAGACAGCAGAGATTCTGATCCTGATTATAGGCGCCATTTCCACCTACACTGGAGCCCAATCTCTTTGGGAAAATCTGAGAGATATAAGAAGTAGAGTGTGCTGAGAGCCTACCAGTCATTTTGATGAAGCTATTCATTCACTGGAAGTAGATACAAACTGCTAAAGCAAGTCTTCCTAGAAAAACTTCTAATTCAAAAGACCTAATGGGAATTTTTATATCTGAGATCTAAGATGATCACTCACCATATTCCTGAAACAGTTCTCTCAACAGTCCCTGATGGAATTGTGAGAATTCTCCGGACCCCAAGTTGGATGACAACTGTAGAAAGCTCTTTGTGATTATCAGCTAAGCCACAGATGTCTGCAGAAACATGTTTTTTTTTTTTCTGGGTGGCATACACTGCAAACTCCACACTTTGTGAGTTAGAGGCATCTCAGTGGGACAGCTGCGGTAAGTGGCTTCAGAGAGCACATCACAGTGTAGTTTCTTCAGATTATGTTACACATACACCCCATTCACATCACCCTGTAATATCTGCATGAAATCAGAGGAAAAAGACAACTCTACAATTGAATATAAAATATAAAACATAATAAGGCATGAAATAGGAGGTATATAATGTATGATTCATAAGTCTGAGTTCTGTTTCCTGCGACAGTATAAATATTTGCAAGTTCTTAAACCAGGTATCCTATGGAGAGATCTATTATGAATATAATGGATTATTCTTCTCTAATTATAATTCCTTGGGTCTGGAGTAACCTGTGAGGAGTAGGAGATCTTACAATATACTCCACTCTAAGAGCCAAGTTTTTCTCTGGTTGTACTATGGTACCACCCTCCCACCCTGTTTTTAGAGTATGTTCACGTTGTCCTTGTCCTGTTTCTACTTTAACATTGACCTTTGAGGGAAAATATGCTTTGTGCTTCTTTCTCTTTTTTTTTTCTCTTTCTCACCCTCCTTCCCTCCCACTCTTCCTGATCTGCATCTCTGGATGTTGATCCCTGTCTATATGCTGAGAGGACTCTTTCCTTCCATTTTCCAGCTCTTTCCCCCTTGCCTTCTCTGTGGCTGGATTGTACAGCTGTTTCAGAATCTGGCGGTAGTACTATGGTGGTGTAACAAATTATTCCAAATGGCTTAAAATAACAGTAGCAACGATCCCACAGTTTCTGTAGGTCAGGAGTCTAGGCATGACTTAAGTCAAGTGGAAAGGATTTTTTTTAAAGCTCAGTCGTGTAATTATTGGTAAGACTCAATTCTTCCTAGCTCCTGTACTGAGGCCTTGGTTCTTCACGAGCTGTTGGCCAGAAGGCCTCCCTTGGTTCTTGTTATGTGTATCTCTCCAGAAAGTATCTCAAAACCTTGTAGCTTGCTCCATGAGAGTGAAACAAGCTATAAAGCAGGAGAGCGTGCCAGTAAGATAGAAGTCATTATCTTTTGTAATCAAATCACAGAAGTGATATCCAATTAATTTTTCTATATTCGTCTCTTCAGATGCAAGTTACTAGACCCATTCAAGGAGGAGGGATTATCCAAGGGTATATACAAGTACCCAGAGGTGAGGATCACTGGAGGCCATTTCAGAGACTGCCTACCAAGCACGGTTAGAGTGTAGGGGAGGGCAAGTATTTGCAGACGCTGGAGGAGAGAGAAGGTTAGGAGATGCTACCACTCTGGCTGTATGGTTTGCCCATTCATATCCACATCTATCCTTCTCTCTCCCCTCTAATTCACCCTAGACTCTCACTTTGTCTTCACCATAAGGTTCTATACTCATTGAACCCTTGGTTTTAAGCATTTTCCCTGATTGTTTACCTTTCTGTCCTGCCCAATAGCAATAACTAACATTTATATGTTGGTGTATGTATAGATTATAAAGTATTTTACCTGAAAGGAACAGAATTTCAGAAAGAGATATAACCAAATGACAGAAAAGCAGTGGTCAGAGAAGGGGAAATGTCCAGATAGTGCAGGATCATAGCAATGAATTGCTTCAAGCATTCGGTGGTCAGCCTCGTGCTTTCTACTCAAAACTGGGTTCACCAAATCACCACTGTAGATCCAGAGTATTATTTGCAAACTGCAGAGTTTTATCATTTGGTCTTTTGTAAGTTTAATAAATTTGATGTAGTTGATGTTTGATTACTATAATAATCACAGAGAGTTGTAAATTTTAAATAGAAAAATATCACATTTACTTTGACTATAACCATAGAAACTGAATTAATATCAGTCCTTTTTGCTTATTAAGGTCAGGTTCTGACAGTGGTTGCCATGGTTGTGTTTGATGGTTTTCATTGACTGCATAACAATTAGAAACATTTTTCTGAAAATTAATTTTTCTGGTAACCAGGAACTGAAGTGAATTCAGGTCTAGCTACCTTTTGTACTTTGAACTGGCATTTCTTCCACAGTCACGGTCAGAGCAACATACAAAATCAATCCACAGAAAATACTTATTTATGTCATCTATGGATTTTCCAACAAATAGCTTATGAAAACACCTTTCATGTGGATAATGACTAGAAGTGAAAAGTGGACTGATTCCCAGTAATTACAGTCTGGTGTTGCTTTAATCACCAGTAAGTAGTCTATCGTTAAGAAACCTAACATGCCTGAAGCAGATCAGGATACAAATTGTGACTCAAATGAGGAGATAAATGGGAAAAAGATAAATTCTATCTTGTGTATTTTCTCCTCCATCACACCACACTGTATTGCATTTGGATGTCTTTTCATTTAAATAAAGGTATTTAAGTGACAGCTGATGAACAGTGCGTTTGTATTCCAGGAACGCTCTCTCATAGATTTGGATTATATACAGATGAAAAATAGCCCATATGGCTTTTGAACAAAAAGAATGGCTGAAAGCCCTGAAAAATGCTAGTGGAAAGGTTGGCATACTAAAAGGTTAATTAAAATTTGACTCTGCAGGATGGATACTTTTATTTATAGAACCTTCAGCTGATTTTCAGCAGCCATGTTTTCTTCTAATTAAAATAATATGAACAGCTAATAGCAATCAGCTTAAAGAACTGAATATTTTAGAGAAGGGATGATTCATAGGCTTTTCAATAACCATTTTACAGTAGGTGTCTCCACTAAAGAGCACATAAAACATTTGTATTCAGCCATTGTCTGGTTCAAATGTCAGGAAGTATTAAGTTGGAAAAAATGAGGAGTGAATTATTTAAAGTGGCCTAAAATAAGTCATTGATATTATCATGTAAATTTGATATTTCCCTAAAGGTACTAGAATCATTCTCTGACATGGCATAACTTATAAATTCTGAGAAAGTGGGCCATTAGAAGCATTATTTTAAAAAACAGAAAGTTCCTTATACATTCACATATATAACAAATTGGTAAATAATAGTATTTAAGAGAAGTAAAAGTTTGTCGTGGACACATTATGTACGCATTCAGACAGATACAAAGATAGATAGATAGATAGATAGATAGATAGAGATTAGATACAATAAAGATCATTTCATCATAATAACATCCATAGGATTAAGCATCCTTTCCCCCAAATCATTGAGAATTACTAAAGAAACAGATTAAAACCTGAAGTGGAAAGACAGAATGCATGAATAAGTAACTATACATAAGTAAAAAGTTTAAAAAAAATAGAAGTAGAAAAGGAACACATCACAAATGTACACTTCCCGGGTGACAGAAACAACAAATCCATCCCCCTATTCTTCACCCCATTTCTCTTTTTCCTCATCTTCCTCAGCAATAAAACTCTTGAATTTCAGTGAGGCATGTCACCTTTTAGAATCAACACTCCACATCCCCACCTTCTATGAAGCTAAAGAGGACCAATTGTGCAGCCCCGGCCAGCGGAATGTAAGTGGCAGTAGTGTCTGAATCTCCTGTGAAGTGTCCATCCTCTCCTTTCCTCTTGCTGCTGACTGGAACGTAGATGTACGTGCTCTGGACAGAGCAGCCTTGTAACATAATGGTTACTTGGGAATGCAATGCTTGCAAGACTGAGAAATAAAATAAAAGGAGACTGGGAATCCAATATTGTGGAGTATCTAACCAGTCCTGGATCCTTCTTCCTAACTTGTACTTTGAGAGAAAGCAATTTCTACCTTTTAAATCCACTATTGTTTTGATTTGCTCACTTAAGGGTGGACCAAATCCTAACTAAATACACTCTAAGATGTGGATTTATTCTAGAGAAACAAATCAGGCAATATCTCTACCATTTAAGATACACTGCTAAACTTTAAAAACCCAAACATACAGTCTCCATGGAGAGACAGAAGTGCACTAGACCAGTTATTCTCAACTTGCATGTATATCAGAATCACCTGGAGAGCTTGTTAAAACACAGAAACCCTAAAACCCCAGAAGATCTGATTCAGTAGGTCATGGTGGGTCTGAGAATTTACATTTCTAACAGCCTCCCAAGTGATGCCAGTGTTGCCTGACTGCGGAACACACACCCCAGGTGTCACTGCCCCAGAATACACCTCCACCTCCAACATATGCATATTCTGTATGTCCCACAGCATGACACAGCTGCTCCTTGCCCTGGCATCAGGATATTCTAATTTCTAAATGTCAGGCAAAGCCACTTTTAACATCCTGGAATACCTTGCCATTCACCTAATAAGCTCCATACCTTCATTATTTTAAACTGACTATAGCCCACAAAATAAATAGTGAAATTAACATAATACAAAAATCATGGTCTTTATTCATTATTTATTGTAATGTATTTATTTCAAGTTCCACTTCAAAAATAAGATAAAATATAAACAATTAAATCATAGGGATTTGGGGGGTGAGGAGTAGGTAGCATAATGACCTGATCATTTGTTTCTGAATCACCTAGGGCACTTATTAAAAATGGAGATTCTGGCCCCCATTCCACACATACTGAATTGGAGTACCTGAAGGCAGGGCCCAGGAATCTTTTATTTAACAAGCTCCCCAGGGGATTCTGATGAACCCAAATGTTTGCTAATCATTGATCTTGTTGTCAAAGTGTCATCAGAGACACTAGCTCAGTCTCCTGAAAAAAGATTTTTCAGCATGACTGAGTATGAAACAGACAACCAGAATGACCTCCTTAATGCTACGGGCAAAAAGCTTGAAACCCATGTAGTAACAGGAGGGTGAGACAGCAAATATCACCAAACAAAATCATCTGAAGAATGGAATCCTTCTATTGAACACTGTGTTTGAAAAATATTTTTCTGGGGTGCCTGGTAGTTCAGTTGGCTAAGTGTCCGAATCTTGATTTCGGCTCAGGTCATGATCTCATGACCTGAGATCCAGCCCCAAGTCAGGCTCCACACTAACAGTAATGGGGCCTGCTTGGAATTTTCTCTTTCCCTCTCTACCCCTCCCTGACTCATGAGCTTTCACACACTTTCTCCTTCTCTCTCTCCAAATAAATAAACATTAAAAAAAGAAAGCTATTTTTTGCACCCAAATTCAGGCAAGTACATGAAATCTACCCCCCGTAGTCACAAAAGGCATTGTTCTATAGGAGGCCTTCAGCAGGAGGCACTAGCAGAGATGTTTATATTGAGAAGAAAACAAAGAAAGTCAGATCCCTATTTTTTTCAGCATTACACAGACCTAGGCAGTAGCAAATAGGTAAGAAATAAGACATACAAATGGCCAACAGGTACATGAAAAGGTGCTTAACATTACTAATCATCAGAGAAATACAAATCAAAACCGCAATGATATATCACATCCCACGTGTTAGAATGGCTATTACCAAACAGACAAGACATAGCAAGGTGAAGTTGTGGGAAAAGGGAACCACTGTATACTGTTGGTGGAAATGTAAATTGGTACAGTCACTGTGGAAAACAGTATGGATGGTTCTCAAAAACTTAAATATAGAAATACCATATGATCCAGCAATCCCACGTCCAAGTATATATGCAAAGGAAATGAATCCATTATCTTGAAGACATACCAGTACTCTCCTGTTCATTGCAACATTATTCACAGTAGCCAAGATATAGAAACAACCTAAGTGTCCATCAACAGATAAACGGATGAAGATATTGTGGTATAAATATAATGGAATATAATTTTGCCTTAAGAAATAAGGAAATCCTACCACTGGCAACAGCATGGATGAATCTAGAGATCATTATACTAAGTGAAATAAGCCAGGCGGAGATACGCAAACACCACATGGTATCACTGATACCTGGAATCTTTTTAAAATAAATAAACAGAAAGTCAAACTCATAGAAACAGAGAGCAGCAAAATGCTTGTCAGGGACTTGGGAGGTGGAAGAGGAATAAGGAGAAGTTGGTAGAAGTGCATAAATCTCAATTATAAAATGAAAATTTTCTCAGGATCTAATCTACAACACGATGATAACACTATATTATATAACTGAAATTTGCTGACAGAATAGAACCTAAATGTTTTCACCAAAAACAAAAGTAAATATGTAAGGTGATGCATGTGTTAATTAATTCATTAACTCCATAGCAGGGATCTTTTCACGATGTATATGTGTATCAAGTCATAAAGTTATACACTTTACATAGCTTATGATTTTGTCAATTATACATCCGTAAAGCTGAAAAAAAGTTTAAAAATTAAAACATTTTAAAAAAAGAAATAATAAGCAGAGCAGTCAAAAAGCTGACTCTACGTCCTTAACCTCTTCAATATACCCCCTTATATTGAGCTCCACCCTCACTACCATAGTCTTGGTAACCATCAAGTCTCCCCTAGACTCCTGCAACTACCTTCTACCTGGCCTTCCTCTCTCAGCCTTACCCACCTCTGACCACCGCTTCACACTGCCATTGGAATGACTCTCTAGACACACATCTGATCATGACAACGTACCAATTAAAATCTTTTTGGACTCCCCATAGTCATAAGTATAAAGTCCAAATCCCCTAGCACAGCAAAAGCCCCTTGCGCTCTCCCCTTTTCCTATGCCTCAAACTTCATCCCTCATCATCACCCTCCTCTCACTTGGCACCACATCTAACTACCTGTCGTTCCTGTCATGTGCCCCAACCTCTCATCTCCAGCTTTTCCCTCTGCTTGGAAATTGCTCTCCAGAAATCTCTACCCACCCCCACTTCTCCCTGGATAACTCCCACTCAGTGTTCAGGACTCTGCTCAGGTCACTCCTTGTTGGAAGTCTCATCTGACTTGGCTGGGTTCTTCTGTCATTGTTCTCTCTCTGAAGTCTCCTTCCTTCCTCCCTCCCTCCCTCCCTCCTGTCCTTCCTTCCTTTCCTTCCTTTCCTTCTTTCTTCTCTCTCTTTGTCCTCCCCTCCTTCCCTCTCTCCTTCTCTTGATCTTAATATACATACTAAGTGAATAAAATTGCTATTTCTTAGCCCAAAACTATAAACTTGTAAGTCCCAGTAATGGGAAACATTTCTAGATTATAATTTATCTTTGATATACTTTTTGCACTCTGTCATATGATAAAAAGGACTATTGAACAGTGGTGTGCTGAGGAAAACTAAGGAACAGAGAATACTATTGTTCCCATAAGACACTTACTAACAAGACTATATATATATACACACACACAAACACATATACACGTGTGTGTATATATATATATATATATATATATATATATATACACACACCTGTACCAGTTTGTGCAGACATCAGGAAGCAACCAGATGAGCATGGCACATGGACCTTCAAAGAAGAGGCACCAGCAGAGAACAAGGTAAACCAGAAGATAAATGCAGAAAGAATTGCCTCAGAGGCACTGCTGGATTCAATCCTACTTATGGTCTCAGCAGTATTCTATTATTCAGGTACTAGTCAGCACTTTCCTGTGCCACACATCCAGCAGCCTATTATAAATAGCCCCAGGCCAGGAAGAGATGCAGTTTACTTAATTAACTTAGATGACCCAGTGTCCTCACCTCCTGCCATCTCACCTGCTTTCCACATTTGTGTTTTGGCAAAATCTTCAGTACTGCTCTGGCTCATCTCTCTGCTAAACATTCACTGCTGGCATCCAGCCTTGGCTCCTTCCCACACATACGTACCCTAGGTCTCAAATACTGTATCTGATTTGCTACCTGGCTTCTCTGTCTTCCCTACATTTCCATGATTTAAGAATTTTATGCCTTATGCCACTATGGGCACCTCAATAAGAGAAAGGTTTTCTAGCTAAGCCTTGGCAATACTGGTGCTTTAAGTTTCACTTAACTTTTGGTGAACTCTATATGTTTCATGCCATATTGTAGCACAGTGGCTCTCTAAAAGTTCCAAGTTAAAAGATCTCTTCAGGTAATGTCAAATGAAACCATCAGATTGAGGAACCTCATAAAAAGGGGTCCTTTGGCATGGTTGCTATTGGGTGTAATCTCTTACAAGAACCTCATGGATTTCCTGCTCTGTTACCTGGTCTACCAGACCTCATATAATTATGGCAATATCCGTGATGGTACTGACATTATTCTTGGTTTTAAAATACTTTAAATGTTTGATCAATATTGATTTTGAGCTACTTTTTATTATCAATATTAATTTTGAATTATAAAATTCAACTTTGCATTTGTTACTGAGATTTATTTCACCGATCCTTGTATAAAAAGAGTAACTTTCCTAATCTTGTACGGTAAAATATAAACCTACATAATGAATGGAAATATTTCTCTCATCATACTGGTCACTCTTTTAGAAACTATCATCTCTTTATAGTCTATACTTTGAAAAAGCTCTTTGTTTTATAGTTCAAAGAGAATTCATCATAGAATATGTCAGCTTAGAGCAGAGGGCAATAAACGCCTCCTTATCCAAAGACCAGGAAAAGCATTAATTATAACAGAATGTTGCAAACCTCCCTACTCTGCTTCAGAAACTCTTTTAGTTCTTTTCCACTGGGATATAATCTAATGTTACGTATTCGTATTTTCACCCCTACTGTTGAAAAAATGATAATAGCAGTGATGTTACTCAGACTAAACCTATCAAAAGTTTTTCTAGCAAAAGTGACATATGATAGATTTAACCAGCAATACACCCACCTACACACACACACACACACACACACACACACACGAAATATTAAAATACATATTTAAATGATCTATTCTCAGGTATAAAATCAGAGGACTGAATGCCAATGAAACTAAAGTTTCTCTTTTTCTTCCTAGAAACTAAAATTTCTAAATTTAGGAATTCTAAATTTCTAAAACAATCTAAGTTTCCTGGTGATATTTTTCCCTTTTTATCTCATTTTTGACAGTCAAAATTCTCAGGTAAAAGAAATATGGTAAAATTTCTCCTTGCCTCTTTGCTGGTATTTGAGGAAGTTTTAAATGCCAGTTGTCAAAGCACCAGAGCAGTGTTCCAAGGCCGTCTGTCTGTCTGTCTGTCTGTCACACTGGCCTAACTGTAACTAGTAAAAGCTGTTCTCATTGTGTTAGCCATTCTTACACTGATAATTATATTGAGAATATTATTGTTGATTGATAAAGTAAATTTTAGGCTACATTTTTATTAGGGAAAATAGGGGTTTATGTTGAATTATGGAATGAAAACGTGAATTATATTGGTAATTTTGCTTAATTCTTTTTTACGCTTGTGACAGGGACCATTACCTCTTATTTTCTTTGATCCCATAAATATGCATTTGTTAATTTTTTTGTTCTTTTTCTGCACTTTTGTTACATCTGTACAAGTTATTTTCATATTTCAAAACAAAATATGCCCGTGAATTCCGTGAAAAGGAAAATGTTTTCACTAATGCCTTCTGGGAACTAAATGCTAATTCCCACATTAAATAAAAAACTCAAAACATATAGGATCTATGGAAAACAAGTACAAGCATGGAAGATCTTTTCTCTGAATATGTTAGTTTAGAAATGTATAATCACTTAAGTTCAAGGAGCACTTTTCTGTTCCATTTTTCTAAGTTCTATAGTGAATCCAATTCCATGTGAGTTAATTTTTATGGGGAAAAACTCCATAGTCATTGGGAACCATTTGAGTACCATTAAAACAAATCAATCCAAAATAATAACTGAGTCAGTGATAAGAATCATAATCATAAATAATAGTAATAATGTCAGAGATAATTCTGTAACCAAGGATTATAAGTTGTGTTTCTGTTAAAGTGGCTTTCAAGTACTGGCAGAATGTGAACCTATCTTTTGCTCTCCCCCATACCTTCTTATTTCCAAGGTTAGTAGCTAAACCTAGCAGTAGCCTCCCATTTTTTGTGTCTGAGGCTACATAACTAAGTCTTGTGTAACTGAACCTGAAAAGTCTGGCAGAATGATGATACTCATGATCAATAAATAGACACAGCAGGTTTAAAGTCAGACTCCCTATGGCCATAAACTCACCTGAGCTATTTGAGTAAATCAGATCCATTTATTTAACAAATATTTATGGAAGGCCTATTTTGTGTCAAGCTACTTGTTAATTCCTATGGCTACAAAATCTGACAAAGTTTCCTGCCCCCATTGAGTTTTCCAAATACTGGGAAACAAAAATCAATTGTGTGACAATGAGTTGTCTGACAATCAGGGTCACCCTGTAATCTCTATTGAGTTGTGGGAAAGTGACACCTGTGAAGTCAGATTGAATTAAGTCCAAATTTTCCCTCTGCCATTCACTGACTGTGTTACTTTTAGAAAGTCATTTAACCACTTTGAGCCTTAACTTTTGCATCAGTAAGATAAGGATAACAATACCCTGCAAGAGTATTATGGAAAATCTATTTGATCAATAATTTTTTTGACATGTACTATGTGCTAGGCACTTTTATAGGTTTCTGGAATATATTATGAACATAGCAAAGATCTCTGCCCTTGTGATGCTTATAATTCAAGAATATTGCCTGCTACTGTTCAATAATAACTATTTTCAATATTATAATAATATATTTAGTAGGTTTAATTCAAAAAGAATAACTGAGAAAAATGTGCTCTCAGATGTTATAATCAACACTAAGTAAGGCAAAATACAATCTGAAAATAAGGCACCTAAAAATAAAAAACTTGGAGCAATATATTCAAGGTTAAAATGTATCTGTTTCAAATAAATACCAGGAACACGAATTTGACTGGAGTACTAGGATTAATATTCAGTTATGAGGGAATGGTCAGAGGAATTCAGTTTGAGCTGGTATGTGAGAAGTTTACTGTCTCACATCTAATCAACCCAGGAAGGCCAACCCAACCATGATACCATCTGTTCCAGAGGCTGCACGTGGTCAAAAGCACAGGCTTCCTCTCACCTCTACTGAGCTTGCTGTGGGTCTAGCTGATAGGCTGTGGAGACTGACACTATGTCCTCAGTATAATACCACCCCTCTAGGAGACCAAACAGCCACTTGGATAGCAAATTGGTTACTTCACATATTTTCTACTCCAGAAGTGCAGAAATTTACCCTTTCACAAAATCAGCACATATTCTGGGTATAGGTTTGCTTTCCTTTTGTGAAGTCCCGTTACCAGCATCACTCTGTAAGGACTAACAGTGTTTATTATCATGGGATTCGTATGTAACATCACTACAGGCCAAGGGACCCACTTCACAGGAAAGACGGTGTGATGGTGAACATACACACACTCTCCTGGTGCCTATCACAAAGTTCATCACTCAGAAGTTGCCCCCCTAATTCAACACTGCAGGGGCCCCTTCATAGTGCACCTGAGATTCCAGCTTGTGGGTGTGGTGCTATCCTTCAAAGTGAAGTATAGACACTGAACCAATGTCTATTTTACAGTGTTATGTCCCTGGTCTGGGAACCAAAATGTGGATATAGGGAAAGTTTTTCTAAATGTCACTCCCAGTAATCCACTTGAAGAATTTATGCTTTCTGTTCCCACAACTTTTGGCTCTGCTGATTTAGTTTCTGGTTCCTGGGAGTGGATGAGGAGGTACTTCTATCAGGGGCACAGCAAAGATTCCACTAATTCTAAATTTATATCTTATACCTGGCAATTTTAAGCTCATCATGCCTAAAGACCACAAGGCAAAAACAAAGAGTTGCTATGCTATATGAACACGAGTCATTGATAATCAGTTAATCCCTGATTATCATGAGGAGATAGAATTGCTCTTTGATCATGAGCAGAAAGTCTGGGACTTGACAAAGTCACTGACTTACCTCTGATTACTTCCACATGCATGACAGCTCTTGGTGAACAGTTGTAGCAACCACTGCCTTACAGGAGTACAAGAACCATGGTCTCAGATCCCTCAGGCATAAAATTCTGGGTTGCCCCACTCATTACGCATCCTAGATCAATAGAAATGCTGGCTGAGGGTAAAGAAAATCTCAAACAGGTGGTAAATAAAGTATGTGATTAGTATGAATTGTGGCCTTAGCATCAGAGAGTATAGTTTGTCCTACAAACCTTTCCATGTAAAGCATGTTTGATAGAAATTTTGAGTGTTTACCAGCCTGAAGAAGCTATCACAGGATGGAGTGAAACTTAATAGAAGGAAGAGTGGCTCTAAATGATGAAGGGATGCAATGTAGCCAAAGCTGTTGATACCTCGTGTTCCTGACTTCCAAACACCAGTATCTGTATCTGTCTAATGGCTTTCTCCAAAGCCTTGAGAGGCTGCTCCGCTGTTACACAGCAGCTGGCTGGAAGCACCAAGGAATCCATACTCTGGGAACAGCTGTCCAACAATGATTGACTTCTATCTAGACTCTTTGTGCCTTGTGGGATATATTTTGAAGTGCTTCTTCTACACCATATCACAGAGTTTTCCCTTGAAATAAAGCTCAGTTGTAGAGGCTAAAGTTTGGGATTGTGATGCCTCCCGCTTTGGTCTTCTTCTTCAATATTACTTTGGCTATTCAGGGTCTTTTGTGGTTCCATACAAATTTTAGGATTGCTTGTTCTAGCTTCGAGAAGAATGCTGGTGCAATTTTGATTTGGATTGCATTGAATGTGCAGATAGCTTTGGGTAGTATTGACATTTTAACAATATTTATTCTTCCAACCCATGAGCGCGGAAGGTTTTTTTCCACTTCTTTGTATCTTCTTCAATTTCCTTCATAAGCTTTCTATAGTTTTCAGCATACAGATCTTTTAAATCTTTGGTTAGGTTTATTCCTAGGGATTTAATGATTCTTGGTGCAATTGTGAATGGGACCAGTTTTTTTATTTCTCTTTCTGTTGCTTCATTATTGGTGTATAAAAATGCAACTGATTTCTGTACATTAATTTTGTATCCTGAGACTTTGATGAATTCATGTATCAGTTCTAGCAGACTTTTCGTGGAGTCTATCAGGTTTTCCATGTGTAGTATCATGTCATCTGCAAAAAGTGAAAGTCTGACTTCATCTTTGTTAATTTTGATTTCCTTTTGTTGCCTGATTGCTGATGCTAGAACTTCCAACACTATGTTAAACAATAGCAGTAAGAGTAGAAACCCCTGTCGTGTTCCTGCTCTCATGGGAAAGCTCTCAGCTTTTCCCCATTGAGGATGATATTGGCTGTGCGGTTTTCATAAATGGCTTTTATGATGTTGAAGTATGTTCCTTCTATCCTGACTTTCTCAAGGGCTTTTATTAAGAAAGTATGTTGTATTTTGTCAAATGCTTTTTCTGCATCAATTGACAGGATCATATGGTTCTTATCTTTTCTTTTATTAATGTGATATATCACATTGATTGATTTGTGAATATTGAACGAGCCCTGCAGCCCACGAGTGAATCCCACTTGATCATGGTGAATAATTATTTTTATATGCTGTTGTATTCAATTTGCTAGTATCTTATTGAGAATTTTTGCATGCATATTCATCAGGGATATTGGCCTGTAGTTCTCTTTTTTTGCTGGGTCTCTGTCTGGTTTGAGAATAAAAGTAATGCTGGCTTCATAGAAGAAATCTGGAAGTTTTCCTTCCCTTTCTATTTTTTGGAACATCTTGAGAAGGATAGGTCTTATCTCTGCTTTAAATGTCTGGTAGGATTCCCCAGGGAAGCCATCTGGTCCTGCTCTTATTTGTTGGGAGATTTTTGGTAACTGATTCAATTTCTTCTCTAGTTATGGGTCTGTTCAGGTTTTCTATTTCTTTCTGTTTGAGTTTTGGAAGTGTGTGGGTGTTTAGGAATTTGTCCATTTCTTCTACAAAGCTGTAATCATCAAGACAGTATGGTATTGGCACAAAAACAGACAACTAGACCAATGGAATAGAATAGAGACTCCAGAATTGGACCCACAAAAATATGGCCAACTAATCTTTGACAAAGCAGGAAAGAATATCCAATGGAAAAAAGATAGTCTCTTTAACAAATGGTTCTGGGAGAACTGGACAGCAACATGCAGAAGAATGAAACTAGACCACTTTCTTACACCATTCACAAAAATAAACTCAAAATGGACGAAGGACCTGAATGTGAGACAGGTAACTATCAAAACCCTAGAGAAGAAAGCAAGAAAAAACCTCTCTGACCTCAGCTGCAGCAATTTCTTACTTGACACATCTCCAAAGGCAAGGGAATTAAAAGCAAAAATGAACTATTGGGTCCTCATGAAGATAAAAAGCTTCTGCACTGAAAAGGAAACAATCAACACAACTAAAAGGCAACCGACGGAATGGGAAAAGATATTTGCAAATGACATATCAGACAAATGGCTAGTATCCAAAATCTATAAAGAACTCACCAAACTCCACATCCAAAAAACCAATAATCCAGTGAAGAAATGGATAGAAGACATGAATAGACACCTTTCTAAAGAAGACATCCAGATGGCCAACAGACACATGAAAAGATGCTCAATGTCACTGCTCATCAGGGAAATACAAATCAAAACCATACTGAGAATACCACCTCATGCCAGTCAGAGTGGCTAAAATGAACAAATCAGGAGACTATAGATCCTGGAGAGGATGTGGAGAAATGGGAACCCTCTTGCACTGCTGCTGGGAATGCAAACTGGTGCAGCCACTCCAGAAGACAGTGTGGAGGTTTCTCAAAAAATTAAAACTAGATCTACCCTATGACCCAGCAATAGCACTGCTAGGAATTTACCCCAAGGATATAGGAGTGCTGGTGCATAGGGGCACTTGTACCCCAATGTTTATAGCAGCACTTTCAACAATAGCCAAATTATGGAAAGAGCCTAAATGTGCATCAACTGACAAATGGCTAAAGAAGATGTGGTTTATATATACAATGGAATACTACAATGCAATGAGAAAGAATGAAATCTGGCCATTTGTAGCAACGTGGATGGAACTGGAGACTATTATGCTAAGTGAAATAAGTCAGGCAGAGAAAGACAGATATCATGTTTTCACTCTTATGTGGATCCTGAGAAACTTAACAGAAGTCCATGGCGGAGGGGAAGGAGGAAAACAAAAGTTACAGAGAGGGAAGAAGGCAAACCATAAGAGATTTTTGAATACTGAGAACAAACTGAGGGTTGATGGGGGGGTGGGGGAGAGGGGAAAGAGGGTGATGGGCATTGAGGAGGGCACCTATTGGGATGAGCACTGGGTGTTGTATGGAAACCAATTGGACAATAAATTACATTTAATATAAAAATGAGAAAAATAATAAAATAAAGCTCAGTTAGGGGAGCCTGGGTGGCTCAGTTGGTTGGGCGTCCGACTTCAGCTCAGGTCATGAGCTCACAGTTCGTGAGTTCAAGCCCTGCGTCGGGCTCTGTGCTGACAGCTCAGAGCCTGGAGCCTGCTTCAGATTTTGTCTCTCCCTCTCTCTCTGCCCCTCCCCCATTCACGCTCTGTCTCTGTCTCTCAAAAATAAATAAACATTGGCAGAAAACATGAATAGGCACTTCTCTAAAGAAGACATCTGGATGACCAACAGGCACATGAAAAGATGCTCAACATCACTCCTCATCAGGGAAATACAAATCAAAACCACACTCAGATATCACCTCATACCAGTCAGAATGGCCAAAATGAACAAATCAGGAGACTATAGATGCTGGAGAGGATGTGGAGAAACGGGAACCCTCTTGCACTGCTGCTGGGAATGCAAACTGGTGCAGCCGCTCTGGAAAACAGTGTGGAGGTTCCTCAAAAAATTAAAAATATATCTACCCTATGACCCAGCAGTAGCACTGCTAGGAATTTACCCAAGGGATACAGGAGTACTGATGCATAGGGGCACTTGTACCCCAATGTTTATAGCAGCACTCTCAACAATAGCCAAATTATGGAAAGAGCCTAAATGTCCATCAACTGAAGAATAAAGAAATTGTGGTTTATATACACAATGGATACTACGTGGCAATGAGAAAGAATGAAATATGGCCTTTTGTAGTAATGTGGATGGAACTGGAGAGTGTGATGCTAAGTGAAATAAGCCATACAAAGAAAGACAGATACCATATGTTTTCACTCTTATGTGGATCCTGAGAAACTTAACAGAAACCCATGGGGGAGGGGAAGGAAAAAAAAAAGAGAGGGGTGGGAGAGAGCCAAAGCATAAGAGACTCTTAAAAACTGAGAACAAACTGAAGGTTGATGGGGGATGGGAGGGAGGGGTGGGTGGGTGACGGGTATTGAAGAGGGCATCTTTTGGGATGAGCACTGGGTGTTGTATGGAAACCAATTTGACAATAAGTTTCATATATTTAAAAAAATAATAAAAAAATAAATAAACATTAAAAAAAGTTTGAAATAAAGCTCAGTGAGCTCATAGTAATACCTGGTTGATAGCACACTTATTATTGCTGTATTTCCTACTGTCTCATTTCCTCATTCCCTACCAGTGTTTTCTGCAAGTTGCAAACAAACTGCACTCACTCAAATCCTTTTCAGGTCTGCTTCTGGGGAATCCAAACATTCCTACTAGCTCTATTACATTCCCTAATACCTAGACTCTAAGATCCTTAAAGGCAAAGAATATGTTGTTAAATATATTTCATACCCCTAGTCCAGTGCCTCATGTATAAATGCTAGTCAATTAATGTTTATTCTACTTGTTCTGTATTTGTTTTTCTCTTTTATCTTCTTTTGGATTAACTAAATGTGTCTAATTCATTTTCCCCCATAACTGTTTGTGGTTTATGTATTCTTTTACTATTGTGCTAGTGAACTGTTATCTGTCATCACAGTCTTACTACTCGATTTACTAAATACTTATTATGTATATTACCTTTCTTTCACATTTCCCAATGAATTTTTTATGTGGTCATTTTTGCGTATTTTAATTCTACATATATTTATGACCTCATAAAACGTTATTATTGTTTCAAATACAATATTAATTAATATTTACCTAACATTTATTCCTTCTGATACATTTCATTTCTTCTTCACTTCCAACATTCCATCTGTAGTCATCTACCTTTTGCCTTATAATCTCCCTCTGGAATTTCCTTCATGTAGGTTTATTGCTGATGAATTTTCAGTTTCTGTTTCTATGATGAAGTCTTTTTTTGTCCTCCCTTCTGAATAATATTTCCTTTGGGTACAGAATCTGTGTTGGTAATTATTTTTTTGCAATACTGTAAAGATATTATTATTCCCTTGTCTTCTGAGAAGCCAACTGTCAGTTCAGTGTTGTTCCTTTGATAGAATATCTTTTTCTCTGGTTTCTCCTCTGGTTTCCCTAAGATTTTACCTTTGTCTTTGACTGTGTGGGATTTTCTTTGTACTCATATGTTTGAAAACCTATACTTTTGCATATATGGTTTGATATCTTTCATAAATTTTAGAAAATATTCACTCGTATGTCTTCCCAGATTGTTTCTGCCCCATTCTCTCTGTCCTCTCTGCCAAAAACTTCAATTGCATACATCTTGACTGCATGTCACATGCATAGTATTCTCTTTTCCATTGTTGCATCTTTTACATCTTGTTTCTCTTTGTTTCACTCTAGATATTTCTTCTAACCTATCTTCCAGTTCAATTTTTTGTAAACGCATCCAATTTGCTGTTAAAGCCAAGCCCCTCATAATTAATTTTATTTATTTTGGTTTTCAATTTTAAATTTCCATTCAGGTCTTTCATAATTTCTAGTCCTCTAGTTAAATATGTCAACTTGTCATTGAATACCTTAAAATATTATCACAGTGATTTTAAAATTTTTTTTTCAACGTTTATTTATTTTTGGGACAGAGAGAGACAGAGCATGAACGGGGGAAGGGCAGAGAGAGAGAGAGACACAGAATCGGAAACAGGCTCCAGGCTCTGAGCCATCAGCCCAGAGCCTGACGCGGGGCTCGAACTCACGGACCGCAAGATCGTGACCTGGCTGAAG
This sequence comes from Prionailurus bengalensis, assembly GCF_016509475.1. Lineage (NCBI taxonomy): Eukaryota > Metazoa > Chordata > Mammalia > Carnivora > Felidae > Prionailurus > Prionailurus bengalensis. The sequence continues at coordinate 86,622,052 of NC_057349.1, forward strand.
TCGGACGCTTAACCGACTGCGCCACCCAGGCGCCCCATATCACAGTGATTTTAAAATCTGTGTCTGCCAACTTTAATATCGGCATTTCTTTTGGACATGTTTAGGTTTTTATTGGTTTTTAATTAGTTACTTTTATTTTTATGTTTTGTTATTTTTTACTGAGTGTTGAAAACTATATGTAGAAATATCTAGAGGTCATTTGAAGATAATAATAATTTTTTCTTCATCCAAAATTGATTTGCATTTTCTCAGCCAAGAATAAGTCTAGGAGGATATCCTCTTAAACCAATCACAGATGAAATCGATTTAAGGAGCATCTGCGTGGTTTAGTCAGTTAAACTTCCGACTCTTGGTTTTGGCTCAGGTCATGACCTCATGATGGTTCGCGGGTTCGAGCCTCACATGGGCATCCACACTGACAGTGTGGACAGTGCAGAGCCTGCTTGGGGTTCTCTCTCTCTCCCTCTCTGCCCCTCCCCAGCGTGGTCTCTCTCTCTCTCTCTCTCTCAAAATGAATAAACAAATTAAAAAAAAAATGATTTTGAAGTTGAGGTCAGGCCTTCCAAGAGCTAGTCTATGCTATTTTTACCCTTACTCCTAAGGTATAGTCCTTCAGGGCTTCAACTGAAAGCCTAGTTTGTTTGTGGGTACACTTCCTTGTTGCCCCAATTCCAATGTTTGTTCTGCTAATACTGTGAGGTTGACAGAAGTTCTGCTGAGTTTCCTAGGCTTTCAGTCACTGCTTTCAAGTTGGCAAGTGCATTGAGGGAAAAAAGCAAGGCCAAATTGTCTGACACACACCTCCCTGTTCTTTCCTTTTCTACGTGTCTTAAACTGTCAAGTCCTCTCTACCAAGGTAGCTGTGCAGTGCCTGCAATCAGGTTTTTGGTTCTTATTTTTATAACTCTTGTATATGTTTTACAAATCTGTTTAGTTGTTCTTCATTTGTCTGAATAAGCTAGCTCACCATTTCTGGAAGCAAAACTCTTTCAAATAGCATATTATTAAAAGCTAATAAGGCAAAAAATGTTCTGGAAACTGAAAAGAGTATCAGAAAGTATTGTCTAAGGAAACTTAGATATGTTAAGTAGGAGACAAAAAGTTAGAGAAATCTTATAGAAGAAGAATAGAAGTTTAAGAGATGCAAATGATGATCCCTAAAAAACAAATATGAAATACTGAACTTATAAAAACAAGAATTCCAAGATAAGATCAATAGAGGAGAAGGAACTGTTAAAAAGCATGAAGTTAATCAAGGAACAGTCTTCTTCACCAAAGAAAAACTGAGTCTACAAATCAAAATATTAAAAAGCTCAGTTCTAGCAAAATCAATGAGAAAAATGTATATTTAGATGTATTCTGATAAAATGTCTGAACTTGGAGACTGGGAAAAAAGAAAAAAGAAAAACCTTATATGCACAAAGAGAGTGAATCTTTGTTAATGGCATGGGAAGAATGATTATATTTCATGAAGTTATCACTCATTGTTTCCTTACATAAAAGACACCAAAATTTAGGTTCATTTGCATCTCTACAATAATAAAAGCCTATACTTTTAAATTGGCATCTACGTACATCCAAAATTTCTTATGATTGATTGGTATCAACTTAGTGGTTGTGTTTGGAAAGAGCTATCAACTTCTTTGTTAAGTTCATTGTGGGAAGTTTAGGGATAATGGCTTCATCCGCCACAATATATGATGATTTCATATTGTTCTCAATTTCCTTACAATGCCATGTACTTACATTCTGTTATGATTGTGCTTCACACACCCAGGTTGCAAAGAGAAATATACTTTAAAAAAATTTTTAAAGATAAATGAGGACACTTCAGTAAGATAAAGAAGAACACGTAAAATAATAAAAGGTAACAACTGAGGACACTTTTTTGAAAAGGGAACTCATTTTGATTGGTAATTAAAAAAGAAAAGTCCTTTTTTTTATTTTTTTTTTTGCATTTATTTATTTATTTATTTATTTTCTGAAATTTATAAAAAAAAATAAAACAAACACAACCACGTGTTTACACATTGTTTATAGTGTTTTTGCACTACAATGTCAGAATTTTGTTGTGATAGAGACTGCATGGCCCACAAAGCCAAAAATATTTACTATCTTGACAATTACATGAAATGTTTGTTGAACCTTATACTAATATTCCTGCTTTAAATTGGAAATCAAAAAAGAAGATTCATAATGATACAACTTACACAAAAGAACTTATTTAAAAATAAACTTCATTAAAAATAAAAAAAAAGAAAAGTCCTATGTTTATAAATTAACATGCATTAAAGCCCAATTTCAGCAAAAATTTTAATTGATGGAGCTGAGTTTGGTTGGTTGGCAATTAATTAAAGTGGAGGAATGAAGAAATGGTTTATGAGGTGGTAAATGTTATTTTTTAAAAAACAGCTATATGGACCCCCATAAAAATAGTAAACTATCACACAGCCCTAATCCTGTCTGACAGACTTGCAAAAGCTATGGGAGTACATGGCGTGAGCATATGTTTTTAACACCATGGCATACTCCACTTTGCTTCATCCACCATACCAATCTAATAACAGTTATTTCCTAGAATCCATAAAACACCAAATTTTCCATATACTCTTTGCATATGTTCTTTTTTCTAGGTGATATCTCTCCTTCTCCCCCCACCCCAACACACATACACACAATGTACAAAGATATATACAGAACGGGGATTCTGCTGATTCCTTTGTAAATATATATGACAACAAAGATTCAGCAATATTTTCCCAAGTCTTCAGAGAAATGGCATTCCAGTAAAACAAACCATCATTTACTGACTAAAATAAACTTAGGCAAGGAATACTCTAGGAGAATATAACCCTAATTCAAGAAATCTCACTGTAAATAAAGTATTTAATTTTGTATTAGAAAGGCTAGGAAATAATACTAAAAATAAAGCCTAAATGAGAGGAAGTTTGAAACATCATTGTGTAGGTTTAAGAGCATAATAACTAAGCACAACAAGGCTGGAATGAAAACTGCTTAGGTTTGAATTTCAGTTCTGCAGTAAACTTTGTCTCATTTTGACATTGTTCATTAGAGAAAAGGAGCTTCAAATATGGCATAAAAGTCAAAAATAACCATTAGCATAATAAAAATAGAAAGTAGACTTCCCAATTCACCAGAAGAGAAAAACAAGCCAACACACGGAGTCCAAATTGGAATACAGGAAAGAAAAAAAGAGAGAGACTAGCAAGTCTGAAGAACATAAAAGCATAAAACAAGTAAGTCACTACAAGGTATTTTCCTCATCTCCGTTCCACTCCCCCCACCCTATGTTCCATTCTTGACTTCTAGAAAATGCCAAGTCCCTTCTGGCTTCCTGTTACATATGTAAGCAAGGAGAAGAAAAGCAGACATTTGGTGTTGCAACTAAAACTAGAGAAAGAAACCAGGGTGTTCCTAGCATAATAGTGTATGGGACATATGTACTATAATATGTCTGAGTAATGTTCGATTGCGTTGTAGCTTCCTCTCCCACACAATCCAAAGTGCAGTTGCCCCCACCCACAGAATCCCAACCCTAACTAAAATAGAAACAGACAGAACTGAATAATAATTCCTCTGAAACTGGGTGGAAAACCAGGGCTAGTGGTAGCTGGGAAGTATGAAGAGAAAGCAGAGGTCAAAAGAAACAAAGGTTTTGAATTTCCCTGTAACTATGAGACAGGAAGCCTCATAAGGCAGCTCCATAGCTGAACCTGAAGACCTGGAGGCATGAGATGAATAGGGTAGGGGATCCATCCCTAGATTCCCATGGACTCTGTAGGTTGGAGTGTATGACTCAAGACAGAAGTGCTACTCCATGCATTACTCTGAATCCTATGAGCATTTGGTCAGCTAAGAGTAAAAGCATTTAATATTTAAAAGTTACACCCCTTCTAGCTACTAGAAAGGGCACAAGAGTCTCAAAAATACACAAATGTAACATTTTTCTGATAAATTAGGATGTACCTTTGTGGAGAATATCTTCTTTCAGTTACCTACAGTGCTCTGGAGACAGTTTGCCTTCTTAGTAACTATGTACCCCCAATACTAACACATAGTCCCCTGACCTCTTTTTCAAATGTTCAACAATTGGTCATTCAACTCCAGTGAGTAGAGAGTCTTCCAGTAGCCAGGGAAACCAGCTTAGAGAGTCCAGCTCTTTGGGATGTTAAATGGTCTGCCATCCATCTTAAAAGGCTCCTTTGGGTCAGCTTGACCTGTCCTGAATTCCAGATACTTCTTTTCTGTATTAGCAACAAATCTCTATCCATAAGAAGACACAACTAAACATGATGCTAAGGCCTTGATGTTTTAATTTTTCTTCACTTTTATTGGCCTCCACAATGTCAAGGAAACCAATAGAGAATGCATACTTATGTGATGTTGTCTCTATATAAGGCTCTCCACAACAGGCAACATCATTGGTCTCTACAAATCACAGTTTCAAATCATATATCCTAGACACAGCTACAGTTTGCTCTGGAGTTGTCAAAAATCAAATGTTTTTGAATCTATGTTATTTAAGTTTTAAGATCTATTCATCATAACTAAATGCAATTTGGCATTCTGGACTGGATCCTGAAGCAGAAAAAGAACATTAGTGAAAAAGCTGGTGAAATCTGAATGAAGTCTAGGATGCAGTTAAAGTGAAGTATCATTAGTTTTTTGATAAATGTACCATGAATTATCAGCAGTTAACTTTAGAGGAAATTGGGTAAGGGATATATAAGAGCTCTCTGTATTATCTTTGTCTTTCACTTTTCAGTAAATCTAAGATTATTCCAAATTAAAAGCTTATTTTTAAAAAACCTCTTTACTCACCAGGTCCAAGGAGTAGGGATTTGGAGCCCTGGAGGGCAACTGTAGAAAACAGCTAAAATAAGCCACTGCCTTATATATAATAACCAAAGTCTTTGGAGGAAAGATGGCAGCCAGCAGTAGTGGCCACTCTTCAGTCAGGTTCTTCTGAGGAAGACCCAGACTTAGTCTACACTTAAATTTCATGTAGACATTTATTCTATTTTGTTTTATTAAATTAATCAACCTTCTTCTAGTAATGGAGACTGTGACTTTTTTTAACATACAAATATCCTTAAGGGGCAAAATCAACACAATAATCCAGAAGGATAAGCCCTATTCACCAGGTTTCAGTCATGAATGAGATCTCTCACAATCATCTTATGCACACTAATAGGACTACCAGGCACGGCCAATATAACAGAAAGATCAAATCTGTCTGTAAAGAAATAAGTGTAAATGGATTAAATTCCCTCATTCAATCACAAAAATGCTTGATTTGGGAGAAGAAACAATAACAAACTAAATACATCTTATAAGGAATATAACCATATTGAGGGACTTCTGGATGAAAATGACATAATGATTTCATACTTTGAAAACTGTCTCAGGGTGTCTGGGTGGCCCAGTCGGTTGAGGGTCCAACTTCGGCTCAGGTCATGATCTCACAGTTCATGAGTTCGAGCCCCACATCACACTCTGTGCTGACAGCTCCAAGCCTGGAGCCTGCTTTGGATTCTGTGTCTCCCTCTCTCCCTCTCCTGCTCGCACTCTCTCTCTCTCTCAAAATAGATAAACATTAAAAAGATTTTTTTAATGTCTCTGTTTCAGAGATAAATGAAAGAAAAGTCATATATAAAGAGAAAATCAAACAACCTAACACTTAAACTGACAGACTAGAAATGGGTAGAAAAGCAAATAGTGTGTGGGGACTGAATCCACACAATGGCTGGCCTTTGGGCCAGAAGCTGACAGTGAGGACAAAGGAAGCTCAAAAATTCCACATAAAACTAATGACAGTCTCACTTTTTGAAGCCAGGGTCTATGTTTTGGCTATACCAAGTCCTGAAAGAAAGCTTAAAAATAATAAATATATATTATTGTAGAAAGCTGCCTGGGATTATAGTCCAAATTAGGGAGGCAGAGGATTTTGAACAGCTTCTAAACCAGGACCTAAAACCAGGAAACTTCCTCTCCCCCTCACCACCCCAACTCTGCATTCACCATCCCCACCATCATCATTAAAAAAATTATATGACCTGGTTCTATATTGGGACAAATGGGTTGACTGAAGGCAAAACCAAAACCACTCCTCAGAGATGAATAACAAATAAGAGAAAAAAAACCTTCCTACATTCAAGGGGAGAGGATTATACAGGGCATATGCACCAAGGGATGAAAATCTTGAGGGTTGTCTTAGAATTCTGCTCATTACATATGTATTATAGAATATTTTGGGATGGAGGTACATGTAACCGTTTAAATTAAGATGTTGGAAATAGAAAATATAGCAACTGGAATGAGAAGAGATAAACTTCACTGTGTACACAAATTGAGAAACTCACTAGAATGCAGAGCATAATCACAGATACTTATAAAAACACAAAAGATTAAGATTAAAACTTACTTATGAGTTGATAATAGAGGGTTTACTTAAAAACTTTAAACAATATTAATCATATGGTAAGGAATTTTAAACAGAAAATTAAACCATAACAAGGTCCTTGTAGTAAAGAGAAATATGAAATAATGAATAAATGTAGATGGCATTCTAACTAATATGAACATTAATTTTAAACCATAGAATAACACAGTCCTTGCAATCTGACAGACTATATAAGCAGAAAAAAATTCTAAGTACAAAACACCTAGAAATAATGGATAAAATTTAAAGTAGAAGCTCATTAGTGGCCTATAGACAGTGAGGACAAGATGACAGACCCTGGTATAGAATTTTAAAAGAAGTATGATGACTTAAGGAGATAATATTCAAATAAAGCTACTATGTGCAAATTGTTTAGCCATCTCTAGCCATTCCTCTTGGTAGACCCTAGAGAGCATTGCCTTCACCAAGGTATTAACAAATGCATTGCTGTGGAGAAGACCAACATCCTCAAAAAGCTTTATGGTGGCTGTTCTCTATAAGCTAGAGATGACAGTTGCAGATGCCATCATAAAACTGGGCTCCCTAGTTTCATTTCCAGATGGATAGAGACCAGGTGGCACTGTTTAATCACTGGAGACTTGCTGTGTGCAATTACTATAATAAGCCAATGGGGTGGAGCAGTAATCAAAGTCTTTTAACCTAAAATGATCTCTGGTGGTGGGTAATTGAGCATGAAAATCCTGAGGAATAAAAAAATGGGTGTCCATTAAAATACTGTTTGACACATAAAAGTGAAAAAAATTCCAGATCTAGTGGCAGAAACTTGATGTGAGTCACTATAGTAGGGATAAAAGACCACTTAAGTTCTCAGACCCAGAGTCCCTTGATTAGGGTCTTGAGTTAGACCCTGCACATGGCCACACATATTTACTAAAACTTTTCCTCCAAGCCTTCCTCAGAGGGACATGTGGCCATTCACCAGGGTGACTGTGCACTGGAGAAAGGGAAATACTCATTCAGGAATTAACAGATACTACTCTGAACTCATTGTTTACACCTAAAGCCTAGAATTCCACTACGGTCAGACCGTCAGAAGGGCTTCTGGAGGTAAGATAATAGATGGAGGTTTGGGCTGAGTCCATCTCACGATTGATCCCACTGGGATTGAAGACCCATTTTGTGGTTATTTTCCTCCAATATGGAGTGTCTAAACATTGGTTCTGTAACCCTTGTTGTAAGGGTCATTATGGTAAAATCCCCTTTACATTCCCCCCATTATTGAAAACAGTAACTATATCTCTGAATGGTGCAGAGATTAGTGCGGCCATCAGACACATGAAAAATGCAGAAGTGCCGATTCTATCTTATTCTCTTTGTATGCACCTATTTAGCTAGTGCAAAAGCCAGATGTATGCTCAGGGATACCAATGCATTATCATAAAATTAATTAGATTGTGACACCAATTGCAGCTGCTGTTCCCAATGTGGCACATCACTGGAGCAAATCATCACGGCCCTTGGCACCTTTTATGCAGTCACTGACCCAGCAAACATTTTCTTTCTTACACCAGGTAATAGAGAAAATTAGAAGTGATTCACCTTCACTCTTTTACCTCAAGGCTATATGAGCTCTTGGCTGTCAGTTTTATGTCCTAGAGGAAACTTGATTGCTTTGATATTCCACAGAACACCATCCTGGTTCATTACATTGATGGCAATATGGTAATCAGACCTGGTAATCAGGAAGTAGTAAAAGATACTTTTGAAATGCACATGCATGCCCAAAGAGAGGTGAGCCAAACCCCCTGAAAGTTCAGAGATCTAACCACATAGATAACGTTTCTGGATGAGCAGTGGTCTGTGACAGATCTCCACTTGGCACTCACACCATGAAGAAAGAGGCACAGTGCTTGGTAGATTTTTTTCAGATTTTTGAGAGAATGTATACCATATTTGGATGTGCTGCCCCAACCCATTTCAAGCTAATATATAAAGCTGCCAGTTCCAAGTAGGTTCCAGAGTAAGACAGGCCTCAACATTGGGTACAAGCTGTGGTATAAGTGGCACAGCCATTTAGGCTTTATGACCAAATAGATTCAATGGTATTTGAAGTGACTTTGGCAGACAGAATACCAAATAGGAGAATCACAACACAGATTTTAGAATTTGGGTGTATGGCTATGCTCTTTCCAACACCAGCCCTCATTTGAAAAGCAGGTCTTGGCTTGGAACCGAGTCTGGCAGAGATACAAGATACCATGTGATTCTGTGACCAGGGCTGCCCATCATGAATTAGGCCTTATTTGTTGTGCTAAATTACGAAGTTGGACATGTACAGCAGCATTCTATTCTTTAAATGGAACACTCAAGATTAGGTTCAAGATGGTCTTCATAGCAAAGTAAATTGCACGAATCAGTGAATCACTAACAGCTACAGGGTAATGGCTATAGGTTGCCTAGCTAGTCAGGGACCTTTAAAAAGGTGAAGATTGATGACAAGATCTGAGAAAAAGGTACATCAATGGATGCGGTGGCCATGAAAATACATGCTTAGCTCTCCTCTTTAGGAAGCATAATTGACTGATGGCTCAAGCTATTACTTTTCTGGATCTACCACCACATTCCTGCCCAGGCCACAGTTCCCATGAGCAGCACTGAACCAAGGACTTTTCAAATGGGCTTACGGATACAGACCTGTTCCTGGAGACAGAACCTTTTCAGTGGAATACTTTGGCTCAAGGACTCTCCACCAGTCTGCCCAAATTTTCTGCAATTACATTTCAATCTGAAGCACTTTATACACATTGCCTCTTCCTTGTGACTCTCTTTCAGAGACATCAGGCCTTAACTGTCTCTAGTCCCCTCCTCTTTTTCCTTCATGGATATATTTCCCCAATAAATCTCTTGCATATTGTAGGAGGCTATATTTTAATGTTTTGATATTCAAGATATCAGTTCGTAATCCCTGAAATCTGTAAATGTACCTTATTTGGAAAAAGGGTCTTTGCAACTATGATTAGTTAAGAATTTGGAGATTATTGATTGATTACCTTGGTGAGCCCAAATGCTATTACACATGCCCTTATAAGAGAAAGGATGAGCAAGATTTGACATAAACACAAGCAGAGGAGAACGCAATGTGAAGATTAGCAGTGAGAGAGATCTGAATATGTTGGTGATGCAAAGGTATGGCAGAACCCAGAAGCTGGAAGAGGCAAAGAACAGATGCTCCCCCAGAGCCTCTGGAGGGATTGTGGTTCTGCTGACAGCTTGATTTCAGCCCAACAAAACTGGATCTCAGAACTTCTGGCTTCCAGAACTGTGAAAGAATAAATGTGCGCTTTTAAAACTACTAAATTTATGGTAATTTGTTAGAACAGCCAGAGGGAATTAATACACATCTCTAATTCTGTCCTGGAACCTGCTTCTTGAGGACCTGAACAAACATGGTTGGTGCCACTTGTGATCCAAGAAAAGAGGCAATACGGTGGGTTTGGGGAACGAGGTCTCTCACTGCTCAGCAACTCAAAGATGATGCCATCCTGCATAGTATATGGGACATGGATAGTCCCTGGCACAAGCCATCCCAACTGCTAACAGTCATCAATAGTGACCTGAAAAGCATTTGGAAGATAAAGAGGAAAAATACTTACAAACACAGCAGAGTTGGTTGATTACAGGTAAATTGTATTGCTAACTACAAAGGAATAACAAGAAACTAAGTGCTGTGAGAAAGCAGTTAAAGGCTAAGTGTTAAGTGTGAGAATCACTGGCCTGTTTAATAGCTTACAATGTGCAAGAAAAGACACATCTGAACAGCAAATCAAAGCTCTGAAAGTTAAAGTCTCAGAGCTCCACAGATGATTAAATAGTCAGTCAAGGAAGGTCTGTTGTCCTAAGGTCAGGGCCCGGGGTAGAACAACATGGGACTTTGACCTGCAGGTCCCTGTGCCAGAAAACGCTGCAGAGGCCTCTCCGCAGCAAAGCAGCAAGTACCCCTCTCAGAAACTGCCTGCACTTCCTCTCCTGGTTGCCAGACTGAGGGCTAGGATTACATCCTGGCATAACCTGTGTGGGTCCACTCTGGGCATGACAAAGGAAACAGACTATACACCCAAGGAGCTGCAAGAATTATCTGCCTTACACCAGCAGGAGCCAGGAAAGTGAATCTGGTATTAAATCCAGAGGGAGCTTAATAGGTGGGGCTGGAATATAAGACTGGATAAAAAAAAAAGGATTTATTTACTTGGGGCACTTTTTCAGAGCATGAAAGCTAACAAGCTGGCAGGAACTTCAGGGAGTATACTCCATTTGTTGCCAGAGTGGCTCCTGGAAGTCTAAGGAAAATGATGGGCCTTGCTGAATGAGGTGGTAATGTCTGACTTGCCTGACAGCTAGTAAAGATTAAAGAGGCTGAGGGGTGGGTGAGCTGGAATGAAATTCTTAGGTAAGGCTAGAATACTCATCAGAGGATTACGTTCCACTGGAAGGACAGGACACCAAATAACATAGCACTCAGCAAGGCCATAAGGAACGCACTGGTGAGAAGAATGCCAGCATGACTGAGAAGCTGTATGGGTACAGAGAGGGTAGATGGCCCTCTCTGCAGGCCAGGGCTGACTAAAGGAGAGGCAGACCCAGAGCTAGGTTTGTTAATATCTGTGGAGATGAGAGTCCACAGGGTGGTGCTTGGTACTAGAAGCCAGGAAGCCACCATCAGCTGAACAACTAGCAAGGCCAGAGGGACAACCTAGGGGCTTTGACCTGCAGGGAATTGTTAAAAGAGCTTCTCACCTCTAGGGACAAAACAGACTTGCAGCCAACAATGGTACTACTTAACTTCTATAACCAGGTACAAAGGTGAGAATGGAAGAGCAGGAAGGTGAGGGTGCTCAGTCCAATAAAAAGTCACAATCCCACTCAGACCCCAAACCTGAGCCAGTTTTCAGATCCAGAACACATTAACTAAAGAGATGGACTTCATCACTCCAGCTTTAAAGAAACCGAAGCACAGACAAGATAAACGGCATTCCAAAAATCATATAGCTAGTGCGTCATGGACTAAACCAGGGAACTACATTTGGCAACACTTCTGACAAGGTGTTAATATGTGAAGGAATAAAGTAGGTAAGTACAAAAAATGTGCAAAGCGGGCACCTAGGTGGCTCAATCGGTTGAGCGTCTGCCTTCAGCTCCAGTAATGATCTCACGGTTCGTGAGTTCGAGCCCCACATCGGGCTCTGTTCTGACACCTCAGAGCCTGGAGCCTGCTTTGGATTCTGTGTCTCCCTCTCTGTCTCTACCCCTCTCCCACTCACGCTCTGCCTCTCCAAAAGAAAGAAATGTAATAAAAAAAATTTTTTTAATGTGCAAAGGAATACAAGTGATTAATAAATATATTAAAAATTTGGCAAAGGAACAAACATAAAACAATTTGTCATCATATTAAACTTCATCAATTAATAGTTTTGAATAATAATATGCTGAACTAAAATTCGGGAGTATATAAACTGGCACATCATTTCTGGAGGTAATTTTCACCACATTTATAAAACATTTAAACTTTGGGAATCTTGATTTCTACAAATTACACATTTAGGAATTTATTATACACAAATCATCTGACACAAGTATAAGAGTTTATTTTTAAGGATGATAATTGAGCATAAAATATAACTAGAAAATTAGAAAAAAATCCTTAATGTTTAACAAAAGGTTGGTAATAACACTACACTATAATCATAATAGAATAATATAAAGTCATTAAAATGATATTATTAAATAATATTCAATGACATTGAAATGTTCACAAAACATTGCTAGGTATGAAATTTAAAAGAATTTTCATATTGGTGTGCAAGTGATTTTACCCAATGAATATGTGAAAATTTTAAAAGTCCATAGAATTGGTGGGACTAGACCTCAGAGATCAATTACAGCAACACCCTCATTTTTTGATAAATCTAGTGAAACCCAGAAAAGTTAATATTTTAAAGTAGAAACAAAAGAAATAGTTTGGGAGCAATTTGGTGTCCAAAACAAAAAATGTGTGTGTGTGTGTACAAAAGAATTATAAAAGTTTATGCCAAAGTGTTACTGGTGTTCATTTATCTGTGGGGTATGTGGGTAAATAATCATTTCACATATCGTTTGTCTCTATTTCCATTATTTTTCCATTGAACATGTAGAAACAAAAAAGAGATGTTGCTTTAAAAAATTTGTTCAAAGAACTGATGTGTGATAAAAAGCTCACTGTATCAAAATGCTTCTCAAGATCTGCCTGTATGTACCTGAGAGTTCTCGAGTGGGCATTCATTAGCATTCACACAAATCCTTTAAGCTCAAAATTACCTTGGTCAGGATGCAATCTAATTTTCCTGTAAGATCTAAAACAATAATCCCATTGCATGAGCACAGGACTAGATTATATGAACACCGAAAGTACATGAATAAAATTGAACAGTGAAGCAATAAGACCCATGTGATGTATTTAGCTGTATATATAGCTGTTGTTTTGTTGTTGCTCAAAAAGTAAACCTAAGTTAAGATCAAGTCACCAGAGTACTATAACTTTTTTTTCATAACCAAACTAAATTTTGAATTTTCCCTCCTTATGTTGGATCTATTATGAGCACAGATTTCCAGTTTTCCCCCATGGCACTTACTAGTTAGTTCCTCCCCATCATCATCAGTATAATTTCACACTGACACTGCACTGACACATCAGAAAAACCAGAACCTGGAGTTCCAGCGCCACTGACTCCCACCTCACACCCTGGTATTGACATTATATGGGTTTATACCCCCTCAGTGTTCTCCCAGACCCATCACTACAATCAGAAATCTTCAAGGAGTTAGTAACCAGGCCACCCCCTGACATGCCCAGGAGTTTCGGGTAATAGAGGGCTTGAAGGCCCTAGGAATAGTAGAGAATGAGGCCATAGCTTACCCAGAGTGTCTGTTCAGTAAGTGTGGGCAGTTGCAGGTGGCAAGAGAAAAAAGAATGAGTAATGATTCTGCATTTCTGGCACTTGAGAATTTAAGGACTGAGAGATCAGAAAAGAGACTTGAGTTAATGAATACAGAAGACAGGAGCTAGCCAGGGACTTTACTTCTTTTTTCTAGTTAGTTAACATACAGTGTAATATTGGCTTCAAGAGTAGAATTTAGTGATTCATCACTTACCTATAATACCCAGTGCTCATCTCAAGTGCCTTCCTTACCCACCAGGAACTTTCCTTCTAATCCAGACTCCAGGGCATTTAAAGGCCAACAGTGGTTTTACTTTCAGAGTCAGCCTTAAACCCAATTTAATCCAAGAAGAAAGAGGCTACTGTGCCAAAAAAAAAAAAAAATGTTTCTAACCATTCATGCCTAAGATTATTTTACGTACTCAAAGAAATCTTCATTGCCCAATGAAAGAAACACAATAAAATACTAATACCAGGAAGACTTCATCCAAAGAGTAAGTGGAAATTGTATATAGATTAATAGAATTGTAGGGCTGGACTTCCGAGATCAATTATAGCAACATCCTTACTTTATGATGAGTCCATTGCAACCCAGAGAAGGTACGTTATGAAGAGTAGAAGTAGATTGTGCAATAGTTTATTAAATCCTGAAACACTGGAGCCAGAAGTAAACTTGAAATTTTAAAGATTGCTATAAGACAAAAATAATAAATGCAATTTTTGTGTACTGACACTTTAACTTAATTGAACTTGTAACTCTGCAAACATCATTGAAAAACAAGGGTTAAGAGAACTGTAAAATGATAGACTCCAGTAGATTATTAGAAAATTTGAGATTGACATTATGACATAGCCTAAAGACCTTTGGACAAGGGTCAGAAGATATGGCCTCCCTTCCTATTCCACTGACCCACTGTATGGTCCTTGAAAAGTCAAGGGACCTCTTAGGTGCTCCTCCAGTCCTTTGAATGTAAGAAAGAGCTGAATACATGATCTGTAAAGCCTAAATTCCACACAATATAATGAAAATCACATTTCCTGCACATTGCAAATTTCTTGAGGACTCTGTCTACTAACACTAGACTTCCTACACCTTTGGTCTTATCCATCAAGAAACTCAAATAAACAAGATTCTCAAATAAACAAAAAAATTAGATCATTCAATCAATATATCAATACTATTACTTCTTTATCAAAATTGCCTTAGATCTCATATAGCAGGTCCTAAAGTGATGCACAGTATAAATCTCTGTTACCAACTTAATAAATACTATAGAATGATAACATTCTAATAAAAATGATGAACTGGGTCTCACAAGAAGGAGACAGCAACAAAAATACAATAAGCACTTATCCCCATGAATGATGAACTTATAAATTACAGAACTGGCCTGGGAAAGCCTGAGAAAATTTTCATAACTGAAGATTAAAATCAAATATTTTTAAAAAATTCCTTTTGTTATTAAAACTGATAAGAAAAAATTCTAATCAATACTGATATTAAGCAAAATTCTATGTACTAGCTCTTCAAATTCCTACTCAATTAAAGCATTATATATTTTAATAAATCACACCTTCTGTTTAAATTACATAACCATATATGGATGATTTTTAATCATTAGAAGATGATTTTTAATTATTCTCTTGAACCTCCATGACAAATTATTCAAAAAGTTGGTTTTCAGAGACTTGACGTTCCCAAATGCTGCACCCTCCCTTCCTCACCCTCTTTCTAATAGTTTAGGAGACTCATAATAGAGTGGTTGGTGCATTGCATGTTAAACTAATACCTTCTACTCCAGAAACAAGACTGCACAGAAGTTAACCTCTGACCCACAGATTAAGTACAGGTCTAAACGTAAAGGATTTTTTTCCTAAGATTATTGGAAAGAAAAAGTCTATTCATACCGTTTCTTTAAAGAGTGAATATTATTCATTAAAATTCTCAACCATCTGGAAAAAATAATTGAAGAAGTTCTGAGGGCTTTAAAAAAATCAAGTTTTGGGAAATACAGTGATGGAATTCTCTTTCTTGCTAATTTATCCAGCAATATTAGAGTATCAAGCACATTCATTTCCATCAAACACCTGGCCTCCCTGACATTTGGCGCTCTCCCAGACATCTATCAAGAAATAGTTCTGATTTTTCAGCTTTCAGTTTATGGTTTCAAGGAAAGATCCTGACATTGATTTTTGCATATGACTCTGATTGACTCCAGTGGGAGTCCTGCACACAATTTGGTAGTACAAAATGATCCCTAGCCTAGCAGTCTATGCCCTTTCCATAAAGATATTTTATAGTTTCCAATTCCCAACTTTTTTATTTTCTAAATCATTTTCTCAGATCTTTAGAGCTTTCTCCTTATCTCCTATAATGTCTTTAAGCATAAAGTTCAAACCTTGGGTAAACTATTTTTTGCTTTAATCTTAAATATTTCTTGAACACACAGTCACTATGGCCTCAGGTGCCTAGAAAATACAACCACCATCACTGACATTGACTTCCCAAAAGAAAAATTGTAAACTATAATAATCTTAACTCACAGTTTATAGCAGTGCTGTTAATGAGAGCAAGTAGTCATATACTTTTGTTCTGTTCCCAATAGGGATGAATATGACTTGTATTTTTCACAGGGGTTTGTCACTTAGGAGGAGTTCTGCTTCAAGGAACAAAATATGTGAATTAAAGTGGTTTGAACATTATGGACATTTTAGTAGCTCACTAATCAAGACTCTTTGAAGTAGAAGTTTCACAGTTCATTACTATAGCTGCTCAAAACTGTCAGGGCTTTGAACTGTCTTCTCTGCTACTTCATTGGCTCTCCCCTCACGGTCACAAAATGGCTGTCACACCTCCAAGTGTCTTGCCGTCACACTACATCTCCCAAGGCATTAAAGAAGAGTGTGGGCTTCCCTTCACTGTTTATTACCTAAAGCTAGGGGGCATGAGTGCAATTCCACCTTCTCTGCTCACATCTCATCATATACCTGGACAAAATCAGAGATTTGTTTGCAATGGAGGAACAAATACAGGACAGCCAGGCAGTAGTATCTACACCTGGACCTCTTTGCTCTACCCCAACAGAAGTCACATTTATCAGTTATCTTGTGTGATGACTCTTGGGATAGTCACATGTGTACAGAAAGTTCCTGATAAAGATACAGAGCATGTATGTATAATGCCCAGGCACTCATCATGCTTTTTCTCCAATCAAGGACCCCATTTTTTAAATAAGGCAAGCATAGTCCAAGATGTTGAGATGATTTATGGAATGCTTCAAGGATACCTAATTGTCTTCACTTTATCAATAACCCTAGCATTAGTATGTATTTAACTATGTAGCCATTTATATAAATGCCAATTGTACAGACTCTGAAAAAATATTCAATACACTTGCAATGAGTGAACTGTATAGTATGTGAATTACACCTTAAAAAACTGCACACATACAAACATACACACACACACACACACACACACACACACACACACACACTCAAAAAGAAAAAACAAAGGTAATTCAGCTTTTACATTGGTGTTGTCTTGAGATCATTTCTCTTGAAGCCAGCCATCACGTGAGAAAGCCCAGGACTGATGGAAAGGCTATGTATGGATGCTCCAACAAAAGCCCCTGCTGGGCCCTTGGCTGACAGCCAGCATCAACTGTCAGACTCTAGAGTGAGCAAGCCTCCAGATGATTCCAGCCCCAGCTTAGGCTTCAGACATTATGGAGCAGAAACAATTCATCCCTGTCGTACTCTATCTGAATTCCTGACCCTCAGAAGCCATGAGAAATAATAAGTGATGATTGTTGCATTGAGCCACAAAGTTTTGGAGTCATTTGTTTCATCGATAGGTAACTAATACTGGCACTGATGAAACCCACAACACCAGTGAAGGTAAAATAATGACTATGACAAGTTGTAAAATGAAGGTGTCTAAAGCAGTAAGCATATATAATTAGGGGATGAATGTATTTCTCACAATAAATCTGCAAAAATTCAGGGAGTCAGGAATGGCTTTCAGCTCTGATATGCTGAACAAGTGGGCACTCACTAAAGTCAATAACTAAAATGACTTTGTTAGAGAGTATGGAAAGGTAACTCTAAGAATAGACTTAGACAAATCTCCCAGGTTGGTAGCCCCACTCTGCCACAAGTAGCTATGTGACCTTGGAAAAGTAACCTCTGTGAGCCTGTTTTCTTATGTGAAAACGGACGTTTGGGAGTATTAAATGAGATGATACACTTTAAGTACCCAGCATAGGGCCTGGTGCAATAACTATGGATTATTGCTCTTATTATCATGAAATAAGTGGAGTGATACCAATAGTATGGTCCCAAGTCATCTCTACCTCTAAATTTGCTACTTACCCCATAGATACTAGAGACAAAAAGTATTTTGATGTCCTTCTTGTAAACGTATTTGTGAAGCTCAGCATCTTCTTTTCACATTTTATAATTTGTAATTAACTCTCAAAGTCACTTGTAGAAAATAATCAGAATCAAGAAGTTCAATTGCTTAAGGTTAAGGATGAGGTTTCCATACATTTATTTTAAGTAATTCATGAGTTTGGGTGGTAGTAAGTATGTCAGATGATGCCCTTCATGTAAAAGAGGCAGTATTGCCATGTCATTCTTTGCATGATTGTTTAACAGATGATAGATTTTCCTACATGCTATTTGCTATTTTAGAGATCAAGGGGAAGTCAGGAGTCAAAACAAAAATGATCGAAAACACAGAGATGGAAAAAAAGAGTTGATTCATTTTCTTCCATTAAAGTCATTGCATGTTTGTGGTCTGAGACACTCACCTGGAGCCATCAGGTTAATAGACAGCTTCAGGCAACCATGGCTTGCTACTGATAGCCAGACAGGACACTATTAATCAGATTCATCTGATATGGACATCTTCCGTGGTACTTCACGGAATAATTTGAGAGGTGAACAAAAAGGGAGGTTGATTTCTACTAAGAAACAAGCATGTATCTGGAGCTTTGCATTCTCACTGTGTCATTCCACTACTTCAAGGACATCAGCAAAGAACTGCCATTAGAAGACATTTATAAAATAAAGAATACCTTTCTAAGATTTAATGTATAATTTTGTCTATATCTTATCTGCTTTCCTGTCCCTAGCACCTTACATGATTCCTAGATCATAAAGAGGCACTCGATAAATGTATGCTGAATTGAATTGAAGTACCAGGTCAGAAAGTAGATGCAAAACCTTCAGAAGAATACCCTGCAGAGCCTTGAGCATAAAGAAGTGATATTTCTTCCTTAAGCTCAATAAAAGTGACACCATACCTGCTGCTGTGCTTTTCTCACTCTCCCCAGGCCTTTTCCCCAGCTAGAACTATACAGTCAAGCATGGTAGATCCATGCAAAATCTCTGGAGCGTGATGGCTGAGTTCAAACCTCTGTTCTGCCATTTTTCTAGCTGTGATACCTTAGACAAGGTCACTTACTCTCTCTGTGCCTTAGTATTCGTTTGCAAAGTGGAATAGAGCAGTGCCTACCTGTTGGAGCTATTATGAGGAATAAATCTACAAGCATACATAAAGTAAATAGATTGAAGCTGGCACACAATAGACAGACAATAAATGTTAGCTGTAATAATAGACATCCAATCTGATAGTGTCCTGGGCACGCAACCAGGGTCAGGTCCTAGTTCCTCCCCTTTGCTAAACTGGTGAGGGAGCCATACAGATGGCGCAGCAGAATATTCTCTTTGTACTCACACACTCTGAGAAGGATGGCTGGAGAGGGTCCTCTTTCCACCAAAGCTCTAGACAGTGTGGTGGAGGGAGAATCACACTGAGGATCCTTAGGAAGCCCAGCTGTGAACAAAAACACAGTCTTATTTTATTCCATGGGCAGTTATTTTCCTACCAGTTTGCTTTCAATTAATGTCAAACATGTCCTAAAATTTGAACAAGTCCTTGATTTTTCTCAGCAAACTAGGCAGTTCCCCCAAATCATCACTAGCCACCTCTTTTGTACATTTTAAAATATGTACTATAAAGGCTTGAAATGCTGCCATCTAGAGACAGCTATTTCATAATGATAACCAAGGCAGTGATCTTGAAAGGCCACGAAAATAGAACTTGGCCATGCATTCTAAAAGCCATTTAAAAACTCTATAGTGTAAGTTGATTACTTACCTATTTTATTTAAGTAGGATCAAGAAAAGGGGGAAAGTAATTTAAATTAGAAATAAATAGCATCCTTTATAAGTAATATTTTTAAACCAGTTGTCCCTCACAGGCAATATACTACCTTTATTTTCGTGACGGGAATAGTCTCTTAGAACAGAGGAGGAATATACAAGAGTTAGAACTTCTTCCTTCCTGGCCTACCACCCACGTGTGGGTCTCCCAGTCCCACCTGCTGTGCCCTGATAAACCGTACACTTCAGGAGAACGGCGACCAGAGGGCGTATGCAGCAGGTATTTCCTAAAGCCTCAGCTACAGGCTTTTCTGTACCTCTCTGCAAGGCTGTCTCTCTCTATATATGTGCACACACCTTTGGGTAAACCATTTTTAGAGTTCAGGGATTAAAATTACACATTACAGCATAGGACATAAGCAGCTAGTTAAGTTTTGCCGTTATAATTAGAAATTTCATGAGGATCAGAAGAAAATCAAAGAAAATTGTTACTTCCATCCCACAAGAAAGAATGTTTTGCTAATACTATCCATTATGCAAAAGGGAAAAAGTCCAGCCATAAATATACGGAAGTTCCCCACATCCTCCATTAATACGTAACCAATGCCTCCTTTCCAGTCTTCAAATCTCTCTCGCTGACATGACACTTCCATAAACTGTCACCATCTTTGATTCTTGTTGGGCCAACTTTTTGTTCTTTTGTTTCTTTTCATTTTTTTTTTTTTTTACGGTTTTCATCATTAACCCCTCCCTATACTTTCATCTGTTTTTTTTTTATTTTATTTTAATCTTCATTTCTTTTTAAGAGAGAGAGACAGAGCATGAGCAGGAGAGGAGCAGAGAGAGAGGGAGACACAGAATCTGAAGCAGACTCCAGGCTGAGCTGTCGGCACAGAGCCCTAGGCTGAGCTGTCGGCACAGAGCCCTATGTGGGGCTTGAATTCACAAACTGTGAGATCCTGACCTGAGACAAAGTCAGATGCTTAACCGACTGAGCCACCCAGGTGCCCCTACATTGATCCTCTTTGCATTCATCTACAAACTTCAGGAGTAGAATCATTCCACAATCACCTGCAACTGTCCAGCCAGCAATGAGAATGGAATGAAGCAAAGTCATGGAGATACCAGAGATATTTTCAGGTCATTTGATAGAAAGGTGTCAAATTTAGGAAAAAATATAAAGAATTTTAACTCTCAAACAGTGTTCTAGCTACAGTCCAACAGATATCTGGAAATCTAAAATGAATCAAAGTTGGCATTCCTTTCCTTAGACAGTGGACCAAGTGGCAATCCAATCTCCCAATTATCCTCAAGAAATGGCATGATTGCTACCACCCCCCCCAATTATTTAGTGGCTGAACTCTCATACAGTATGTAATGCATTCAGAGATGAAATATAAACTTGGATCTCCATGTTATAATAGGATAGGATTTTTTTAAGTTTTTATTTTAATTCTAGTTAGTTAACATTCAGTGTTATATTAGTTTCAAGCATACACTAGAGTGATTCAATAATTCCATACATCACCCAGAGCTCATCAAAAGTGCACTCCTTGAACCCTATCATCTTTTTCACACCCCCCCCCCCACCTCTCCTCTGGTAACCATCAGTTTATAGGATAGGACTTGACTGCATGTGTCTAAATGCAATCACAATAAAGCTATAGATTTCAATTAGGAACAGGCATCATAATAATACTGTATCACATTTGCTCTGGAAGGCTAGATCAAGGACAAGAAAAATGTAAGTACTGAGATATGCCTCTAATTTTTCCTCCCTACCTTATCATTATTTTGCTCTGCTGCAGGCAAACTGGGGACTACTCCACTCCTGTTTTGTTTTGGTTTTTTGCATTTATTTATTTTTGAGAGAGCACAAGTGGGAGAGGGGCAGAGAGAGAATGAGACAGAATCTGAAGCAGGCTCCAGGCTCTGAACTGTCAGCACAGAGCCCCTTGTGGGGCTTGAACTCACAAACCGTGAGATCATGACCTGAGCCAAAGTCAGCCGCTCAACCTACTGAGCCAACCAGGTGCCCCAAGGCAACTCTACTCTTTTGAAGAGAATACAAAGCAGGTTTTGGTTCCTTAGCAAACTCCATACTAAATTGAGTATTTGAAGCTACTTTATAATATCTTTTATAAGTAATGCCTTTGAATGCCTTTTGTTAAAATTCTACTTCAAATAAATAGACAAAATATGTTAGAAAAGGATTCATAAGCCATGTGAAATTGCAAAAAAGAAAAAATAAAGGAGCACAGCAAAGCATTCCTGAGATCAGAAACCTACACACACACAAACATTCACAAATGCAAGCAAAAATAGTCAGAAATAGAGTCATGCTAAGGTAAGACATCTCTAAACCTTTGAGAGATGCAGATAAAAGCCAATATGTGAATAATTGCATATCCATCCTTCATATCTATAAGTGGGAAGCTTCTATTTCATGGAAATTTAAAATTTATTCATGTGAAATCCCAGAACAAGAGGATTGAGGACAAAATAACCCTATTTCATCTCTGAATGGCTATCCTCTCCACACTCCCTAAAGGTTTGTTGAGAATAATTATCCTAGAATTTAACCATGGTGGAAATGGCCTGGCCAAGGATTTGTCCAGATTCTAACAAGCAGGATACTTTTTGCAAGAAAATTTTCCCTGATTTTTTTCAATGGTTCATCTAAAGCTAGGTTTTATGTTAAGACCAGAAGAATTCAAAAGCTATGTCTTAAAAATTACTAAGCTTTGTTCTACATATAAAATTATTTTGAAGCACACAATGATTCATTCATTTAATTCAGTAATTCTGACCATCTATAATGAACCCAAATTGCATCAAGTTTGTAGAATTCTGGATAACATTAAATGATCTCTGCATTTACCAAATTTAATAACACATATAATCCAAAACAATATATAAAAGCCAAAAATGAAAAGAAATCAGAATTAAATGGTTTCTAATGTTTTCACCCATAATAGCACTATATAAATCATATCCAGCCTAATTATTATCAAATTTTTCCCTGAAATGATCTAACAGGTAGTATCGTTATGTCATCAAATTGCAGAGTCCTATTCCATACTGTTGCCAGGGCCTCCTTTGATATCTATAGCTTTCTTGATACACAAAGGTGACATAAGCAGGCAGAGGATAATTCCTAGAAAAATTCACCAACTATGATGCCTACTAGACTCATGGGTGCAGATGATACAATATCACAAGAAAAGCTCAAAAGAATAAATTTTTCTCTAAAGTGTTTTTTTCACTTTAAACTATCTTCTCCAATTCCTTCCCAATTCAGCCTACAACCCCAAGCTCCAGCTTTTTGTAATAAATAAAGCTTTTATCAAGAAAAGTAGAGGAAAAGAGCTTTTGCTATTTCTTTTTAAGAGTTCCACCTGAAGTGCTTATCTGGTGATGTACCATATTGCCAATTAGCACTCCAAAGTTTTCATATTCTATACAGGTGCTGTAGATATTTTGGTACCTATGTTATTTCATAGCAAACAAGTAAAGATAAAAATGTGCCTCCACTTTATCACAAAGAAGGTTGAAATAAGCCTGAAACCAAAATGAAATGCAGAATGAAAGCCTCTATGGAGGAATTATTAATTCATTCTTATTAGTAAAAAAAAATTACATCTCTGTAGAAAGCTTATGCCCCGTGAACAAAGGAGAGCTAATAAAGTCACACCAGTGACAGACTTTTAAATTCTGAGCCCTTCTCCTGGGGACCCAGGGCAGTTCGTCTAAATTGAGTTCTAGGCTATTAGAAGATCACTATATGATCACTAAAAGATCATAACTAAGGTCACACAAATTTTCTTTGGCAAAAATTCACAGACACTCAACAATATGTAATGTTCTCATTGAAACGATTCCACAACTAACAATATTAGCATTTTCGTATTTGCTTTATAAAGGTGCACTATAGTAAACGTGCTTATTGTTTTCTCACATCTAACTCTGCTTTACTCAAATCTTTCTCAGACTATACTAAAGTCAAAATAAGAGGAATCTTCTTGCCACTAATCCAGGCAACTCTTTACAAGGTTAAGTTTCATACTGTTTCCACCATGTTACATTTCTTCTCAACCACAGCCAGTGACTTCCTGGTGATGGTCAAAATAACTTAACCTGCATCCACTGCCTCCCATGAGTTCTGCCCAGCCTGCCTTTGCCATCTTAGACCGTGGTGCATGGCCACTCAAACCCTCTGCTGTAGCTGGGCTTGCTGGCTCTTTGTTTTCAAGCACAACATGCAGATCCACTAGCGCACAGCATCTTTCAATTTTCTTCTCCTAAAATGAGCTCTCATCCTTTTCCCTATCAGTCTGAACCCTACATTTGATTTCAGAGCCATAGAAAGTCTCAGGTTCTCCCTGAAGCTGTTCCTAACCAGCCCATCTCACAGTTGTCTATACTTCCTAGGGACTTGTATTGCATTTATTGTCTTTGCCATTCAATTAATGTTTGGCATTAATGTTTAGATTTTAATTAACTACTTGAATATTTATGTATCTCTCTCCACACATATATTTAAATTTAGTAAGAATCAAGACACTTTTTAATATTGATTTTGCCTTTAATTGTCATTCCTCACTGTACTGCACATAGCAGGTGTTCAACAAATTCTTAATTTATTCAAATAAACTCAAAGAGAAACACAAGGGATTCATGGTACATATAAAACATTCCTTTCCAGAGAAACCTGCTAAGCATTGCTCTAAGTTGCCAAGAGGAATCTTATCCCCTGGGTATCATTAAAAATAGATACATACTACATTGTGCTGGATCATATAAAGGAAAGTAATAACTCTGGAAAGAAATAACCACGGGTGTATCAGCCCCAGTTCTCCTGTTTTATTATTCTTTAGGTATTTCAATGCCTTCCAGACTGTAAACATCCAAAAGAAAGAGATAATTTAGTACCTGGGTGGGTACTTTTGTCTCCAGCGGATGCAGGGAAGGAAGGAGGTAAACCATTAACTATAGTGAATTCTGTTTGTGGCTCTAAAGTTAGGCTCGATAAATCTGTAAAAGTTTTAACATATAAAATAAAGCAATATCACTTTATATCAGATAGTTTTCACAATACACACCTTCTACTGAACAACATTAGATAGAATCTACTACCAGCATATCACTGTTTCATCCTTCAATTCCATCTCTCCTGTCATCAACTCCGCCTTTGGATTGGTCTGCTGGACCATTTAAATTTAATGCTGTTATGATGTGGTTGTTTTAAGTATACTGCTTTGCTGCTTGGTTTCTATTTGTCTTGTTTTTTGATTCTCAGCTCCTCCTTTCCTGATTTTCTTGGGGGAAAGGAGGGGTGAACCAAATAATTTTCAGGATTTTGTTTTAATTTGTCTATCAACTTTTTAGCTATACCTGTTTGTATAATTTTGGGTGGTTATCCTAGAGATTACTTAGACTTAATGGTATATATTAACTCATGTACAATTAACAATCTTGTGACAGTAAAATTCTATTTAACTACTTCCTATCCTTTTGTTATTGTTTTTATATAGCTTACTTGTGTTATAAATGCCTTAACCTCCATCAGTAATCTTATGCAGAAAATAGGAGTAGAAAAAAAAGCAATATTTTATTTTTACTACATATTTGCCATTTGTTGTGCCCTTCTTTACAGTACATCTGATTTTCATCAGGTATTACTTCTTTCTGGCATGAAGAACAACCTTTTATATTTCTTGAAAGTACAGGCCTGCGGTACCTGGGTGGCTCAGTTGGCTAAGCATCCAACTCTTGATTTCAGCTCACAGTTTGAGTCCTGTGTCAGGCTTGGGACTCTCTCTTTCTCTCTGTGTTCACATGCTGTCTCTCAAAATAAATAAGTAAATGAATGAATGAATTAATTAATTAATTAATTAATAATAAATAAATAAACTTTTTAAAAAAGTATAGGCCTAATGAAAACTATTTCTCTCAGCTTTCCTTTATCTGAATTTTTTTTACCCTCATGTTTTAAGGGCATTTTCACTGGATATAGAACCTAGCTCAACAATTATTTTATTTTTCTTTCAATATCTTGAAGATGCCATTCTATTATCTTCCGATATTTCTAAGGAAAAGGCAGCTAACATTCATATCTCAGAGTTCCTATGTATGATATGTGATTAAAATCCATGTTTTATCTCCAACACTTTGACTATGATGTGCCTAAAGTGTGGTTCCTCTTTGTAGTTATCCTTTTTAGAATATGCTGAGCTTTCTGGACATGTCAGATGATGTTTTTTCACTTAATTTGAGCTGTTGTTTCTTGAAATATTTTTCTTCCTCATTGTTTCCTTTTTTTTCTGAAATTCAAATTAGTCATATGTTAGATCACTTGATATCATCCAATAGGCCACTGGAGCTGTGTTAATTCTTTCTCCAGTCTTGGTTTTCCTTCTCTTCTCCAGATCGGATAATTTTTATTGACCTGTCCTCTAGTTACTGTCTCTCTTCTGCTGCCTCTAATTTGCTGTTAAGCCCATCCCATGATTTTGATCATTTCAGAAACTGTACTTTTCAATTCTAAAATTTCTAGCTTTTTTTATAGATTTTCATTCTTTACTATTACAGGAAGTCATCAAAAGGACATAACCTATGATTGACTTGTGAGCTGGACCCAGGCAATCAGAGGCTGGTTATTCCCTTCCCTTACTTGAAATGTACATTCTACCCACTGTTCCTATTCTAGGAGTTCTTTCAAGGACACAGGCATGAAGATAAATGCATTGTTGAAACTATCTGGGACTCTCTTTCTCTCTCTGCTCACACTCTCTCAAAATAAATAAGTAAATGAATGAATGAATGAATGAATGAATAAATAAATATATAATAAATAAACTTTTTTAAGAAGTACAGACCTAATGAAAACTAGTTCTCTCAGCTTTCATTTATCTGAATTTTTTTTACCCTCATGTAAAAAGCTGATACAATTGAACTCCATTAAGCCTTCTATGTAAGCTTTAGATTCTGGTGGGTGTATATGCAGATCTACTCATCCTGCGGACACCCAAGACAAGCCTCATATCCAAGTTCCTTTGCTTATTAAAACTGCCATCTACCAACCGGCAGTGGTCTGCCTTTTTATTTGGTCTCTCCTTGCCTTATGTGTATGAGGGCCAGTTTTGAATTTTACCCTGGGAACTCCCTAGGTTGTGAACTAATATTTACCGAGATTTCTGATCTGTTCACTCTTTAGAACTATTGTTTCCCTCAGGTCATTTAACATATTTATAAAATCAAGTTTAAAGTCTTTGTATGCTAATTTTCATATCTGATTCATTTGCTTTTTTTGTCTTGATTATGGGTAACTTTTTTTGTTGTTTCTCAGCATGTCTGGAAATTTGTATTGTATATCAGATATTGTGTTTCATTGTAGAAATGCTGGAATCTATTAGCTTCTCTAGAAAAATGTTGGGTTTTGTTCTGGAAAGGAGTTAAATTCCTGGATGATCACCTAAAATTTGTGGAGGCTTAGTGTTATGCTTTGTGAGGGTGGGTGGGTGGGTGGAAAACGCATAGAGTTTACCAAGTTCCCTAATTTGAAAGGACTAAATTCCAAATTCTGACTTCTCTGCTTTGAAAAGCATCTAAAATTTCTATTCAGTTTTCCATCCTTTCAGCTATTACTTTTAATGGACTTCATGGCCTCTCCCCCATGCATACATAGTTCAGAAGTTAGCCAAGGATTTGAAGAGAGTTCATCTTCATATTTTTGGTCTCCCTCTCTATAAATTCCTTCTTTGCAGGAGGTTCTTCTACATTTTCAGTCACTCTGACATCCTGGAACTCCAACCTCGCATTTCTCAAACCAGTAGAATTCTGGCTTTCTGTTTCAGTGTAGCTTGTGTTAAAAATAAATTATATAAATGTGAATTTTGCCCAGTGTGTATGGATGTCTCCTTTTAGGGTTAAGTCCTAAGTTCTGCCTGCTTCTGGTCATTTTTCAATGCTTTTAAATTCTATATACACAAACACACGTATGCATAGACACATGTATGTGTATTATAATTATTATCTGTGGAAGGATCAGTCCAGTCCTCTGCAACTCCTGGGATTAGAATTCCCTCTTGGCATTCATTTTCAAGTCATCAGTCTGAATTACAGCAAGAGCCTCTAGTTCCCAAGGGCCTTTAACTCTTCTTTGACTCACAATTTTGTACTGTTCAAATATATTCTCCTGGCAGCAGCCAGAGTTATTTTATTAGAAACCTAAAATCAATCATGCCACTCTCTTTAACATCTTTGTATGGCTTCTCATTACACCTAGAATCAATCCAGAATTATAACTATGTCCTTTAACAATTTATACAATCTGCCCCTCTGTCTATCTCTTCTACTCCATCTTACCTGCTCTATTTGCCCATTGGGTTTTGGTAACACCTCAAATCTTTAAACACCTGCTCAGGGATTTCAGATATGCTACAACCACTACTAAACCAGTAATTTTTCTACTCCCCGTATAAATCACCTGACTTAACCTTCAGGTTCTCACCTAAATGTCATTTCCACAAAGATGATAGAGCTGATTCCACAGATTGTGTTAGTCAAGTACTACATTATAAAGGGTGAAACCCTAATACCCTTCACTTCTTGGCTTGGAGAAAACTGGAAATCCAGGTTCAATAATCCACAACTCAAAAGCAAGAGATTGGAGGATTTCCTCCTTGGGGTGACCATCCCTAAAGGAAAGACCTAACAGATCCTTTATGACTTGTACTCTTCAATGAAACTGTCCAGCTGGATTATGCTACAGAGAAACCCACCAGTTGATACTTCAAACTACACACATGTGGAGAGGGCTTTCTGTCACCTCTCTGTATCTCACTCTGAAATGTGAGCAGTCAGGGACCACCAGTCTATTGAGGAAAGGTCCCAGGATGAAGGACAGAGAACAACACACCTGGCAAGAAGAAACTTCCAGGGAACAAAATTTAGATTAAAAAAAAAAAACTTTTAAAAAAATCTCTACCATTAATGTCCTCAAAGAACCAAGTTTTGCTTCTAAAAAGGGACAAAATGGGAAATTTTAACTGAAATACCAAGATAGGATGAACACTAGCTATTAAAATGAGATGAAGGACTGCATCCAGTAGAACTTAAACATTTCAAAGTGACGTTGTCAAAAATTAGACAATTCTAAAGCCTACACTGAGAGTATTAAGGGTTAAACAGTGAGATCGGAGAAAAGATTTAGGGTTCTTGTGGGGAGAGCCACTGGGATGCTGTGAGCAAAGAGGGCTACAGAGGATCTTCAGGAAGAGCAGTCAGAGAACTTGATATGTACTCCAGCATTAGGAGGACCATGTGGACTGGTTACTGACTCCTGCCCAGGAACTATAGAGGGCAAGAGCACACTGGCAGGATGCTTTGGAGAGAAGAAGAGGTGCTGCTTACCACTTTGGGGTTAGTGTGCATAAAAGGTGCATGTGGGAAGATGTGTCCACCTATTAGAGAGAACAAGCTTGGGAGTTGTCTTTGGTCCTGTCCAAAATTGTCACCTACAAGGAAAAACAGGCCTCAGCAAAGAAGTTGGAGATGGACATCTAAGCTCCTGGGGACTGACTGCTCTATTTAAGGGGGTTACTGATCAAATATAGTACATTAGTCTAAGCCAAGAGCGAGAGCCACGCTGAGGAATTTGATCTCCAAAGAATTCCCTAAATCTCTTCCAGGTCCACCAAAACAAAGTCAGCTTAGGACAGAACCAGTAGTAAAATGACTGCCCAAACGCACAAAGAATACAGCCAACCTGTTGATGTAATTAATGTTAACCTGGTTACATGTCATTCTTCCCTTTCACATAGGTTTCTCCAAAGGATGATTAAAGTTCTCCATGTTACTTTATCAGAAAGGATAGGAGACTAAACACTTATCTAGCACTAATGATATTCCAGATACTTTCTAGGAACTTCATATTAACTCTTGATTTTCCCAAAAACCCTCTTACATAGGTAATATTACTACCACCATTTTAAATTCACATAGCTGCTAAGTGGTATAGCAGGGTTTAAGCACCTTAGTCCGGCTCCAGGGTCTGTGCTCTTAATCAACATATTTTATGGTTAGCTCTCTCATTCTAGGTGAAAGGATTATTCCCTGGCACACATCCTTGATTATAACACATACAAATAATAATATTCTGACAAGTTTTAGAATTCATTTTAAACCACACTGTAAGAGAATAGATTTCTATTGTTTACAGCTGTCTTTCTATTCATTATCTTTTTTCAGAAATAGAAGCAAAAGGAATCTACACTACTCAAGGACTATTGCTATCATGGGATTAGTCTGGAGTTCAGAAACACCAGCTTCCTTATGCTGAATTAAGGCAAGAAGTAGCTTGTTACTTTGGTCAAAAGTTTCTTAGCTGAGACAATATTTAGGTTGTATGCATCAAAACTTAGAGTTAAATTTGATAAAGTCTGTTTTAGACAAGTAAGACACATTAAAAATATACATATATAGAAGCTTAAAAAATGGTATCAGTTTTCCACATGGAGGTGACTATTTTGAATATAGTTTGTTTCCAATCTAACTAGTTGCCAATATTCTCAGTTATAAATTCCACATTTTAGGTCATTCAACACAAAGTTAACAGATTGGGGAAAAAAAGGTGAAATATTTTCCATTACAATTATTTCCAAAAGACAAAACTGTTAGCATCACAATTGAGATTTTTCATGTCTCTCAGGATATATCACACATCTGGGTAATACAAAAGATCTAGATTTCTTGATCACCCTAACTAATTTTCATTTATTCATTAATTCAACAAATATTTATCGTGCTGCTACTATGTGGTAGGCATATGCTAGGCACTAGAAATCCAAAATTGAATAAGGTAAATATGGTTTCTGCCCTCATGGAGTTTGCAGGTTAGTGGATTTCTCAGGATTATCTAGACCAACCTATTCCATATACCATTTGCAAATGGAAAAAAGTAGATAA
This sequence comes from Prionailurus bengalensis, assembly GCF_016509475.1. Taxonomy (NCBI): domain Eukaryota; kingdom Metazoa; phylum Chordata; class Mammalia; order Carnivora; family Felidae; genus Prionailurus; species Prionailurus bengalensis. Next base: position 86,652,586 of record NC_057349.1, read on the forward strand.
TCAGGTAGCCTCTGGATGAAGATCTGAGGGGATTTCCTATAAAATAAAGCATTAGGGCCTTATGATTTGAAGTTTAAACACTGATAGGATTTCTCTTGGACTCTCTAGTTTTATTTTATACCACTATTTTATTGTATTATTACAAAAAAATAATTTTTATATTTCATAAATTTGTATTAATACAAATAATAAATTTTATTTGTATTATTTTACAGATGCTATTACTTTTGTCACATCCATAAATAAAAAACTTACTTCTTTTAGCCATATGTTCTGTGAGCGTGTTTCTTTTGATTTTCGGTTACTCCACATTAGATGCCTTCTTTTCTCAAGGCAGAAACAGAATCAGGGAGTTAGATGGACTGAAGCAGCGTGCTATCAAGGGAGTAGCATATAACAACTGGGTGGTGTGGAAACAGTTTTCTTGAGCTTCCTAGGCTAAGTCAAAATAATGAGATGTCTGGAGAGATGTTTCTAGGCCCTGATCATATTTTAGTCAGGCCTAAAATATATCTCATTCTAATTCTCACTGTCTTTCTGAACAAACATCACGATGTTAAAATAACAAAAAGAAAATATTGGCAATTTATGAAATTCTTAGTAGCAAAACTGAATATAGAAACTAAGTTAAACAAGGCTCTATCTTACCTAATGTTCTTCATAAACTCCCTCTGAGGGATACTAAGTGGTTAGCAGCCTCCAGAGGAGACTCTCTTGCCAAAGAGCTGTGTGAGATGCCAAGAGCACTGGAATCAGACCAACTCCAACTTCCTTTGACAATGGGCAGTTCCCAAGCCTAGCTCTCTCACCAAACCATTATTGGGGATGCCCTTTCTTCTTGGCCTCTGAATTTCATTTTTATTTTTTTAAGTTTATTTACTATTTATTTTGAGAGAGAGAGAGAGAGAGAGTACAAGCAGGGGAGGGCCAGACAGAGAGGGAGAGAGAGGGAGAATCCCAAGCAGGCACAGCACTGACAGCACAGAGCAGGAATGCAATTCACGAACTGTGACATCATGACCTGAGCCGAAACCAAGAGTCAGATGCTTAACTGATTGAGCCACCCAGGAGCCCCTGAATTTCACAATTCTTAAAAATTATGTCTTACCTTGTTTACTTTTTCAATTCGTTTTACCTTTTATTGTTTCAGATCCCCTCATTTCTCCTTATTCTTCTCTTATTTCAGGATGTCCTGGAACAAAGTTTTGGGTTTTTTTTTTTTCATGTGGAACCTGCTGGGAGTTAAATCAACAAGGATCTCTCATCTATACTTAATTTTCCTCACAGCAGGTGCTATGGTACAGCAGTAATTCTAGACAGAAGTGTATGAGGTTTTGTTGCTGCTGCCATGCTAGTTACCAGAAAATCAATAAATGATTAGAACACCTAACACAGTGAATGATTCCAGTAGCATTGAAATAATGATGTAGGAAATCACTTAAAATTCATACATGCACTTGTTCTTTGGCTGTCAAGGTTTCAAATTTAACATGCATAGTGTCTAACCGGTTTCTGAATATAGTTTAAAAGTTTTAAGGTTGACTTTTTTGTTCCATGCTTTGCAATACACATTTAGAGAAAGAGAAAACACTATTTAGAATGTTTGGCAACCAATATAATCAGGTAAAAAGTAAAGAAATTCAGTAAGAGTTATTTGTCCAGTATTTGTTCGTGTAAATAAATTTTCTGAATAGCTAATGTTTACTCTTTCTAGCATAAAAACTTTAAAATTTGTAATCACTTCAACTGCAACAAAATCTCTCAAAGCTCCTAAACATAATCCCTTTCTTCTTAAAATAAAAATATTAAATAGAATTTCATATTTTTCTTGATGCAAGAATTAGTCATTTGCCCTTGTTCTTAATATGCCTTTGGTTGTAACTGTTTTTTACAGCTTCTCCATCTTCCCATACCTGACAGAAAATGCCACACTTCATAAGATGAAAATAGCTCAAATTCTTATGTGCACATCCAGGCACTCAACACTGATCATTATTAGTCCTCTTGTTCATCTTCCTCTCCTCTTTGCAAAATCTAAACTTTTACCCATGTCCTCAAGTTTCCAATTCCCATACTCAATCTCACCTCTTTCAGCTTTCCTATTACATTGATAAAATTGAGACACAAATCAGTCAAGGTCTTCTCCCTGCTTAATTCATATTTCAACCTCAGCTTCCTTTCCTCAGGGGATGAATGGGCCCTCTTCCTCCAACTTTTCTCTATTCTTCTGGTTTATTTACCCTGACTCTTCCATCTAAATCTGTTTTTGATATTGACCTATAAACATAATTAAGTCTAGCCCATCTTAACAAAAAAATGAAATGAAACAAAACAAAAACTCCCACTGATGCTCTACCCAATTTCAGATTCTGTTGTTGTTCATATGGATTCTCACTCACAATGGCTTGTTTCTTAAATGTTTTCTAATTCTGAACTGTAAATTCAGTTAGTCTAAATCTATGGAAATAATGATGGGATCAGAATTAAATGCAGACTTTTCTGGAGAATAGTTTTATTTGTTTCTGCCAGATACCCATGACCACATTATTCTAATTTCTAGGATTGGGATTACATAAATCTGAGTAACAATTCCACAAGAGGTCAGTGTTGTATTCAGGAATTCTTAAGAAATTTGTTCTCTTTTGCCCTCCCTTGCCGGAACCAAGAATGAACAAATGACCTTGTCACATATCTTTGCTGATGGTAAGATTTTTTTTTTCTAGATTGTCTTTTTTACCAAGAAAATATCCATTTGAAGGAACTGACTACTGGAATCACTGCACAGGAACAAGGTATTAGCCACGAAAACACAAGCCTCTTTTATCAGAAAATACCTTTATGAGGCCACAAATCCAGTATTGGCTTACCCCACTAGATTCCTGCTTTTTCTTTATTTTTGGACAATGAGGAATTCCCTTATAAACCTTAAAAGGTTTTAAACTACATCTAGCACATTTTGTAGTAGAGCTCTCCATAGCTCTAGAAGCAAAAATTCCCAAGTTTCTCTAGCAGTAAGATTAAAGTCCTATCCATCAAGGTAATGTCAGACTGAATCACTGTGATTACAGGAAGATCCAAAGTAACAAGTTTTCTATACCTACAAAATAAAACATTTATAACTTATTTATAACTTATAACTTTAATTTAGTCCCAATTTTATTCCCTTTATATTAACCAAACAGACAAAAACAAAAATCGACCTTGCAGAACCAACTATGAGAATTATATTTAACACAATTTCCATTTCAAAAAGATGAAAGAAAATTAGCCTTAAAAATTTAGGCAAACTGCCTAAGGTCATACAGCCATTAAGAGATAAATCTAGCAGGCAAACCCAGAGCTCTCTTTTTTAAAAACCCACAATAAAGAACAAATTATATCCTCCAATAATGTAGTTACTGAGTAGACACTATAAGATAACTGTATTTAGAATAAAAATAAAAGATATATAAAAGGAATCTACGGCATACCAAAAGAAGTCTCTATAGAAAAGGACAGGCAGGGGCGCCTGGGTGGCGCAGTCGGTTAAGCGTCCGACTTCAGCCAGGTCACGATCTCGCGGTCCGTGAGTTCGAGCCCCACGTCAGGCTCTGGGCTGATGGCTCAGAGCCTGGAGCCTGTTTCCGATTCTGTGTCTCCCTCTCTCTCTGCCCCTCCCCCGTTCATGCTCTGTCTCTCTCTGTCCCAAAAATAAAACGTTAAAAAAAAAAAAAAAAAAAAAAGGAAAAAAAAAAAAGAAAAAAAAAAAAAGAAAAAAAAAAAAGAAAAGGACAGGCAAACTTTAGAAAGAATAAAATAGAACTTATATAATTGAAAAGGCTAGTAATTCCTCCTGACTTTCATTTCTGGTAATTATAGCAAATTAAAACAGATCAACCCTCATGCTAAGAATAACTATTAAAGCTGGCAAAATATTTTTTTAATCTACTTGATTCCATTTGAAATTTAAAGAGGCAAGGATAAATTAGAAGACCAAGATCTAGGGGATAAAATTAAGAAGACAGAAGAGCTTTGTATCTGGGGTCACTTTTGCTTAACGTACATGCTTATACCAGAAGAAGCATCTGAAAAAATCAGGAACTTAGTAGGATTTTGAACAGATTCATGGTATCAAGGGACAAGAACTGGAGTTCACTGCATACTCAAAATACGGGTCATGGCAAACACCCTGGACTTGGGTTTGGGTCCACACAGAAATACACCCTAGGAATGTGAGTCCATCATTAAAAGACAGGCTTTTAATAAGCACTGGCTCCCAGATAAGAATCATCACAAACTGTTATTGAATTAAGATGATCTGAAAAAAAAAAAAAGATGATCTGGAATTTGTAGCCATATACCAGAAGAAAATATGAATCCTCTCTGATGGAAAATAACATCATCATACCCTAAATTAGCCGTATTGCATCGGGTTAAATGTGCTGTTTACATTAAAAAAATAAACAAGATACAGGGAGACAAGACAACATGATCACAACAAAGATAAAAACAGGTAACAGAAACCAACAAACCCAAAATCCAAATAACAGAATTATTGGAAACGGATTTTAATATTTTTAAGGAAATAAAATATAAAATTGATAATATTGGCAGATAAGTAGAAATTATAAAAAAGAATCAAATGAAATCACATTAAACTAGAACTATAGAGAGGATTAACAGGGCAGGGTCAAGATGGCAGAGCAGCATGGAAATTCTCCGCTTCTTTCATCCCTGAAATGCAGCTAGATCAGCACCAAAGCATTTTGCACACCAAGAAAATTGATGTGAGGACTAACAAAACAATCTGCATAAGCTGAAACACAGAACTTGGCACAAATTCACCCAAAAAGAAAGAACAGAAAGAAATGACAGCCAGGGACTTAATCAACACAGATATAAGCAAGATGTCTGAACCAGAATTTAGAGTCATGACAACAAGAATCATAGCTGGGGTTTAAAAAAAGCTATGGACATAAAAGAAGTAAAATCTGTGGACATAAAAGAAGTAAAATCTAGTCAGGATGAAATTAAAAATGCAGTAACTGAGAAGCAATCTCTAATGGATGCCACAGCAACAAGGATGGATGAAGCATAGCAGCGAATCAACAATATAGAAAACAAACTTAGGGAGAATAATGAAGCAGGAAAAAAAAGAGGGAAACTAAGGCAACAGAGCATGACATAAGAATTAGAGAACTCAGTGACTCATTCAAAAGGAACAACATCTGAATCATAAGGGTACCAAAAGATGAAGAGAGAGAAAAAGGGGTAGAAGGTTACGTGAGCAAATCATAGCAGAAAACTTTACTAACCTGGGGAAAGACACAAACATCAAAATCCAGGAAGCACAGAGAACACCAGTCAGATTCAACAAAAACTGATCATCAACAAGGCATATCACAGTCAAATTCACAAAATACACAGACAAGGAAAGAATTATGAAAGCAGCAAGGGAAAAAAAGTCCTTAACTTATGAGGGAAGAAAGATCAGGTTCACAGCAGACCCATCCACAGAAACTTGGCACACCAGAAAGGAGTGGCAGGATATTCAATGTGTTGAATCAGAAAAATATGCAGCCAAGAATTCTTTATCCAGCAAGGCTGTCATTCAAAATAGAAGGAGAGATTAAAAGTTTCCCAGACAAACAAAATTAAAGGAGTTCATAATCACTAAATCAGCCCTGCAAGAAATTTTAAGGGGGACTCTCTGAGGGGAGAAAAGATGAAACAAAACAAAAAAAGAACAAAAGCAACAAAAATTAGGAAGGACCAGAGAAACATCACCAGAAACTCCAGCTCTACAGGCAACATAATGGCAAAAAAATTCATATCTTTCAGTTCTTGTTCTAAATGACAATGTCAATGGACTAAACTGTCCAATCAAAATACATAGGGTAACAAAATGGATAAGAAAACAAGATCCATCTATATGCTGTTTGCAAGAAATCCATTTTAGACCTAAAGACAACTTCAGATTGAAAGTAAGGGGATGGAGAACAATCTATCATGCTAATGGTCAAGAAAAGAAAGATGGAGTAGCCATACATATATGAGACAATCTAGATTTTAAAGTAAAGACTGTAACAAGAGATGAAGAAGAGCATTATATCATAATTAAGGGGTCTATCCACCAAGAAGATGTAACAATTGTAAACGTTTATGCCCCCAACATGAAAGAACCTAAATATATAAATCAATTAATCACAAACATAAAGAATCTCACCTCCAGCAATGGACAGATCATCTAAACAGAATATCAACAAGGAAACAATGGCTTTAAATGACACACTGGACTGGAAGGACTTAACAGATACATTCAGGACATTTCATCCTAAAGCAGCAGACTGCACATTCTTCTCAAGTGTATGTGGAACATTCTCCAGAATAGATTACATACTGGGACACAAATCAGCCCTCAGCAAGTACAAAAAGATCGAGATCACACCATGCATATTTTCAGACCACAATGCTACGAAACTCAAAATCAACCACAAGAAAAATCTGGAAAGGCAACAAATACTTGGAGACTAAAGAACATCCTACTAAAGAATGGATAGGTTAACTAAGAAGTTGAAGAGGAAATTAAAAAGCACATGGACACCAATGAAAATGAGAATATCACAGCCCAAAACCTCTGGGATGCAGTAAAGGTGGTCATAAGAGGGAAGTATATAGCAATCCAGGCTTTCCTATAGAAGGAAGAAAGGTCTCAGATATACAACCTAACCTTACACCTTCAAGAACTGGAAAAAGAACAACAAATAAAACCCAAAAACAGCAGAAGACAGAAAATAATAAAGATTAGAGTGGAAATCAATGCTACTGAAGGAAAAAAAATAGTAGAACAGATCAATGAAACCAAAAGCTGCTTCTTTGAAAGAATTAACAAAATCAATAAACCACTAGCCAGTTTGATCAAAAAGAAAAAGGAAAGGACCCAAATAAATAAAATCAAGAATGAAAGAGGAGAGATCACAACCAACACAGCAGAAATACAAACAACAATAAGGGAATATTATGAGCAATTGTATGCCAATAAATTGGGCAATCTGGAAGAAATGGACAAATTCCTAGAAACATATACACTATCAAAACTGAAACAGGAAGAAATAGAATATTTGAACAGATCCATAACAAGTAAAGCAATTGAATTAATAATAAAAAACCTCCCCCAAAAACAGGAGTCCAGGGCAGGATAGCTTTCCACAGGAATTCTATCAAATGTCTAAAGAATAGTTAACACCTATTCTTTTGAAGCTATTTCAAAACATAGAAATGGAAGGAAAACTTCCAAACTCATTCTATGAGGCCAGTGTTATCTTGATTCCAAAACCAAAGACCCCACTAAAAAGGAAAACTACAGACCAAATTCCCTTATAAACATGGATGCAAAAATCCTCAACAAGATATTAGCCAACCAGATCCAACAACACATTAAAAAAATTATTCACCATGACCAATTGGGATTTACACCTGGGATGCAGGGCTGGTTCAATATCCGCAAATCAATCAATGTGATACGTCACATTAGTTAAAGGAAGGACAAGAACTATATGATCTTCTCAATGGATGCAAAGAAAGCATCCAACAAAATACAGCATCCTTTCTTGATAAAAACACTCAAGAAAGTAGGGATAGAAAGATCATACCTCAAGATCATAAAAGCCATATATGAGTAATCCACTGCTAATATCATCATCAATAGGGAAAATTGAGTGTTTTCCCCCTAAGTTCAGGAACATGGCAGGGATGTCTACTCTTGACACTAATATTCAAGTGAATATTCACTGATATTCAATCCAATACTGATAGTATTGGAAGTCTTAGCCTTAGCACTCAGAAAACACAAAGAAATAAAAGGCATTCAAATCAGCAAGGAAGAAGTCAAACTTTCACTCTTCGTAGACAACATGATACTCTATATGGAAAACCCAAAATATCCCACCAAAATACTGCTAGAACTGATCCAGGAATTCAGCAAAGTCACAGCATATAAAATCAATGCACAGAAATAGGTTGCATTCTTATACACCAATAATGAAGCAACAGAAAGAGAAATCAAGGAATCTATCCCATTTATAAATGTATCAAAAACCATAAAATACCTAGGAATAAATCTAACCAAAGAGGTGAAAAATCTATACACTGAAAACTATAGAAAGCTTATGAAAGAAATTGAAGAAGACACCAAAAAATGGAAAAAGATTCCATGCTCATGGATTAGAAGAACAAATATTGTTAAAATGTCAATGCTACCCAAAGCAATCTACGTATTTAATGCAATCCCTATCAAGATAACACCAGCATTCTTCACAGAGCTAGAAGAAACTATCCTCTAACTTGTATGGAACCAGAAAATATCTCCAATAGTAAAAGCAATTCTGAAAAAGAAAACCAGGGGCGCCTGGGTGGCTCAGTTGGTTAAGTGTCCAACTTCGGCTCAGGTCATGATCTCACAGCTCAGCCTGGAGCCTGCTTTAGATTCTGTGTCTCCCTCTTTCTCTGCCCTTCCCCCACTCATGCTCTGTCTCTCTCTGTCTCAAAAATAAATAAACATTAAAAAAAATCTAAAAAATAAATAAAGAAAAGCAAAGCTGAAGCCATGAAAATCCTGGCCTTCAAGATGTATTACAAAGCTGTAATCGTCACGACAGTATGGTACTGGCACAAGAACACACAGTCAGATCAATGTAACACCATAGAGAACACAGAAATGGACACACAAACGTATGGCCAACTAATCTTTGACAAAGCAAAAAAGAATATACAATGGGGGGAAACCTGGGTGGCTCAGTCGGTTAAGCGTCCGACTTCGGCTCAGGTCATGATCTCGCGGTTCGTGGGTTCAAGCCCCACATCAGGCTCTGTGCTGACAGCTCAGAGCCTGGAGACTGTTTCAGATTCTGCGTCTCCCTCTCTCTCTGACCCTCCCCTGTTCATGCTCTCTCTCTGTCTCAAAAATCAATAAACATTTAAAAAAATTAAAAAAAAAAGAATATCCAATGGAATAAAAACAGTATCTTCAGCAAATGGTGTTGGGGAAACTGGACAGCGACATGCAGGAGAATGAACCTGGACCACTTTCTTACACCATACACAAAAATAAACTCAAAATGAATAGGGGGTGCCTGGGTGGCTCAGTAGGTTAAGCGCCCGACTTCGGCTTAGGTCATGATCTTATAGTCAATGAGTTCAAGCCCTGTGTCTGTACTGACAGCTCAGAGCCTGGAGCCTGCTTCAGATTCTCTGTCTCCCTCTCTCTCGTCCCCTCCCCCATTCACACTTCTGTCTCTCTCTGTCAAAAGTAAAAAACAAAAAAATAAAATTAAAGTTAAAAAATGGATAAAGGACCTAAAATTAAATACAGGAAGCCATCAAAATCCTAGAGAAGAAAGTACACAAAAACCTCTTTGACCTCAGCCACAGCAACTTCTTACTCAACAGGTCTCCAGGGGCAAGGGAAACAAAAGCAAAAATTAACTATTGGGACATCAAGATAAAAAGCTTCTGCACAGTGAAGGAAACCATCAGCAAAACTAAAAGACAACCAATGGAATGGGAGAAGATATTTTCAAGTGACATATCAGGTAAAGGGTTAGTTTCCAAAATGTATAAAGAACTTATCAAACCCAACACCCAAAAAGCAAATAATCCAGTGAAGAAATGGGCAAAAGCATGAATAGATGCTTTTGCAAAGAAGACATCCAGATGGCTAACAGACAAATGAAAAAATGCTCAACATCACTCATCATCAGGGAAATACAAATCAAAACCACCATGAGATACCACCTCACACCAGTCAGAATGGCTAACATTAACAACTCAGGCATCAACAGATGTTGGCGAGGATGCAGAGAAAGGGGAACTCTTTTGCATTGCTGGTGGGAATGCAAACTGGTACAGCCACTCTGGAAAATAGTATGGAGGGTCCCCAAAAGATGAAAACTAGAATTACCCTAGGACCCAGCAATTGCACTACTAGGTATCTATCCAAAGGATACTGGTATGCTGTGACAAAGGGATACATTCACCCCAATGTTTATAGTAGCAATATCAACAATAGCCAAAGTATGGAAATAACCCAAATGTCCATTGACAGATAAATAGATAAAGAAGATGTGGTATGTATATATGTATGTATGTGTATATACACATACATACAATGGAGTATTACTTGGTAATCAAAAAGAATGAAATCTTGCCATTTGCAACAATGTGGATGAAACTAGAGGATATTATACTAAGCAAAATAAGTCAGAGAAATAAAAATATCATATGACTTCACTCATATGTGGAATTTAAGATACAAAACAGATGAACAGACACTTGTTGAAATGAGCACTGGGTGTTATACATAGGGATGAATCACTCAATTCTACTCCTGAAATCTTTATTGCACTATATGCTAACTAACTTGGATGTAGATTTAAAAATAAAAATAAATAATAATGAAAAAAAGAATCAAATGAAAATTCTAGATATGAAAAATGTAATGACTGAATATTAATAACTCAATATATGGGCTTATAGTAAATTAGTCACAGATAAAAAAAGAATAAGTCACCTGGAAAATATGTAGAAGAAAATGTACAGAATTAAGTAAAGAAACAAAAGGAAGGAAAATAAAGAAAATTACAAAGGAGATTCAAAAGGGATACAGCAAAAGTTTGAACAGATGTGTAACCGAAGTCTCAGAAAAAGAAGAGAGAAAAATGGGACAGAAAAATAGTTGAAGAGAGTATGGCTATGGATTTTTAAAAACTTACAAAAGAGATCAAGCCATAGATTCAGGTAGCATTAGAAAACCCAAAAGTGATAAATACAAAGAAAGCTACACATAAGCACATCATAGTAAAATCAATGAAAAACAAAGAAAAACAACAAAATCATAAAATTGGTTACAAGAAAGGCAAACAGACTAGGTTGATGGGATCCATAATAAAACTCATCATTGACTTCTCAATAAAAGCAATAGCAGCCAGAACACAATAAATTGTTTTTTTTTTTTAATTTTTTTTCAATGTTTATTTATTTTTGGGATAGAGAGAGACAGAGCATGAACGGGGGAGGGGCAGAATAAATTGTATTTTTTAAAGGGCCAAAAGAAACTAACTGTCATCCTAAAATTCTATAATGGAAAAATTAAAAGAATGTAACCCTGATCAGGACAGGAGGCTTCTGGGTACTGACAAAACTTACTGACCTACGTGGTAGTTACAGGGTATGTTTGGTATGTTTATTTTGTAATGATTCATTGAGATTTAGCCTTACAACGTATGCACTTTACATAGACGAGTTAAACAGAAAGGATTCACCAACTTGATATAGAATTAAGCAAACTACCCAGAGAACAGCATAAGGAAACAAAGAGATGGATACAATGAAGTTTAGAGACAGAGAGGATAGAACATCCAGTTGAAGTTACAAAGGAAAGAACTGAAAAATAAGGAGAAGCCAGAAGCCTCTTCAACATGCTGAAGGAAATAACGGTCAACCTACAATTATATACCATGATAATTTATCTATCAAAAAGAATGAAATAAAAACATTTGCATTCATTCATTCACATATTTTTTTCCAACAATTGTTATTGGGCACTTACATTATCTAGACATGGCAACGTAGTATTAATGAAAATAAAGTCCCTGCTCTCATACTTCAGAAGTCTGAAATGAAGTGCATGGGAAAAAATAAAGATGTCAGCAGGTCTAGTTCCTTCTGGAGTCTCAAGGGGAATTCTATGCCTTGCCCCTTTAGCTTTCGGAGGCTGCTGGCATTCATTGACTTATAACATCATCACTCCACTCCTTGCTCTCTCTCTCCCTAAGTCCTCCTGCAACCCTTTTATAAGGACCCTTGCAATTACATCAGGCCTACTCAGGTAATCAAGGATAGTCTCTTCATCTCAATAGCCTTAACTTAATCACACCTGCCTTTATCATACAAGGTAACACATGTTCTGAGGATTAAGATGTGGCCATCATTATGGGGGCACTATTCAGCTTACCACAATATATATTAATGTCTCCTGGATTTTACCTTGGAGCGAAATTGTTGGTGTATAAGCTATTAAGTATGATAAGGATTAGTAGATAAGCCAATCAGCTCTTCTAAATTGTATCTACTTACACATCCACCAGCTATGTTTCAATACTTGATACTGTCATTCTTCTTAGTTTTAGCTGTTCTGGGGGATGTATATTGTTATTTCATTATCTTAGTTTTAATTATATTTAGTTTTCATTTAATTTCCCTTCTAATTAATGAAGTTGCACATTTCAAATGTTTAATGGTAATTTAGATACTTTCTTTTGTGAGGCACCTATCAGGCCTTTTGCTCATTTTCCTGTTAGATTGTAGTATTTTTCTTACTTGTTTGTAGAAGTCCTTTATATTTCTTGCATATAAAGTCTGTGTCAGATATATATGTCAAAAAATATTTTCTACCACTCTGCATCTTTAATATCTATTGTGATCTTTTGGTGAAAGTTTTTAATATATTTCATGTCACGTTTTTCCTTTTTAGTTAGTATTTTTAGGGGTAATGTATAAAAAAAATTTTGGCTACTCCAAAAATGCAAAACATTTCTTTATGTTTTCTCTTACAAACCAACATTTTCAAAATATTCCTCTAGCTGCTATGTGGGCATTAGTCTTAAATTGTATCAATTAGGAGATTGCTAGTATAGACTCTATTCCTCAAAGATATCAGTACCAAAGTCTCAGTAATCCTCCTGGATTTACTTTAGACTCAGTGGCTGCTGAAATTCTTGCTACCACTTTCACATGACAAGCATTAAAATGCAGGAAGAGGCAATAGGAAATGAGTGTTCTTCCCAGATTTATCAGCTCCTTCAAAAGAGAGCTTTCCTCAAGGCTTTACCCAGAGACAATTCTGACATCCCCTCAACCACTTCATTTGCAAGAGAGGTGAGGAATTGTCATTTTTAGCTCATTACTATGTCATTCTACTATAATAGGATACGAGTTTTAACAAAAGAGAAGAGAATGGATCTTTGGGAGGTAATTAGCAATATTTACTGAGAGGAGGAGCAGAAGCAGTGTGATCAGGTAGCAAGCTGTTCCCATCACCTGTTTGAAGAAGACTAGAATGATGGTGGTCCAAGTTGTAAAAGTGGTCAGATTCTGCAGCCATTTTGAAGATCTAATGGGATTTTCTGATGAACAAATAAAGACTATAACAGTTTTACTACCAATAGCTATTTGCAGAAAGTATTACAAATGGATCTACTTCATAATGAAGGAATTTGAAACAAGAAAGAAGGAACATATGAAAGGTGAAACTCAGAAGAAAACCAAGTGTTATACCTTTGACTAATGTGAAGAATAAAATAATGGAATAAAGTTTAAAAATTATATGTGGAAAAAATTAAAGCTTTCTAAGGTACTTATATTATTCAAGAAGAGGGCAGATCAAGGATATTAGAGAAGAGAGGAAGGAGAAAATTACATTGCCAGGGATAAAGAGAGGAAAGGATCTTTCAAAAAGACAAACTATTGGGTGCAAATATTCAGAGATCTGCAGTAATCCTGTGGGTTTTGAGAAGGACAACAATGTGGCATGTTGGTGAATCCCAGCCTTCATTAAGGGTGCTGAGGATATCAGGATACCGCTGGGACAGTAAGTTGGGACAGATTGTGTAGGGTTATTTCAGGAGATTTTTAGGCGTCTGTATGTACTTCATTACTTTGATGAAATCAGAGCCATTAAGTGTTTTTAAAAGCACGTGTGGCCTGAACTACACTTTTAATATAATTATGTTTTTAATATAAATATGTTGTAGAAATGTAAACTGAAATCAGCAAAACAGATAAGTGACTATTGTAATAATCAACATAGGACAATTTAGTATTTTACCTCAAGGCACCGTGCTATATACATATGTGGGTACAAAAATGAATGACTTTGTCACTAAACCCAGGAAACTTATAAAACAGGTTGCTGTTGTTCGTAAAGAGAATTGAAACAGGTGAAGGATTAGAGTCAGAGATTAGAGGCCAAGAATCTTTAGAGTTCATTCATTTGTGGAATTTGAGAAACACAACAGATGAACATAGGGGAAGGGAAGGAAAAATAAGATAAAAACAGAGAGGGAGACAAACCATAAGAGACGCTTAAATACAGAGAGTAAATGGATGGTTGCTGGAGGGAAGGGAAGTTATGGGTTAAATGGGTGATGGGCATTAAGAAGGGCACTTTTTGGGATGAGCACTGAGTGTCATATGTAAGAGATGAATTACTAGGTCCTACTCCTGAAGCCAAGACTGTACTCTATGTTAACTAACTTGAATTTAAATTTAAAAAAAGAAAGAAAACTTCAACTCAAAAAAAAAAATCTCTGGGGTTCAAGAAATGCTAGAAGATGCCCCCAGTGGTTGGGTTTTCTGCACCTTCTAGCCTCTCCCCAGCATGTGCGCACACACACACAGTGTCCCTTTCCATTGTTTCATTTGTGTGTTGTTGAACAAATGTCCTTAGGAAGAAAAAACACTTGGGTTTAGAACATGACTTTATGCTGTATGCTTAGAGAATTTCATATTTGTTTAAGGTAACATATCAAATTTCTGAAACAAGCTAAATAAATAATTAGTAATACTTTAAGGACTTCTAAACATGTTTCTTTTTCATGTTGTTTTCTCTACCAAATTACTCAAACAGAAGTAAAATGTGTGAAGCCTCCATATGGTTATTGTGGCTTTTCACGATACAGCTATAGGGTTGAATCTCAATTTTGCCTCTAATGTTGGAATCATGGTCTCAAATAGAACCACTTACTGAATCTTTTTGCTCATATCCTAATCTCTTCTGGCACGTATATTTGCTTGAAAGATGAATGTCTCATATTGCAAGGAGCACAGATGTGCCTCTCTTTCTCAGCCATAATGATAAAAAACTCCAGTAAGCAACTATTTTGTGAATGGGTTTTGTGGGATGCCAACTCATAGGTGCAAAACTAATTCATCCTTCTGCTAACAACAAACATTCACCCAAATTTCCCCCCACCTGCCAGAATAAGTATGATAACACATACGAGATTTTAGATAAACAATGTATTTACCAAGTTCTGAAGCAGTGTTCAATCATAGCAATTTTTATAGATTTTCGTGAGGAAAATCCATTAGACTTTGCTATGTTGCAGTATATCACAACCTAGAACACTGTACTATTATAGAATTTCAAAGAAGCAATCTTGCTATGAATGTTGTTTTGACCTCAAGAAAAGCAATTGGAAATTTCTTACTTATGAAACATGCATATCTTGAGGAGGTGGGTATTTCATTACTGAACCTGTATTTACTGTCTGATTTTTTTAATCTATAAGTACTTCATGAAGCAAAATAAGCTTTACTGTTTGTTGGTAAAAGATTTTTAAACATCTGAATGCTTTCTATTATATTTGGGGTTCAGTCTAAAGTCTGGGGTCTCTACCAAATAAAAACATCATAAAATCTTGTGAGGCATTATTGCTTACAAAATGGGCAGTCTTAGGATGCCTGCGTGGCTCAGTCAATTAAACATCTGACTCTTGATTTCAGCTTAGGTCATGATCCCTCAATTGGTGAGTTCAAGCTTCGTGTTGGGCTCTCGGCTGATGGTGCAGAGCCTGCTCAGGATTCTCCCTCTCTCCCTCTCCCTCTGCTCCTTCCCTGTTTGCATTCTCTCTCTCTCTCTCTCTCTCTCTCTCTCTCTCTCTCTCTCTCTCTCTCAAAATAAATAAATAAACTTAAAAAATTTTTAAAAATGGATAGTCTTAATTACTTCACCACCTCCAAGATAATTAATGTATAAACATCCCTACTTTTATACTTCATGTCTAAAAGGAAGACATTTTCCTTAGCCCATCTTTATTAGTTTTCTCTGGCTGCTGTAAGAAATTACCACAAACTTGGTGGCTTAAAACATAAGAAATGTATTCTTTCCTCATCCAGCTTCTGGTGGCTAAGGCATTCTTGAGCTTGAGGTTATATCCCATTACCTTCTCCCTTTCTGTGTATGTGTCTCAAAATTCTCTCTGCCTCTCTTATAAGGACACACATGATTATGGTAGGACACACTCAGATAATTCAAGATAAACTGTTCCTCTCAAGAGACTTAACTTTAGAGGTGCCTGGGTGACTCAGTCAGTTAAGCATCTAACTCTTGATTTTGACTCAATGATCCTAGGGTCATGGGAGCCCAGGGTCATGGGATCCCAGGGTCATGGGATCGAGCCCAGCATCGGGCTCCATACTCAATGAAGAGAATGTCTCTCTCCCCTGATGTATTTCTGTCCCTCCCCTGCCAATTAAAAAAGAAAAAGAGAGAGAGAGACTTAACTTTATCACATCTTTTGTCATATAAAGTAATTATCATAGTTTCCAGGAAATTGACATGGATATCTTTGGTGCTATTTTTCAAATCACTACATACCATCTATCTGGATTTTACCACATAGTTTTCTGTCACTCTGGGGATTTTCTCCAGAAAATCCTTCTGCCTCCTTCTCCCTTACTCTCCTATCTTTAATTACTTCTCCTTCAATAGTTCTTCTCTTCATCATATACTCATACTGTTAGTTTTCTAGAGCTGCCATAACAAAGTACCACAGAATGGGTGGCTTCAACAACAGAAATTTACTTTCCCACAATTCCAGAAGCCAGAAATCTAAGATCAAAGTATGGGCACACTTGGTTTCTAAGGCTTCTCTCCTTGGCTTGTAGATGGTTGTCTTCTCTCTCTTCTCATATGATCTTCCCTCCATACATTTCTGTGTCCTAATTTTCTTCCTTATAAGGACTCCAGTCATATTGGATTAAGGCCCACCCTAATGAATTCACTGTACTGTAGTTACCTCTTTTAAAACTCTATCTCCAAATACAGTCACATTCTGAGGTTCTGGGATTAGGACTTCCACATATAAATTGGTGGGGGGGGGGGGGTGGAATACAATTCACTCCATAACACAGACCATTCTTTCCCATTCTAGAAAAAACAAAAACAAAAAACCTTCCATCTAAAGAAATACTCCCTCAGCTGTATAATACAGTTCCAGCTCTATCAGACATTTACTTCCCATCAAATAGTCTGGGTTTCTCCACATTTCTTGGTCCCCTTGCTATAAGGTAGAACCTTGGGACTAATTTTTGGTAGGCAGCACTACTACAGGTCTAATGGACCAGTAGAGGCTGTACTATGAAAATATGGATCTAAAAAACAAAACTAATTTCATTTTATGTTTTTTTAATTTTTTTTAAACATTTATTTATTTTTGAGACAGAGAGAGACAGAGCATGAGCAGGGGAGGGTCAAAGAGAGAGGGAGACACAGAATCCAAAACAGGCTCCAGGCTCTGAGCTGTCAGCCCAGAGCCCGATGCGGGACTCGAAATCACGGACCGCGAGATCATGACCTGAGCCGAAGTCGGACGCCCAACTGACTGAGCCACCCAGGAGCCCCTAAAAGTAATTTCATTTTAGAGTCACCATCTTATAAGACTGACAACAAATGGATGATAATGCTTGTTTCAAAGAAAGCAGTTTCTGTGATACTCTGAGTTGCATGTTGTTCTCGTCCTCAGCTTTCGTCAATGGAGGCTATGAACAAACAGCTTTAAAAAGTCCATTGTGGCATTTACTGTAGGCAAACTATTTAGTACATCTCCAAAAATCTTTGGTTTCCCTGAGGGTCCCTCTTTACCTTTTGGTGATAATCCTGTAATTGACATATTTGTTTGTTTCATTTTTGTTTTTGTTTTGCTTAAAAGCCATATTTGGGGTGCAAGTTATACAACCAGACTATGAGCTCAGATGAAGGTAACAACTAGAGCTGTCTTAGCCATTTATGTATCCCCTCTGCCCAGAATAGGTGTTCAATAAATAAGCATTGAATAAATGAATGAGCCAACTTTACAGAGCTATGTAGCCTGAAAACCCCATTATTTTTCCCCAGATCTTAACTCTCTATTTTTGCTTGTATTTAGGGGTACACTTTCTCTAAATTATGAATGCAAATATTGTAAAAGTTGTGAAAATGTCTTTAATAAATATTAAGTTGAATGAATTATCTTGGCTGATTATAGTGTTTCCACAGGCCTGATTCTTTTAAATGATGCAATGCCAAGGACAGCCCTAGCAGGAGACTTGATACATTCATTCTACATCAAGTCAGCAGTCATCACAGAAAAGGTTGAAGCATCAGTTCTGAAAGTGTCAGTAAGGAACTTCTGGTGTCCCTAAAATCTTTCAGAGGTTATGATGTCAAACTATTGTCAAAGTGGTATTACATCATTATTTGTCTTTTTCACGCTTATTTTTTTTCATTGGCATACAGTGAAGTTTTCCAGCAATTACATGATGTGTGATATCGTAACACACGGAAAAAGTTTCTATTGACCCTGTTAAAAAGAATCCAAAATGAAGGGCACAATCTGAATATACCCCTGCGACCAAACATTTATAGTCACATAACCAAAGTTTAAAACTGCCCTGATTTCCCTGAAATGCCAACTCTAACCTTAAATAAAACTTACATTTCCTTCAAATAAGCATGACTTTACAGCTTCCTAGCCAACCAAGTAAGAAGATATGCAAACAAATCAGCATATAGAGTGCTACTACCATAAAAGGAATGTAAGCTTCTAGTAACAAATCACAAAACAATGCACTTCCTCATTCATGCTTTATAAACTGAGCTGTAACTACTGAAAGCCATGCTTCCACCAGTTTTAGTTTTGAAGTCTCCCAGCTTATGAATAGTTTGTTTCTCTCTCAATAAAATATATCAAGTGAAATTCTCTGAAATTTCTTTTGACAAGCCAAATGTTAAAAAGACTTGGGAAAACCTAAAGCAAATCCACTCGTCTCACTAAATTTTTTGTTCTACAAGATTAATTTCACAAAAAATATATATTATTTACATTAACACTCATTTTACTGCAGTCATTGTTCATAACTATTTTAATTTATTTCCATTTTAACACAATAAATAGATATAAGCCATATACATAAGCTCTTTGAGAGATCCTCAAAATGTTTAAGACCACAAAAGTTTCCTGAAACCAAACAGTAAGAACCACTAGGGAAAGAATGAACTCCCACTTTTAAGAAGCTCCTTCCTGTATGTTGTGGAAAAATAAAACTAAAAACATATGTGTCCCCTTTCACTACCTCCTGGATCATTAGCTCCAGGAAACATGTATGACATCACAATTAAGCACCATTGTGCAATACAAAAAACTACTCAGTAGAATAAGGGGAATCTGAGTGGTGGCCACACAGATAGACAATTTAGAGATCTATAGATATACCCCCAAAGTATGTTTTCTGTTTTTGTTTCCATGCAACATTTACTCTAAGTCTAAAACAGAATTCTCTTCTGTCAATTCCTGGCTCTTGAGAAATTAGGATCTATATCTGATTCTCCTGGTACAATTCCTCATTCAGAGAAGTATCTGACATACTTCACTGGTGATCCTTATATTTCTGATGCTACTGCCCAGAGGTCTTTTTACATTAGGATATTTCTCAGAAGTATGGCCTTGCTCTGGAATGGGGAATATATTTCATAGCAAGTGCCAACTTTAATATATTGTTAGCAGTTGGCTGGAACATTGTTTGAGAAGGATTCTGAGGCATTTCCAGGCTTAGCAAGACAAATGCTGTAATTGATTAGTGGTCTACTCTAGGTCCTAAAAGGAAGAGTGTTAGCTTATGTGCTGTGTATTTGCTGACCAAATGAAATCAACTGGAATTGCTACGGTCAAACAGATATAAGGAAGACATTAAGTGTTTAATCCATGTAAAACTTACACAGGGATATAGTTACTATGATGATTAATAACAGATATCAGCAATAGTATTTGTCTCATAAACACAGTCAATCTGCTTAAAACATGAGCACAGATTTTAAGATTCAAAGAAACAAATCAATTTAAGAGAACACAAGAATTGCCGTAAAGATTTGTAATAACATACACTGTGCATCTATATATCTGAAGACATTTTTACCAACTACTCTTGATTGGAGTACCTTTAGGAGCTTGACCAGAACTTACTTTCTGAAACAATCTCAGAATGGAATTTAAAAGGGTGAATATTAGGTATACCAGCTGTGGCTCTTCACAACTTCCAGATGTTATCACTGCTGCTACTATAAAGTCTTCAATCTCTTTACAACATATATCTTGTTGGTATAACTAATAATTAATACATGGAGGAAGAAGAGGAGGAGGAGAAAATTGAGAGAGGAGAAGGAGCAAGAGATAAAGAAGAAAGATATCAGACAGAGAAAGACACATCCTATGTTATTTCACATACATGTGGAATCTAAAATAAAACAAACTCATAGATACAGACAACACACTTGTCAGTTGCCAGAGGTTAGGTGTTAGACGTGGGTGAAGTAGGTGAAAGTGGTGAAAAGGTACCAAGAAGAAGAAGAAAGACACAAATCATTCCTGGAGATTTGAGCCAGTGTGACTTTTTGTTTGGGAGGAAACACAGATACTATGCATTTCTTTAGAATGTGTCCCTATGACTATTAACTCTACATACCATTCTACACACCAGTACCTTAGCAGTGATACAAACTGCCAATATAGTCCTTTACATAATATTTTGTTGATAAAATAGAAGAATTTTAGCTTCTTTGAGAACAATGTCCAAGCACTGACAAGAACACTAACTTGTTCCTTTCCAAATTGGACTTTTTGTCATTTTGCCTGGCAGTTATACCGTGGAGAAGTGTACTCAGGAAAGCAACTGATGCCTGGAGCTAATACGTCTGGCTCTAAATAGAGCACTGTGAAGAAATGGTGGGAGAGGGGGGGAACAAAACCAGAAAAGACTAATATAGAATTTGTTCCCTTGGAAACAAAAGACTACTTAGTGTTTTTGGGAATAAATATATATATTTGCAGAACAACTTTCACAAAAATGTGGCTCTAAAATGAAATTCTGACAATATAGTCACAACACTAGCGAGGAGTAAGGGGAGCATAAATAGATAAGTAATTTCATAGTTTATAAAGTACATGCATTTGACTCCATAGGCCAGACTACAAAGGTTATGTACCAATGATAAAGTGATGTGAAGCAGAAGGGATGCCAGTTATTGCTTTACTGATAAAGATGAAGGGTCACAATGAACAAAAACTTGCTCCCCCATCCAACAAAACCTACAAATATCAAAAAGAATTTTAAATCTCATTTTGGAAGGAGAATAAAAAGAAAAATATAGGAAAGCAAAAAAATATTCTAAAATAAGTTATTAAATAGCTTTGTAGGATTTTGATAAAGAAAATGGTGATTACTAATGGAACAGCAAGAGTTCTTTAAGAGTAAGTCTTGAAAAGTTTTTCCAAGACTGATAAATTTCAATTCTGGAATTCCATAAACAAGTTGGCATTCCACCATCTTCCCCTAAACAAAAGGGGAAATATGGTATTTAAGACAATCATATTCAAAGGTATGTGTTAACTCTATAAAACTAATGAATCAGACTTTCAGATGTCCCTAAAGTTCCCTCTAGCTCTAAAATTTTTTGAATCTAGAATCCTAACATACCAGTGTCACCAACTTATCACAGACTATATCCTTGTTTCTCTCTTAATCAATTTTGCTATTAACTAGAATGAAAAAACTTAATTATATTTTAAAAACTTATAGATGGCAGGTGATGGCAGAAATAACAATGTTGAAGGACATTTAATTTTGGAAAGAATTTCAACTAGTTAGAACAGTTTGCTCTTCTTGGTACACCCATGGTAAAACACTGGCATATAGTAGATCTCAAATACTATTTGTTGAAATAATAAATGAATGAATGGGTCAAAGCTAACAAGGTGAAATTTATCAAATTAAATTCAATTTTTTCAGATACAGAGTTGACTAAACCTAGTTTGATAGCAATTTAGATACAGTTCATTACCAGCTCAATTTAAGCCAAGAGTCCAATTAACAGAAGTATAATATCTAGGGAAATTAATCTGTCACCTGCTCTATTCAGACTGTGTGTAAAATACTAAATTCCTCTGGGCATCACTTTCAAAAGCTAATACTGGCGAACTAGAGTTCAATAAGAGAAGATGGCCAGGATATCTAGAGGTCTGGAAATTCTTTCAGGAGATCTAATGAAGGATCTTAGATGCTAAACTTGGAGAAAGAAAACAGGAGGGACATACTTAATATCTGGAGAGTGGTCATGGGAAAGATATATTACAGTCATTCTGCTGACTCAAGGAAAGAATACGGAAGTTACAAAGAAATAGATCTTGCTTTAGTATAGGGAAGGAATTTCTGTTAAATCTGTCCCAAAATGAATTAACCTACTTTGCAAAGAAGGGAATACTTTATCACTTCAAGTGGTCACACAAAAAGTACATAATCTGCCAGGGCCTTGCAGAGAAATTATTACTGTGGGTGGATACTAGCATGAATGATCTGAAGAGGCTTTCCTGCCCTAATACGCTGTGATTCTATGGTCCCTGCATAATTGCTGCCTACCTCTTGAACATTATTGTAATCTCTCTTTTCACTGACTTATCTTCTATTCATTTAATACTTGATCAGTTCTTTTTTCTTGCTCCCATTATTCACATTTGTTCCTGAGGTATCCTACAATCTAACTTCCATTGCTATCATAGCAGGAAAAAAAAATCCCCTCTTAAAAGTCATAACCTCTTTGCTCTAATAGTCAACGGGTTTGCATTTATTTTCATTCTCTTTGACCCCATAGAGGTATTGTTAACTATTCCACCCTCTATACCTTCTTTGCTTCCCTTATTTCCAGTTCTTCAATTTCATATTCTTTTTTCTGAACTTTTGGCTTTTCTTTCACCCATAAATCATAGTAGCTTCCAAAGGTATTGATGCTTTCTATGTATAAGATTGAACTGCCATTTTTGATGGTGGTATCAAGGTGCTTGTTAAATCCCTAACTACAATAAGGTAATATCAGTGACAATATTAACACAATGTCTTTGTAATTTCTCTGCAATGACTTGGTTAAGAATACACATTTTGCAGTTGCTTGGGTTTATTTTCCTAGTTGAGTTGGAAAAAGTACTTCACATTTTATTGTTTTATTTTCTAGTAAACAAAGAAAAAGTCTTCAAATTTTATTAAAAGTATGGTTTACCTTGGAGGAATTTTACAGGATCACATCTCATATCATCAAAGAAACCATCAATCCACATTACAAATGTTAGAATATTTTATTAGCCTTTGAATTTAAAATGAATCTGAGGATGGTTTCTCAATCATGTACCTAGTGTAGTGAAGGACCATGAGTCCTTCCCACATAATATACGTGTCAAAAATTTGACTTAAGTCTGTAGACACAAGCTGTTAGAAAGGTTTTTTTTAGAGGAATGAAGCTCTATTTTCCAAGTCTACATACAGTTTGTTCTTAAGAGGAATCTTTCATCTCTTATTCAGTAGCCACTTGTACTGTTTACTATTATCCTATTCATACATTAGATTACTTAAAGCTCCTCTACTGTTTATCATGATGTTAGCCAACATTGAAATAGTCCCCTTTCATTCTTATTCCCCATTCAAAATAACTGATACTGCAGTTAAGGTATAGTTGTTAGGTGCAGATAGTTGTTTTGAGTCTCATGATTTCAGAGTGAACAAATGTGTGCCTTTATCAAAGATTGAAACCAGGACTGTCCAATAGAGCTCTTGTTGAAGATGAAAATGGTTTTCTATACTGTTCCATAAGATAGCCATGAGCCACATATGGCTATTGCACATTTGAAAAGTGGCTATTGTGAATGAAGGACTAACTTTTATATTTTATTTAAAGTTTTAAACTGTTTTTTAAGGGCAGTTTTAGGTTCATAAGAAAATTGCAAGGAAGGTATAAAGATGTCCCCTAGATTCTCTGCACCCACACATATGTAGCCTCTCCATTATCAAAATCCCCTCACCAAAGTGGAACATTTGTTATAAATGATGAACTTACATTAATACATCATAATAACTCAAAGTTAATTGTTTATATTATGGCTCACTCTTGGTGTCCTACATCCTATTGGTGTGGACAAATGTATGATAACAACACACGTCCATCATTATATCATAGTGTTTTCCCTGCCCTAAAAATCCTCCAGGCTCTGCCTATTCATCCCTCCACCTTCCCCAACCCCTGACAATCAATGGTCTTTTTAGTGCCTTTACAGTCTTGCCTTTTCATAATGTCATATAGTTGGAACCACACAGTATGTAGCCTTTTCAGATTGGCTTCTTTTACTTAGCAGTATGCACCTAAGGTTCCTCCATGTCTTTTCAGGACTTGATAGCCCATTTCATTTTAGTGCTGAATAATATTCCATTGCCTGGATGTATTTTATTAGCCTTTGAATTTAAAATGAATCTGAGGATGGTTTCTCAATCATGTACCTAGTGTAGTGAAGGACCATGAGTCCTTCCCACATAATATACGTGTCAAAAATTTGACTTAAGTCTGTAGACACAAGCTGTTAGAAAGGTTTTTTTTAGAGGAATGAAGCTCTTATTTCTAAGTTCATTTATCCATTCACCTACTGAAGGAAATCTTAGCTGCTTCCAAGTTTTGGCAATTATGAATAATGATGCCTTAAATATCTGTGTGTAGGTTTTTATGTGGACATAAGTTTTCAACTTCTTTGGGTAAATACTAAGGAGTGCAAGTGTCCAATTATAGAGTAAGAGTATTTTTATATTTTGTAAGAAAGCACCAAACTTTCAAAGTGGCTGTACCTTTTTGCATTCCCACTAGCAACAAATATGAGTTCCTATTGCTTCACATCTTCATCAGCATTTAGTATTGTCAATATTCCATATTTTGGTCATTCTGATAGTTGTGTAGTGATATCTTATTTCAATGTGTGTTTCTTTGATGACATGATACAGAGCATCCTTTTATAGGTGGCTCTGCCATCTATACATCTTCTTTGGTGAGATGCCTGTTAAGGTCTTTGGCCCATTTTTTAATTGGGCTCCTTGTTTTCTTACTTTTGAGTTTTAAGACTTCTTCGTATATTTTGATAGCAGTCCTTTATCAGAAATGTCTTTTGCAAAGATTTTCTCCCAGTTTATATCTTGTCTTCCATTCTCTTGACTTTGACTTTAGCAGACCAGTTCTCAATTTTAATCAAGTCCAGCTTATCAGTTCTTGCTTTCATGTGTTGTGCCTTTGGTATCGTATCTGTAAAGTCAGTGATATATCCAAAGTCATCTAAATTTTCTCCTGTTATCTCTATGGGCTTTATAGTAGCATTTTACTTTTAGATTTATGATCCAAATGTAATTTTCTTTTTGAGAGAGAGAGTGCAAACACAAGCAGGGGAGAGGAGCAGAGGGAGAGAGATAGGATTTCAAGCAGGCTCTGTGCTCAGTGTGGAGCCTGATGCGGGGCTCAATCCCATGACCCTCAGATCATGACCTGAGCTGAAATCACAAGTTGGACACTCAACCCACTGAGCCACGCAGGCAGACCACTCCAAATGTAATTTTTATGAAGGCTTTAAGTTTTGCATCTATAGTCATTTGTGTGTGTGTGTGTGTGTGTGTGTGTGACTATCCAATTATTCCAGTAACATTTGTCAAAAAGATTGTATTTTCTCCATTGTATTTCTTTTGTTCCTTTCTCAAAAATTAATTGACTATATTTATATTGGTCTATCTCTGGACTCTCTATTCTATTCCATTGATGTATTTGTCTATTCTTTGACAAATACCACATTATCTTGATTAGTGTAGTTTCATAGAAAGTCTTAAAGTCCAGTAGTGTCAGTCCTCCAACTTTGTTCTTCCATATTGTGTTGGCTATTCTGGGTATTTTGCTTCTTTATATAAACTTCACAATAAGACTGTTAATATCCACCCAACAATTTGTTGGGAAATTGATTGGGATTGTATTGAATCATAGATCAAGTTAAAGAGAACTAACATCTTGAAAATATAAGATTTCCTGGAGTTTTCCTATCCATGAACATGGAATACCTTTACATGTATTTAGTTCTTCTTTGATTTCACTCATCAAAGTTTGTCGTTTTCTTCATATAGATCTTGTACATATTTTGCTAAATTTATGCCTAAGTATTTCATTTTGGGGGGTGCCAATGTAATTTTGGGCATGCTAGTTGTATTGTGTTTTCAATTTCAAATTCCACTTGTTCATTGTTGGTATAATTTTATTTAATTTTAATTAACTTTAAATAGCTTCATCTTCCTAGTGGCTACCATTTTACTCTAGGATCTAAGAAATACAATCAGTAATTATTCCTTTTTTAGGAATTATTCCTTTTTACGAATAAATGTAAATGTTATTACTATACCAAAGTAAAATGCTGCACCAAAAAAGTTACACTGACTTGTTCATTCAACCTATATGGAGTATACCAGGGTACTATGTACCCGATGTCATACTAATGCTAAGGAGCACCGAGGAGCTCAGACTTAGAGACGTAGTAAGTAAAAATTGCAATGTAGTTTTGCTTGTTATTAGAGACTATAATAGCATTTAGCTACTAGACACCATATATATAATTCCTACAATAATTGTAGGAATTAAAAAAAGGCTTCATTGAAGAGTTTTATTTAATCTGGGACATCATGGAAAAATAAGTTACAAAATAAATGGGGGCATGGTGCAGTGAGGAATAGGACAGGCATTCCAGAAAAGATACTGAAAGGGTTTGGTGTGTCTAGGCCACAATCCACATGTGGTGTGCAGCAGCTGATGCTGCCAAAAAGTAGACTCCAGGCTGACAGAGTCCTATATAGTAAGTAACAAGTTTGGATGCCAAGTGATCACATGGTATGCTATATTTTCCCTATTGTTCTACTTTTTACAGTTTATATTAAGTACTAAAAAAATCTGCTTCATTAGACTTATAAGTTGTTTATGGCAAGATCATATCTGCCTTACCAACCAATGTAATCCATGGTATCTGACAGAGAATGAGTACTTCAGAGTAAATTACCTCAGAGTAAATACCCACCTTTTACTGATTTCAATGCAGAGTAAAGCAAAATAAAGGTGCCCTTTGCTTCATCGGTAGCTATATATGCATGTTATCATATGTTCCTATTTCATTACTTGATAGAGCCAATATTCCCTGTAGGAGAAACGGGAAAGAATGACGTTCTAAATCTAGAATAACAGGAAACAATTCCCAACCTTTAACGGTACCCAAATTCGTCATCTTTGTGCAAAAAAATAGAGTACCTACCTTCAGTACTGTCTCCCATTTGTCACCCAAAAGGTACAATTGCTCTGTGTCCATATAAAAATTAACATAATTCACTACGGACTGCTCCTTAATAGCGAGCGAAGAGATACTAATCGCAGGCACAGGCACATCTCCTCTCCCTTTCCTCCCCCAAAAACAAATGAAGGGTACAAGAAAAATAAAAGTAGTTAATTTGATCAACACTGCTCTGAAACACTATTGACAATACAAAAACCTAAAGTAACACTTTACTAACTTGAGCCCCACTGCGTCCCGCCTGCAGTATTCCAGGAACCTAGCCACCTGGCTCCCAAACAAGGCCCTTCCGCCTCACAACAACCAGGACGTTCCCCGCCACGTGAGGTGGGCGGGGCTGAGGCTGTTCCGGCCCGTCCCTGCCGGAGCGGGGCGCGCGCGTTCGGTATCTGCGTCGGGGGAGGAGTCTCTTGTCCCTCCGCGCGGCCCGTTCCGCCTCGGCTCCCGCTTCCTTTAGGCTGACGTGTCGGCAGTTCTTCGGAACCTCTGCGAGTAGGGCCGGGATGGCGGACGCCTGGGAGGAGATCAGGCGGTTGGCGGCTGACTTTCAGCGGGCGCAGTTCGCCGAGGCCACACAGAGGTGCCTGACCCTCCCTTTTCGTTGCAGAATCCAAAATAGCCCCTGGGTAGTCACGCCGAGGTCTGAGGCCGCAGATCCCTGGCTCTGGACCCCTCACCTTCCCAGGGTGTGTCACCGATTTCGCCCTCACCTTCCTCCCCGAGCCTGGATTGCAGTTCCAAGTATAGTTTCCAGCTTTGAAACCCGAAAGCTACTACGCCCCGGACCATCCCCCGCCCCCAGCCATGCCCTAGCCACAAGTGCAGGCGCGCCCCGCCCTCTTGATGGCTGAAGCTGTTTTCTCACTGTCTTAAGAGTGTCCCTCAGATCCTTATTTACCCAACCCCCTATGGCATCATTGATTATTATGCACTTCCTGACCTAGAATGAGCTGGAAGGGAGAGGCAACAACAAAATGCAGTACTTTGTAAATGCCGTGTTGACCCTTTAAACATTTTGCCTTTTTTGTCCACCAGGAGAGTGTGCCAGGCCAGACCCATGGTCCCATCCGTCATTTTTAAGAACTCCCGGACACTGACATTTCTTGCAAACCCACCAACCTCGGCGGGATTGTGTCCTGGGCACCCTAACTCTGCTTTTTAATATTACAGAACACATAAACAATGTTGATAGAATTCTTTTTTATCCATTGACTATCTCTTACTTCGATGTTTTTGTTCCCAATGGGGCTTGAAGACCTTAATCCCTTAATACTGTATTTTGTAGTACTGAGGGCAAACTAGGGCACATACTTAAGAGCTTGGATAACAGTTGCAGTCATGGTTTTCCTAGGCCATATCCCCTGCCTACAGACCAATAGTAGTAGGCAATTATACACTTAAAGAAAATTCCGGTTTGTTTGGTTTTGGTTTTTTTACTGAACTTAAACTGGGAATTGAAGTAAAAGTAGGGCTACCTAATTTATATGTGCTACCTAAATTATATGTGCTAACTTTTCTATTCAGATTTGAAGGGTACAAGCAGGCCTGTAGGAGAGAGCAGACTTGAAATTCTGTAATAGAATGGTTTGTACCAGTTAGGTACATGATTTAAGTTTATGTAAACCTGCTTACTCCCAAAAGGTGTGTGTGCGCGCGCGCGCGCGCGCGTGTGTGTGTGTGTGTGTGTGTGTGTGTGTGTGTATGTGTTTTAACACATTGAATCAGTATGGTTATACTAATCAAAGATACAGATTTTGTAATGTAGATCTTAGTGACTCTTTACCCAAACTTTTTTTAAAAGTTCATACATTGTTAAGTTTGTTAAGCACCAAATGTATCAAGTGCATTTTAAAACTTCTTGTTTTCCTCAGGTTGTCAGAAAGGAACTGCATTGAGATTGTGAATAAATTGATTGCTCAGAAACAGCTAGATGTAGTTCACACACTTGATGGGAAGGAATATATTACTCCAGCCCAAATTAGTAAAGAAATGAGAGATGAGCTACATGTCCGAGGAGGTAAGTAATTCCTTAGTTTTTTTTCTTCTGGTTATTTGGAAGAGGGAAAAAACTTATAAAACATAACTAATAAATTATTTGGAGGATGTGGGACACTCTTCTCAATTGTTAATATGGAAATCAGCGTTAATGTTTTTAATAGCTTCAGGTAAAGATGATCATATAATTTAAATGAAGTCAAATATCGTCACTTTACAAAATAGCATCTTTTATTATTTTGAGTTATGTGTTCTGTGTGTGAATTAATAACTGTTCCTATTCACAGTTCATGAATTTATTGCATGACGCTGGGAGGGTACTTAGCTGTCTGTTATCAGGTGGTAATTATGAAATGAGAACAGAGATTTTGAAGGATTATAGATTGTTGAAAATCAGAGCTATACTGCCACTTTTTTTAAAAAAACTTACCTTTAAGTATTTGCAGATTAGGAAACGATATGGTGCTATACCTATATATCATGGGAAATGCAATTATAAGCATATAAAAAAGTTTTTTTTCTTTTTTTTAATTTGAACAAACTACTGAGCAAATTTGAACACTTTGATGAAAATATAAGCAACTATGAAAACAGCTCTTCATTAGATGTTATCAGATATACCCTTGGTGTTGGTTCATCTTCCTCCATATTGCTAATAAAATATTAGCTATAATTTGGAATACTTGACAGACTTTTTTTGCCAATACATGGAAATCTACTCATTCCAAAATTTTTTTAAATGAGTTCATCCGAATTTAATTGTCAGTATCACTTTGGTACAATAGATAAATTCTGCCAGGGAAGTCCATCTTAAATCCATAGATCTGGCCAAATTGTGTATCAATCAATTGATGTTCGTTATTGGCCTAATGTGACAAATGAAACTTCAAAAATAAATTATTGCCTGTGCCTTCAGCCATGAGGATGTATTCAGCTAGTGGTTTGCATTTGAAAACGGTAATTATTGTAGCTTTATGTGCTTTGAAGACAGGGGACTTCAACTGTCCAAGATGTAAATCTATTGAAATTTACAGTTTTTGTCTGGTGTATACTTACACATGAATTAAAGTCAATGAATGTCTTTTCTTTAAAGGTCGAGTAAACATTGTTGATCTACAACAGGTACATTTTTAATTTATAAATTTTTTTCCTTTCTCAATTTTTTGATACTATGACTTAAGAATTCACTAATACTGGTATCTTATTTTGTATATCTGTGAAGAAATAGTTTTATATCCCACACTAATATATTTAATTAATTTAATAAGTTCTGACATACTGAATTGATTTAGTAAGTTCTTCTTTCTTAGTTATTTGCTTTTTCTTTACCAAGTAAACTCATAGTTATGATTTTTCATTGTAACAGGGTTTAAGTATTTAGGGAGAAAAATAATATTCATGTTTACTTTAGTATATGGAAGGAGTAAAGAAATATTTTAAAAAGAAGATATTTTTATAAAATATAAGAGCACATGTCATCAACAAGTTACACTATATCCAAGAAGCTGGAAAATCTTGTGCAAATCCTGCCTATTGTATGACAATACAGTTTCTTAATGCAAACTTTGCTAACAAGTGAAAATGTAGTTGTTCAGAAATGAAAGTAAATAAGCAATAAACCTCTAATTTTTATTTGACTGAGACTTTTGAAAGTATTTCAAATTAATTTGAAATTCATCTAAGAGAAAGTAAGTTTTTAAAAAGATAGGTTGGGGCACCTGGGTGGCTCTGTCGATTCTTGGTTTCAGCTCAGGTCATGACCTCACCAATCATGGGTTCGAGCCCCACGTCAGGTTCTGTGCAGACAGTGCAGAGCCTGCTTGGAATTCTCTCTCTCCCTCTCTTTGCCCCTATCCCCCTCACACTATCTCTTAAAATAAATAAAGTAAAAAAATAAAAATAAAAGTCATAGAAAAAAATGTTCTAATACATAGTTTCAAACTTAAGAAACAATATGAACTTATCACTAATAGAATTTCATTTTTTTTCCAGGTAATTAATGTGGATCTGACTCATATTGAAAGTAGAATTGGTGACATTGTAAAATCAGAAAAGCATGTTCAGCTAGTTCTGGGACAACTGATAGATGAGTAAGTACAATATTTAGGAGCACTTTTTTGTGTTTCTTTTTTTTTTTTTTTCCATAGTGTTTAAATTTAGAACAATTGTGACCAGTTTGGCATTTTATTTAGAACTCAAGTGCTGATTTTCATTTTTAGGATCATTATATTTAAATTGTAAGTGCTTGGGGCACCAGGGTGGCTCAGTCGGTTAAGCGTCCCACTCTTCATTTTTGGCTCAGGTCACAATATCCAGGTCATGAATTTGAGCCTTGCCTCAGCTCCGTGCTGAGCATGGAACCTGCTTAAGATTCTCTCTCTGCCTCTCCCTCTATCCCTCTCCCACTCACTCTCTTTCTCTTTCTCAAAGAAAAAAAAGTAAGTGCTTAATTGTATGGAGTACTTGGGAATAATAAAAACTTTGATTTTTTTTTTCTATTAAAGCAGCATAAATGTAATTCTTACAATCTTTCCTCTATGATCTTAATTCCGAAAGCAAATTTGTTCCAAAAATATTAATGAAAAATGCAGAATTTACATAGTTAAAAAAATCCCAGCATTTATCATTTGGTTAACCTTACATTAATTACATTGATAAGAAAAATAATTTTCAGAATATGAATAATGACTTATGTTTACCTAAACGTACCTTATTCATTATTTTGTGAGCATACCTTATTGCACATAAAAGAGGAAAATAATTGTAATTTTTTTTTCTTTAACTATTAGCAACTATTTGGATCGGTTAGCAGAAGAGGTAAATGATAAATTGCAAGAAAGTGGTCAGGTCACCATATCAGAACTATGTAAGACCTATGATCTTCCTGGAAACTTTCTGACACAGGTACTTTTTCTTAATAGCCTAGTGTCTTTTCAGATAAGTAAAGAATTTTAATTGGAAGAAAAAAAACTAGACTTTCGTACCATTAACTTTTTGCAAGTGTTTATTGATGTAGTTGTATATTTTGGGGATGCTTCCAATAATTGATGGCTCTGATGAGACAGACCATTTAGAAATGATTATTTCTTTGTTCTTAAAATAGTTTGCCATTTTAGAATTATAGACATTCATTTTGTATCCTGGAAAGTGCATGTGCTTTGGAGTTAAACAGACTTTGATTTTATTCTGCTTATGCCACTGTTTAGTTATTCAATGTTAGGAAAATTATTTCACCTCTTTTGTACTTGAATTTCCGTATCTTTAAAATGGGAATAATTGTCTTTTTCATAGACTTCAATAAGGTTATATATATGGTGTATCAGTGAGATGTCTGGCACAATGGAGGTACTCAATAAATGATGGTTTTGTTTTGTATTTACTGGAATAAATAAGGGAAAAGCCAAATCTCTTTTTAGGTATATATCTCTTTAAGAAAATCCAACTTACAAAAATTTACCAAATCATAATTGCATGAGATTAATTTATAATACAAACAGATTTACTAACCCATTTTAAGAGAGTGACTTCCTATAATTGCATCTAAAATACAATTTGAATACAGATCTGTTTTACAGAGCATATCAGGAGCGTAAGTTCTATTTTAAGTGAGCAAATATATGTTGATCACAGAAAGTCAAAAAATAAATTTTTAGAACACTGTTTAAAGATATCAGAACAGCCCCAAATGATTTCATATAAAACTGTGCTGTTGACACATTTTGGAAATACATATGGTTTCTCAACATTTTTCAGTTCTAGTTTTTCTGAATATTACAGGCAGTATTCTAAAAAGTCATTAAGAAATGGTTTGAAATGCATTTTTTTTTAAATTTTTTTTTCAACGTTTATTTATTTTTTTAAGACAGAGACAGCATGAACGGGGGAGGGGCAGAGAGAGAGGGAGACACAGAATCGGAAGCAGGCTCCAGGCTCTGAGCCATCAGCCCAGAGCCTGACGCGGGGCTCGAACTCACGGACCGCGAGATCGTGACCTGGCTGAAGTCGGACCCAGGCGCCCCGAAATGCATTTTTTTATACCAAAAAACTATCAGCCAGGCTGCCTTGAGTAGTTTTAACTTATCTTGGGATGTAAAATATGTCCAGACTTATTTCAGATGTACCTGACCCCAGTCATAATGTAGCTATGGAGAAATACTCTCTTGGGGTTACCAGGAAATCATGTCTGCTAGTATAGATCTCTGGGCACAAGTAACTTATTGATAATTGCGTCAGAGAAGGTAACTTTTTAGTTATTACGTTTCCCTAGGTTTCAGAATCTTGGAATAACATTTATTTTACTCAGTGAATACTCATTTATTTTACTCAGCTCCAGATAGAGTCTTCAAGACCCCTGTATATGTCTTACTGTCTATGTTTCAGGCTGCCTATATCTAGAAAAATTGGTTAATCATTCAATTTTATTTTACATTAGAAAAAGCCCTTCTTACCATGTAGCTAAGCCTTTTAACATATCTATTTGACTCATTCGGTTCTTTGCCCTGCTGTGAGATTTTGAAGTTTCCTAGATCCTAAATCTTCATTTTAGCTTATACATCCTATAAATTTGTGCTTGTTGAAATTTCTCAACCATGTGGTTAATACAACAACAGCATGCATTGTACCTTTAATAAGGCTATACAAATGTATATTTAGAATTTTGTTCTTTCAAATTAATAAAAATTCGCATTTTACCCTCAGGCACTAACGCAGCGACTAGGTAGAATTATTAATGGACACATTGATCTTGATAACAGAGGAGTAATATTTACTGAAGCTTTTGTAGCTCGACATAAAGCACGCATCCGTGGACTGTTCAGTGCTATTACCCGGTAAGCCTGTTTTAAAGTATGTGTATTTTGGGGCACCCGGGTGGCTTAGTTGGTTTAAGCATCCAAGTTTTGACTTCAGCTCAGATCATGATCTCATGGTTCATGAGTTTGAACCCCACGGTGGGCTCTGTGCTGACAGCATGGAACCTGCTTCGGATTCTCTCTCTCTGCCCCTTCCCTGCTCGTATTCTCTCTTTCAAAGTAAATAATAATAATAATAAATTATGTGTATTTTTATATTTCATTGATCATGGTTTGCTTTTTCTGTTCTATCAGGTTTTTTTTCTTTTCTTTTTGCTTTTTTTTTTTTTTTTTAATTAAAATTTCATTCAGGACTCTAGGATTTTAGACATATAGAAGGGTAGGTAGCTTCTGGGAATGAAGATTCCAGAGCCCCAGAATGTAGCCAAACTCTCTTCAACCCACATCTCCTCCCACTCCCTACCTTAATCATCCTCATGACCCCAGATGCAGGTCTGCAGAATACCCAAATCAGTATATAGAGTCATCCTGGGATACGGAAAGAGCTTGCGGTTTAAAGTAAGAAGTCCTCATTCTATTGCATAATAACCATGTGAGCTGCAGCAGATAAGTCAGTCACATAAGTAAGTCCTTCGAGCCTCAGATGGAGCTAGATGATTTTAGAACCCTTTTTACTAAATATTTAACATTCTACAACTCAAATGAATAACCGTGTTAATTTCAAAATCACTTTAACTTTTCTAAAGTGAGAATTTCTGAAATGTTTGGAGCCTGAGTGACACTCTAATATAGAATTAAGAAAACCTACATTCTTAACTATCTCCTCTCTCCTGTGTCATTAACTGTATCTCAGTGGTTTTTGGATCCCATCAGTATTTAAATATGTCCAGATTTCTCCCATTTTAAAACAGTCAAACCTCTCTCAACCCCATGTTCTACTTCATCTACCATCTTGTTTTGTTTGTTTCCATAAAGTGAACCTTCTCAAGAGTTGATGTCTACATTTACTATCTCGATTTTCTTACCTCTGTCACTTCTCAACTCGTCCATCTGGCTTCTACCAACTTACAAAGCAATAATGTCAATGTCATGAACTCTAGTGGATACTTTCTGCCCTTGTTTTACTTGATTTTGCAGCACCATTTAATTCCAGTTACCTCTTCCTTCTTTCTTTCTTGAAATGTTGTCATTCCTTTTGTTGTTGTCGTTTTAATACTGCACTTTACTGCTTTCTTCTTACTCCTTTGGTTGTGCCTTATATGGCATGTTTTTCTGTCTCTTTCTCCTTTCTCTACCCTTTAAAGTTTTGTTTCAGGCCATGTTTTCTTCTTAGTCCATCACTGTCTTCCTAGGTGACTTTACCTTTCTGTTTTTAAGTTATTTATTCATTTTGAGAGAGAGAGAGAGAGAGAGAGAGAGAGTCTGTGTGTGGGAGGGGCAGAGAGAAAGGGAGAGACAGAATCCCAAGCAGGCTCCGCACTATCAGAGTAGCATTGGGCTTGAACTCACTAGCCATGAGATCATGACCTGAGTCAAAATCAAGAGTTGGATGCTTAACCTACAGAGCCACCCAGGTGCCCTACCTTTCTTTTAAATTTCAGACTTCTATTACCCACCCCACATCTGTATTGAAATATTTTAGAAGTCCCTCTAATTCAGCATATTTAAAATAACTCACTATCACTGAGCTACCCCACCCCACACCACCTGAATTTATTCTTCCACTTTTGTTTCCATTTTACTAGTAAATGTTATTATCAGTTGGTTTTGCCACAAACCTGGGAGTCCTCCTTTACATCATCCTTTGTTCATCGCCCCCTTTTTCAGAACACAAAGGCTTTTGAATTCTGTATTCTAAATATTTATATACTTTCCTATCTATGACCATTCCCCCCACTTTAGTCCATTTTTTTAACTGGACTATTTTAGTAGCTTTCTAATCAGTCTCCCTTCTTCTCTCATTACCTTCCAGCACATTTTTTTTTTACATGGCAGTCACAGTGATTTATTTTTGTCATTCAGCAAATTACAGCATTTTTTGAGTACTTAATACATTTAAGGCACTGGTATAAAAGACTAGGTTAGAGGACAGAGCTTGCAATTTAATGCAACCATTTTTTTTTTAATCATCTCACAATTACAGAAAAATTACAAGAGAACCTTTTTTTTCTGTCCTGTTTGACAGGAAGTTCCTGACAGAGTGTCCCAACACCACAAATACTCTAGTCTGTGTGTCCTAAAATAAGGGCATTGTCCTGTACAATCGCATAACTGTAATACAAACATCAAAATATTGACATTGGTACATTACTACCATCCTCTCCTTGGATCTCATTCATGTTTAACCAGTTTTTCAATAATATCCTTTATAGTGAAGGATCCAGTTCAGAATCACACATTGCATTTGATTGTCATGTCTCCTTAGTCACCTTCAATCTGGAACACTTACTTGGTCTTTTTTTTTACTTTGGTGACCTTGACAATTTGAAGACCACAGGCCACTTATTTTGTAAAATTTTCAGTTTTGTTTGCTATTTTTTCATTCTGATATTCAGGTTATGCATCTTTGACAGGAGTGTAACTGAAGTAATTGTGTGTTCTTGTCATTGAATCCTATCAGGTGGTAAACAGTATAGATTTTGTAGTTACTGATGATGTACATTATAACTTCTTAATAAGCAGATATCTGTTAGGCTTTTCATAAAAATAGTTGTTTTTCCCTTATAATTAAGTATTTTTGGGGAGGGCAGTTTGAGATCAGGTAAGTGATCCTCTTTTTTATCAAACTTTCAGTTTATTTATTTCTATAAATCACTATGGACTCCTGGCTCCCTGTTTTATTCATTGGATTAAAATTTATAATTATCATTACTTAGATATTTTTTAATGGGGTCTGATTTAGCTATTGGCCCATGCTTCAGGCTGTACTCTGTGTCCTTTAATATGTCTCCATCATTCTTGGAGCATTTCTTTCTGGTACAACAGAAAAGCTCAGTTCATATTTTCCTTGTCCCATCCCTGGAATCAGCCATTTCCCCAAAGAACCCTAGGTCTTTTTAGTGTACTATTTACAGACCAAGATCTGGACACTAAATTGCTTATTGCTGTTTGTTTGTCACTGCTCCCAAGCCCTCTCAGCAGACAAGTTAAGGGATGCACATGCACATGTGTATACACCCCTCTCTATATCTATATGTTTATCAAAAACCATGAGTTCACACTGATATTCCCAGTTCCCTTCCAAACCTCCATTAGTTTTGTTCTAGTTGTCTCCTTTTCCATATTTGCAACTCCCTTCTTTGACCATGAGAAATGTAGCTCCCATTATTCTTAATATACAGTCGATCCTTGAACAATGCAGACGTTAGGGGCATCTACCCCCCACCCACATTGCAGTTGAAAATCTGCAAATAACTTTTGACCCCCCCCCCAAAAACTTAACTATTAACAGCCTACTGT
This sequence comes from Prionailurus bengalensis, assembly GCF_016509475.1. Lineage (NCBI taxonomy): Eukaryota > Metazoa > Chordata > Mammalia > Carnivora > Felidae > Prionailurus > Prionailurus bengalensis. The sequence goes on from NC_057349.1 coordinate 86,690,090, forward strand.
TTACCAGAAACCGTACCAATGCAATGACAAATAGTTGAGTAATGCATCTTTTGTATGTTTTATGTATTATATACCATATTCTTATGGTGAAGTAAGCTAGAGAAAGCAAAATATTAAGAAAATCATAAGAGAAAATACACTTATAGTACTGTCATATATATGTGTGTGTGTATATATATATAAAATCATGTATAAGATGGACCCATGCTGATCAAATCCACATTGTTCAAGGGTCAGATATGTTTACTTATTTAATTAATTCCTCTTTATGTGATTGAGCTCCCACTGCTGCTACACCTCTCTTCCTTATGTGGATGCTCTCCTTTCTCCATACAGGCTATGACAGCTTGCACCAAATCACCCTCCTAATACAAGAAACTGGTAACAGTAGTTGTTTCTGGGAAAAGAACTGGGTAGCTGAGTGATAAAAATGGAGGGGGCTTCAGTTTTGTAACTTTTGTGCTCTTTATATATATTACTTGGTCAGAAAATTAAAAAATTAAAAATATAGGGACACCTGGGTAGCTCAGTTGGTTAAGTATCTGACTCTTGATTTCACCTCAGGGTCATGACCTTGTGATTTGTGAGATCAAGACCCAAGCTGTGGGAGGGAGGTATGCTAACAACACAGAGCCTCCTTGGGATGCGCTCTCTCTCTCTCTCTCCCTCTCTCCCTCTCTCTCTCCCTCTCTCCCTCCCTCTCCCTCTCCCTCTCTCTCTCTCTCTCTCTCTCTGCCCTCCCCTGCTTGTGTGCATGTGCATGCTCTCTTTCTCTCTCAAATAAATAACTAAACACTTTTGAAAATACTAAAATTGTATTTTCTTACTGACAAACATCTTTTTTCTTTGGCTAAGTATTGTGGTGAGTGTAGTTATCATCAGGTTCAGCAAATAATATTTTTTCTGACTCATACTAGCCCTGAGTTTCTCTGTGTAGAGGCATTATCAAACCATGAGAGAAAAATAAATTCTGAGCCTTAAAAGATGTTGCTAGGCTCTGTGGCTTCCAGATAGTTCCACTTAAGGTACCATATTGTCATATTTGTCTCTCAAATATAAGGAACTACCCCACTTTCCTGGTCTAACTTCAGAGAAAACACCTCCATCTCTGATTTAAAAAAGGTTTTTGTTGTTGTTATAGATAGCCAGAAAGAAGAGTAGGAAATAATTATAAGAGCGAGATATGTAGGTATACCAAACTACATTGTATTCCAAATTGAAATAGAAATTCAACAGCTAAGTTTTAGTGTACAAAAAAAAGCTAGCAATTATGTGAAATTCGATTAAACATTTACTGAACACCCACAATATGTTATGAGCCCAGAAATTTTAAGATAAAGTCCTTCCAGGAGCCCTCTACATTTTTGTAGGGATGTGTTCAGGTGGAAGGGAACAGAAGACACACAAAAAAACAAAACATGAGAAAGTTGTAATGATTATAAACAGAGGAGAGCAAACTTCACTGAGCACCTAAATGGACCTAATTGGTTTAGGGATTCTAGATAATTTAGCTGAAAAAGTAGGGTAAAGCAATTTAATGAAAAACAAATTAACCTACATAAGAATTTGGTAAAAATAATGATTTAGTCAAAAATTCCCAAGCATAGGGGTTTTAAATATCAATTCAATATTCAGACAAATGTTTTTGCTCTCCCAGTTTGTCATAGAGAAAATTTATAACATCTTGAATAATCAACAATAGATGATTGAGTTACTTGGAATAACTTAAAAGTCTCTTAATTATATGCATAAAAATAAAAACATAGACTAAACCCAAACCAGAACACAGGCTTAATTGACTTAAACAGGGAAAATATATAAAGTCAGAAAAAGAAAGTCTAGGTCATTTTCTTTATATTTTCCCTTATTTAAAAGATAATTACTATAAAAGAAAAGGACTCCCAGGGATCTACCCAAAAGAAATGAAGAGATATGTCCACACAAAGACATGAACACAAATGTTCATAGTGGCATTATTCATAATAGCCCCAAACTGGAAGTAATCCAAATGTCCATCAACTGATGGATGGATAAACAAAATGTGGTATCTCCATACAGTGGAATGCTATTCATCATTAAAAAGGAATGAATACTGATTCATGCTCCATAATGTACAAACCTCAAAACCATGCTCAGTGAAAGAAACCAGACATAAAAGACCACATATAGATTCCATCTATGTGAAATTTCTACAGAGGCAAATTTATAGAGGCCAAAAGCAGATCAGTTTCTCTAAGACTAGGGGTGAAAGCAGTAATTAACTACAGATATCTATAATGAAACTTTTTGGGTGATGGAAACATTTTAAGACTCGAGAACTATTAGTGATTGTTCCTCAACTTTATTAAAATGACTTAATTGTGTAAAATTGATGGGATTTATGATACGTAAATTATACCTCATTAAATGTTTTTTTTCTTTAAAAAGACATATGTAGTCATTATAGAAAATAGTGATAAGCAAAAAGGAACATTTTAAGTGGATCCCTCCTAGTCATCCACCTAATCTAGGAGTATTTCATTCCAAATTCCTTTTATTACATACAAGATTTCATTTTTCTTCAAAAGCAGAATCCTGTAACATTCACTTGACTATTCCCAGGTGGGGAAAGAGCCTCCCAGAGAGAAAGAATAGAATGAAGAAAACAAAGTAAAGGCAGATCAAGTATCACTAAATCAGAGGTGGAAAGTTGGTAAGGAAGTAAATTGATCCTGAATTGTGGAAACAGATCAGTTCCCCCTGGAACTTCAGTAGTGTAATTCTGATTAAGGATGTAAAATGTGGTGTTATTTTTGTCTTTCACATTAATCGGTGTTTGGGGTGCCTGGGTGGCTCAGTTGGCTAAGCATCTGACTTCAGCTTAGGTCATGATTTCATGGTTCATGAGTTCAAGTCCTGCGTCAGGCTCGGTGCTGACAGCTTGGAAACTGAAGCCTGCTTTGGATTCTGTGTCTCCCTCTCTCTCTGCCTCTCCCCTGCTCATCCTCTGTCTCTCTGTCTCAAAAATAAATAAACATTAAAAAAAAATTATATTAATTGGTGTTATTCATAAACTCGTTATCCTAGTTATTTTTTTAATTCATAAATATGTGTAACTGTATAATGAGTAAGAAGTTCTTTTTCTTTTCGTAAAGGCCTACAGCAGTGAATTCTCTCATTTCAAAATATGGATTTCAAGAGCAGCTGCTTTACTGTGAGTTTACTTTAAATTATATGTCACTTAATTAGCTGCTTATTAGACTATTATTGTAAAACTTAACTAATTTTTCATATTTTTACTTCCACTAATGTTAAAACTTACATAACTGAAATATTTCTAGTTGAAATATACCAATTTTCATGTACCTATCTATCTGTTATATCCATCAAACATTTAGTGTTGGCTTACCTCCAGAGGAGTGAAATGAAAAAAAAAAAGTGTGTGTGTGTGTAGAATACTGCTACGCATATACATTCATAGAGATTTAAAATTGTAGGATTAAGAATAATTTTCACTTTGTTTCTTACAGATTTTTACTATATTTTCTAACATGAAAGTAAATAATATTTGTCTAAAAAATTTTTATAGAGGTGCCAGGCTGCCTTAGTCATTAGAACATGTGACTCTTGATCTCAGGGTCATGAGTTCAAGCCCCACATTGGGCATAGAACTTACCAAAAAATGAATGAATGAATGAATGAATGAATGATTTTTAAAATAAAAAGTAAAAAATTTTTACAAAGACAATAATACCAATAAAAATATATTTTTAGCATTCAGACAGCATTGTAATATCTCCAAAATAGTCTTGGTTCATTACCTGTATTATGTGTGTGTTTGTGAAGCTCTTATCAGAAGGGGTGTTTTTAAAGCTTTGCTGGAATAATTTTTAAAAACAATGACATAATCTTTCAGCTCAGGTATCTGTGCAAATAGAAGAATTAAAATGAAGAATGGAAAAGAAATTCATATATAAAACCAAAACATAATTTTCATTCACTATATTTTTCAGCATATGGAGTTAAATATTTTAAGAGAAATTTAAAATATAACATATATTGGAATCTACTAATTGGAGATTGGTGGGGTTTCATTATCATGTATAGTTCTTCAAATAATAATTGCTAACTTGCTGACTTTGGTCTTTAACACACATTTGTGTTGTATAGTCACAGAATTTAAAATTATGTGTGCAGTCTGTTGAAAAAATCTACTTTTCTAATGTACCCTAATTTACTCAGCATTGCAGTCCTGAAATTCATATGTAAACTAATTTTTATTTCTGGGAAAGGCTAATTTTCATAAACATTTCTTTGCCAGACACCTTTTGACTGTGCTTGCTGATTCACTTAGAAGTAACTCCTTATCTGCTTGTTTTTTTCAGGGGATTTTGATATTTTAACAACATGTTTAGTTAAATATTCTCGTTTAAATAAAAAGCATCTATTTTATGTTAATGGCAGTGCTATCCAGTTCTCAGACTGGCATCAGTCCTTTGATGATGATGATGATTGATGACAGTGGTGTTTGTGATGATATTTAGTTGACATTTACTGAGTAGTTATTATATGCCAGCTACTGTTCTAAACACTTAATTTGAATACAATAACTCCATGAGCCTGTTATTATATCCCTGTTTCATGGCTGAGAAAATTGAGGCATAACTAAATGACTTGCATGGTTTTTGTCAGTAAGTGACAGTTGAGGTTTAGACTTAGGGTGTTTAGATCCAGATTGATCCTCTTAACCATGGCATTATACTTCTACAGGTGTTGCTTCAATTTAAACGGTCGAAATGTAATAATTTATAAAAATTGTCATGACTTTATTTCACAGAGTTTATTCTAATGTGATCCATGTATCCTGAGTTTTCTAAATATGAGAAAATTAAACTTAGTAACACCAGTGATTGCATATTAATTATTCTCAAAGCATTTAGTCATCCACTCTCAAACATATCATAAGATAAATAATAGCATGATTTTTCCCCAAAATTACTCTAACTAAAAAATTCAATGTTAGTATTAACTAGTTCAAGTTTAGCACCTTTAGCTAGCTGCCAGAATGTCCTGAATTTATGACCTCAGTATATTCTTATAAATGACAGGAAAGTTTTGTCTAAAATATAATGTCTTCATTTATGCAATTTAAACTTTAAGTTGCTTTTTTTTAAGGTAAGAGTAACTAACTTGTGAAATAGTATTTTACTTGTTGACATTTATACCTGCTCTGATTTATTTCTATCTGTTTGGTTTTGTTAAGCTGTGCTTGAGGAACTTGTTAATAGTGGACGTTTACGAGGTACTGTGGTTGGTGGGAGACAGGATAAGGCGGTGTTTGTTCCTGACATTTACTCCAGAACACAGAGTACTTGGGTGGATTCCTTTTTCAGGCAGAATGGCTATCTAGGTAACTGTTTCTTTTTTCCTTTGAAACTAAAACTAATACTACATACATTCTTAGTATTGTATTAGTCCTGGGAGTACACACTTTACTGTTTCCAGCAAATTATAAAGTTTTTCTTTGAATATAAAAGTAGTCACACGCAGGTTTTTGTTGATTTTGGAATTGAGTTTAATTTCATAGTTATTGAACAGTTATAACATAGAAAGGCCAAAAGCTTGTATTGATTGCTCCCAATGTTCCAGTGATATAATACTGTTACACCTTCAAGTATATTTTATGAAGTTGCCCAGTTGTTTAATTACATAATCTTGGCTATCAGCTTGGCTTATTGGCTATCAACTTTACAGTGTTCATTTTTATTAGACATCCACTCCTTCAGAAAACCTGAAATTATTCTTAATTCTGTTTCTAGGGTTCTGTCATTTGGGTAAAGTAGATTGAATTTAGTCATTAAAACAGTTAGCAAATATATATACACATACATATTACACACACTCATACACACACACACATACATAAATATGTAGCTCACTTATATATAGATAGGTGTTGCTCAGTTAGTTTGATCAGTTTCATAGTCCAACTCAAATCATGTAAGAGTTCAGTTCCTTTCTCAGTGATAAACCTATGACATTAATGTTCAAGCGATTTAAATGTATGCTAGAATACTAGGCTGCACTTATGTTTTCTTGGCTTTCTATAATGTACTTTTGTTTCTTCAACCAGGAACTTGGGTTGGAACTTCGTTATAATTAATTTACTGAAATATGATTATTTGGGGATAAAGAGAACAGTAGCTATCTCCAATAACTTTAATGGCTGTAAACTGAAGTTGTTTTTTTTTTTAACTTTTGTTTTATATGCTAAATCCCTTACTAGTTTAGAATAGAGAATTACTTTGTCCTAAATTGTCTGATTCCTTTAGTTACTATAATAAGCAAAATAAATTGCTTTTTTGTTTCTTAACTTAAATTATTACATTTCTCTTAAGCCCCATTTCTACTTTATTGCTCTGTAGTTCTCATGTTTCCTTTTGACCCCTCAGTTGGAGAGGGAGTGACATAGCTGGGATGGAGGAAGTATTTGAACTAATTTTTCTACAGATACATTTAGTAATAAAAATTTGGGAAGGTAGCCTAACCAGGGAATAGGCTGTGGTACATTTCTATGCTTTATTCTTGAAAAAAAAGAAAAATAGAATATAGTGCATTCACAAAGAATAGGTGTTGGAAGAACTTAATTCGTTCTAAGATTTCTAAAAGGTGTGAATGACAGTTATATTCCAATGAATTCTTTTCTAATTCTATTTGTGATTTATATCTAGAATTTGATGCTTTGTCCAGACTTGGAATCCCAGATGCTGTGAGCTACATAAAGAAAAGATACAAGACTACACAGCTCTTGTTTTTGAAAGCAGCTTGTGTTGGTCAAGGACTTGTAGATCAAGTGGAAGCATCAGTAGAGGAAGCCATCAGCTCTGGAACATGGGTTGATATTGCAGTACGTTTTATCATTTTCTTGTTAATTTTTCTTTAAACCAGGGACAACTGATATTCACTAGTATGTGGCCATTTTAAGTATTAGGATACATAATAGTAGTCTTGGCTTTATAGCCAAATTCTAGCAATCATTGTTATAGCAAAAACTACCTCAATCTTGCTTAAAGACTTTATAGCTTTTGAGGTAGAATGACCTTTTATATATGGATAGACAACATCCAGAATTCCATAAATCTCAAAACAAACAAGCAAACAATATGACACTCATATCAGTCTTGCCATACAGAAATTGTTGAGATTTCTCACAGTCTTATCTAAACATTTACAGCTTTACTGGCATCAGGCATTAATGTAGCATTTGTTGTATCCTTTATCCATTCATTAGCCTTTGCTCATGTATTAACATGAGCTGCTTTAGCCCTGATACTGTTTTACTTCAGTGTTTAGTATTGACCTGCCTTCATTATGCCGAAAAGATAAGAGTGGGTGAAGAGAAAGAAATGAGGCCAATCCATTATTTACTCGTCAGCGCCCAGATTCTCTTTATAAAGCAGAAAATTCCTTGTTTTGAATATACAAGTTTCCAAAGATTCCAGATATAAGTGTTTGTTTATTCATTCAAAAGATTTTAGTAAGTACTATTTATGTACCAGAAACCATTTTACCTGCTGGGAATGTGGTGTCCAGAAAAGTTTCCTAGAGGGAGATAGTTAATGAAAATGATAATTTTAGACCATCAAAGAGCTAAGAAGAAACCTGTTTTGGAGGTAAAGGTATCAGGACTTGATGGTGAATTGTTTGCGGGTTTATGAGAGGAACTGAGTGTGACATGAAAGTTTGGGGCCCAGGGGCGCCTGGGTGGCGCAGTCGGTTAAGCCTCCGACTTCGGCCGGGTCACGATCTCGCGGTCCGTGAGTTCGAGCCCCGCGTCAGGCTCTGGGCTGATGGCTCGGAGCCTGGAGCCTGTTTCCGATTCTGTGTCTCCCTCTCTCTCTGCCCCTCCCCTGTTCATGCTCTGTCTCTCTCTGTCCCAAAAATGAATAAACATTGAAAAAATTTAAAAAAAAAAAAGTTTGGGGCCTGATCACCTGAGTGGAGAACAGTACCATTAATTGAGAGGGGGAGATGATGGAGAAAGGTGGATAGGAGCTGGGAGTCTAGGGGTGGCAGCTGCAATCAGTGTTGTTCTGGATATGTGAAATTTGAGATGCCTATTAGACCTATGAGCGGAGAGGTTAGGGAAGTTGTAGGACATAGACCTCCAGAGCTCAGAGGGATGATGAAAGCAGAAATATAATTTGGGAGGTTATCAGCATAGAGATGGTTCTGAAGGCCACTGGACTTGAAGTCACCTAGGGAGAGCATATAAGTAACAAATGGTTTATATGTATGATATTATATTTATATTTGTTTTCATTCTTTTTCTTCTTCTAGCCTCTGTTACCCAGTTCTTTATCAGTCGAAGATGCTGCAATGTTGCTTCAACAGGTGATGAGAGCATTCAGCAAGCAGGCTTCAGCTGTAGTCTTTAGCGACACTGTTGTAGTCAGCGAAAAATTCATAAATAACTGCACAGAACTGTTCAGTGAACTGATGCACCAAAAAGCTGAAAAGGTATGCCAGATTTCCTTTCCCCTGCTAATCTTAATGGTACTTTCACATTAGACTCATCTGACATCTTCTGAAAAATGGGGTAAGCAGTATATACCCAGGAATGAACACTGTTCATTTCCCTTTAATGTATTACTCCTTTTTATCTCTTCTCCTCGATTTGTTTTCCCCTTCTTCATTCCCATCAGGACACGTATGTTGGAACTTAGGGAGCTGATTTTATAAATTGAAATCATCTAAATCATACACTTCACAATTAAGTCACCTAAGGGTATTGATCCAACGTTAAAATCCACAAAAACGTTATCTGTGGATTAAATGCACAAGTATACAGTGTATCCATCAATCACTACACTATATATTTACTAAATCTAGCAGAGCCTTATTAATTTTACCTATTCAGGATGCACAAATGGGGTAACTTACTGAGGAAAGAAATTGTTGCTATCAAAATTGATTAGTTCTTCAGAGCAAGTGCTGTCAAGCAGCAGAGGTCCTGCCAGGTCTGCTTTAACGAATATTCAGGTCGTGTTTCTAGTTAGCAATACCATCAACTTATAAAGCCTGCTCACGGACAGGTAGAACAAGCCCATTTATCTTAGACTGTTAATAAATTCATGAGAGCTTATTAAATATATAAATAATTTGTATTCATCTGTATTCCTTTTAAGCTCTTTAATAGTTTTAATTTTTTTAATGTTTATTTATTTTTGCGAGAGAGAGAGAGAGAGAATGAGTGGGAGAGGGCAGAGAGAGAGGGAGACACAGAATCCGAAGCAGGCTGCAGGCTCTGAGCTGTCAGCACAGAGCCCAACGTGGGGCTCGAACTCACAAACCGTGAGATCATAACCTGAGCCGAAGTTGGACATTTAACCGACTGAGCCACCCAGGCACCCCAGTAGTTTTAAAAAAACGATAATTTTCTATGACTTGCCCGCTAATAAAGCAGCATTGAAGAGTAAAAGTACATAGGATTGACAACAGTAAACCTGAATTCCAATCTCAACTTGTTTACTCTCTGTTTGACTTTGGACAAATAGACCTTCTGCTTCCATATCTTCAAAAAAAAGGATGATGGTGGTTCATTTCTTAAAGATAAATGTAAATAAAGGAGGGATGTATACAAAATTTCTGGTATATATTAGCTACCAGTTGCTAGATGGCTACATTATTATTTATGATCTTTTATTAAAATAAAAACATGGTCATCAATTTTTCTTTCTTCCTGCTCCTCCTGCCAACTACAAAAATAACTTCAGGAAAAAAAGGTGATTCTGTTGTTTGAACTGTAACATCCTAAACATTTTTCTTCAGGAAACCAAAAGGGAAATACCATTTTTCACATGAAAATAAATGTACTTTTGTCGCTACAAATTTAGAGCCCTGTCCCATAATGAAAAACAGTTTCTGAACTTGGAAATAAATAGTTCATTATTCTGAACATATTTTTTAAAAAATCAGAGGTAAAGAATGAGTCCAGAGGAAAAAACAGTTTAAATGACTAAATGTGCAACTCATACATGGTCATTATGTTAGGGTTGGGAGTGTAGATTTTGTTAATCTTTGTAGTAAACTTAGGTATCCAAGTGGCATTGGAGTTGGGAGCCTCAAAAAGAAAAAGAGCAAGGGCCACCTATGAAGCATTGGTTAAAAAAATAAAAAAGCGGGGTGCCTGGGTAGCTCAGTCGATTGAGCGTCTGACTTCAGCTCAGGTCATGATCTCACAGTTTGTGGGTTTGAGCCCCGCATCAGGCTCTGTGCTGATAGCCTGGACTGCTTTGGATTCTGTGTCTCCTCCTCTCTCTGCCCCTCCCCCACTCGTGCTTTGTCTCACTCTGTTTCTCAAAAATAAATAAATGTAAAAAAAATTTTTTTTTAATAAATAAAAATTAAAAAGCCAAATCGGCTGAACAAGCCAAATTGCATCTGATGTTATGAGATCAATTCTTCAGTAACCAGATAGGATTTCTCATTAGCTGATGACACATTCAAAGAGCCAGGAACTGCAAGGGAAGAGACTGATCTTTGGCAAGGAGGGACCACCTCAGAGTGTCAGCTGTTGGACAGAGCTCTATAGTTCTTAGCAATGAAATCAAACAAGAATAATCAGGATGAGTAATAATGATTGACTATATAAATAACTTTTATGTTTTTGGTAATACCATATATTTTTGCTTACCAAGAAAAGCATGTTTTATTTCAGGAAATGAAAAATAATCCTGTTCATTTAATCACTGAAGAAGATCTGAAACAAGTCTCCATTTTAGAAAGCATTAACACAAGTAAAAAGGATAAAAAAGATGAACGAAGGAGAAAAGCAACAGGTAATAAATTATTATTAATCAAGAAGATTCAAAGATGAGTTTTTTACAAGTTACAGTGAACTCTGCATTTATTAGACCCTTTGAAAGCTCTTTTATTTGGTTGATTTACCTTTAACTGCTAATATTAACCAAATCTTTTGCTAATGAATTAAATTTTGATGATGAAAATGGAAATATTAGTGATTACTTATTCTTTCTTATTTTGTCAGAACTAAATGATTTTCATGACCTGGCCATCTTCCATTGTTCACTCCCTCACCCTTTATGTTCTACCCCGGTAGCCTTTTTTCTTGAATCTCAAAATTTGGCAAGTTTGTGGTTACCACTAGCTCTTCCTTCCACCTGAATGTTCTCTCCCTAATCAGGGAACTGATTTCTCATCATTCAGAACTCCACTTCAAATGTCAGTTCCTCAGAGAGGCCTCCCTAACCACCTGGAATAGTAGACATGGTCACTCTCCATCATATTATCTCCTGGTTTTTTTGCATCACTTTTATCACTGTAATGCGTTTTATTGTTTGGAAGCCTTGTCCATCTCATATATTGTTGTTTCCCTAGTCTTTAGAACACTTGTTGGTGTATTTTTGGTGCTCATAAAATATTGAATGAATAAATTTCCCAAGGAGATACTATTTCTTTCATTTTTTTTAATTAAAAGCCAATGGAAATTATTCTAGGTGCACATGTATTTTCTATACTTTATATAGTAGAAATAATTTTACTAGCACTGTATCAAGGTTAATGAAATTAGGTATTCAACATGTTTCATTAATAAATACCAACTATAATGAAGATGTGTTATAAAAACTTCAATTTTTATTTGTGAGAACTCACTTCTATTTCTTTGAGATTGTTTCTTTTCAAAAACCTTTTACTACAAAATCTTTCAATTTGATACTTTGAAATTTCTCTGTATTCTTCTGGGGGAAATAGACAAGTAAATTACTCCCATAAATCATAGTAGTATCACAGCCATGCATATTTTATCATATTATTTGAAGATATACTTATAAATTTACCTTAATCAGTTAATTGTACTTATGTCAGAATAGCTAGTCTGTTTTATTTCCTTCTAAAAATTCAGAGTTATCTGATCTTCATCTCAGTGATAGTACTATCCTGTTGTAATGGTTTAGGTATAGTGCATGGAACAATGTCAAATATATAAGTCTTCCCTAATAAGAAATTTATTACCAAATGTAAAAATTACATTCACCTTAGACTTGTGTTTCGAAAATTATATTTTTCTATCCCAAAAGCAAGGGAAAATAATAGAACTTACAATTAGAGGACTTGATGAAATTTAAAGGAATTGTACTTAGGATTTAGAAAAAGATCTGTAGTTTATATGTCATTTTACTTTATTGAAAAATGAATCTTTTATGAAGAAACATTTTAAATATTTTTCAGTATTTCAATCCCATTATTAGAAAGTATTCTATTTTGTTGAATAAATACATTAAACGTAAATATGTAATGGTAGAGAAATACCTCACTAAGATTACTTTTATTTACAGTGTTTTGGTTTGTCTCATAATTTGTATTGGCCAATGGGTGATGGATAACTCTGTTTTTCCACTTACCCAATTTAATATTCATGGTCAAAATTTATCAAGCACCTGTTAATGTGTCAAGCATTGCTTTAACCCCAAGGATACAAACATTAGTGAGACATGCTTCCTATCTGAAGGAGTTCATTGTCTCGTTCAGTGGTGGAAGACTCAGGATGTCTCCTATAAACATGAGTAATAATCTTTCAACCAAGAAGAAAAAACCAAGGGTAATTAAATTTGTGAAATACTGTAATGGAGATATTAATGAGGCTGTGGTAACAGAAATGAACAAATGAGGGCACATTTCTTTTGGGGAAGGTAGAAGAAGAGGTAAAAGAATGGGTTTGGTCAAGAAAAAGCCAGACAAATTACAGAAAAAGATGTCTTTGGAGAAGGAAGAAGAGACTGTATTTAGAGCAGGTAAGCTCTCTGAATTGCTCAAGTTCAACAGATTTCGTACTTTATTAATTTTTTATTGACTGAATTACAAAACTTCATAATAAAGAAACTCCAACCTTAAGTAGCACCTAAAAGTTAATTACTTGGCTTTTCTTGTTCTGCTGTAAAGTTAAATATGACAATGTAGTGTCATCATTCTAAAAATGGTAATTCAGTTAGGGAAGACTAATGAGTATCCTCTTCCACCAGAGGGCAGTGGAAGTGTGAGAGGAGGTGGTGGTGGCAATGCCAGAGAGTACAAAATTAAAAAAATCAAGAAGAAAGGAAGAAAAGAAGAGGATAGTGATGATGAGTCATCTCATACTGGTATGTAGCTTTATTACTCTTCCTTTGTGCATGATTTTAAACATTTTCTTACGATGCGTACTGTTACATGTATACGCTTATACAAGAAGTCCTCGCTTTGCATAGTTTCTGTGGACACAGATTTCAGTTACACAGTTTAGTTGATGACACCAGCCCCCCAGCAACATGGTTCATGTTTTGAGTTACCAGCGTGTATCAGCTGTGAGTAATCGCATAAAGTACGAATTTGCTGCTGGCTCCTCAGTCCACAGATGAGCACATAAATAACCCAGGTACATCATGAGCTGTGATAGTCACATCACTGATTTCAGAGTTTATCAGTGATGGATCTCTGTGCCTCTCTTCCTCACTTTATGCTCAGACAACACCCCACGTAGTTGTGTTGCTTCCTTGTCTCCCAGTGATGAATCCATACATTTTAAAAAATGGATAATCAAAAGGGAACCGGCCAACACAGACAAAAATGCAGCAAAGAAATAAAAAGTGATAACATTGGAAATAAAATATGAATCAGGAATAAATGGAGTTAGGGAAGAAGTAGCTGACTGTGGGAACGTTGGTATTGCCCTGTTCAAGAACCAAGTATGCAGCCTGAGGAGCTTGGTAGAAGCGCACTTAAATGACGTAAATGGGGAAAGTGATCATGACAAAAAGGATGAAAATGTTTTAGAGGGGGTGAGGTTGGCAGAAAACCTCCAATAAAGGAATTCTCACGAGATGTTTCACAACATTGAAAGGGCAAAGGATAAAATGCCGTAAGCTGATCCGGAGTTAAAAAAGGAGTATGACAACTTGCCAAGCCACAGAAAAATGCTTGCTCTGGAATATAAGTCACAGGATGAGAAGAAGCAAGCACCATTGAGATTATTTTTGATAAGTTTTTTACAAAGAAATCAAACACTTTCATGCTCAGGGTTTCTAATGAGCTAAATTATAGTATGCTAAATTATTAGTTTTCTTTTTCATTTCCCTTTATATTCATAACCAGCAGAACTTCTAATGTTTTCACAAACATTTTTTAAAGGGTCACAGAACAATCAAATTTTCCCATTGTTTATTAAGAACACCTTGCACAGTTGCGGCTTGCATAGTCACTTTTATGGTTTCCCGCTGCCATGAAAAACAAATTATAATATTTTACAAAAGTGGATTTCTGCATATTCAAGTAGGAAACACTAATATTATGATGTTTAAGTTTTATGGTAACACTTAAGTGATTGGTTGCTTCTATTTAAGGAAGAGAATTAGTATATGCATCTTCCTTTTCCAAGACTTGTTATTATTCAGTATTGTTAAGTTAGCAAGAGACATGTTAGTTTTTCTAAGTAAAGTTATGATTCTTCTATGTTTGTGTTGTAAATAAATTTACTTAATGCAACTGTGATACCTCCCTCTTCCTTTTCCCCAGTAAACACAGAAAAAACATTGAAATGATAATAATCTGAAATTTTTATTTTACTTCTTCCACAGAGCTCATTTTGTATGGGCTAGAGCCAGGAGGCATAGAAATCAGTTGACATGGGCTTCAGTTATTAGTGTGCCACTACTAGTGATAATGTATTTGCTTAAGATCTATCTTTAAAGTATTCTAAGATAGATAAAAATAGCTACTGTTCTCAGCATGCATAAAACAATATTAATTAAAACTGTCTTCATAAAGGAGCGCCTGGGTGGCTCGGTCGGTTAAGCATCCGACCTCAGCTCAGGTCATGATCTCATGGCTCGTGGGTTCGAGCCCCGCATCATGCTCTGTGCTCACAGCTCAGAGCCTGGAGCCTGCTTCAGATTCTGTCTCCGTCTCTCTCTCTGCCCTTGCCCAACTTGTATTTGTTCTCTCTCTCTCTCTCTCTCTCTCTCTCTAATATAAACATTTAAAAGACTTTTTAAAAAACCTATCTTCATAGAAACTAGTAGCCTGTTCCTATTTTAAGTAGTATTAAGACTGACCTATGTGGGTTTTAATTTTTCATTAGTAAATGAATTTCTCTATTCCCCAGATGTACTAGGGGTGGGAGAGAAGGGATATTTAATAAAATATTTTTCTATTATCTGTAGCCTTAAGTAATTATTAAGTGAGGCATGTGTTACTTCTTTTGTGCACAGGTTATAGAGAGGGGCTATAAAGGTAGAAAAACCATTCTACCTAAAAAAATATAATTTCAGTGCTTTTGAAAAGGGGTTGTGTTATAATCTCGCAATGGGGGATGGAATCAGGTTCTCAGCTAAAATACAGCATCAACTCAGTGTGAAAGATTACTATATGGAAATATAATGTAATAACTTATAACATGCATGCAGAAAGCAAACAAAGCAGAAACTATTTGATGTGGAAGATCAGGAGTGGATAGCAAATCACAAAAAGAAAGGATAGTCTATCTCTTCTAATGGGTGTATCTGTTCTAAAGCTATAATGTCAACTACTTAGATCTTGATGCATAGTGAAGATTGATTTTTGAGCTATTATTTATTTATTTTATTATTTTTTATTTTTATTTCTAAGATTTTACAATAACCAAATTTAGCTGGAAATAATCACTTTTATATTTTTACAATTAATAACGGAAATATTGTTAGCTTTCTTTTGTCTGCAACCTGTACTTCTCCAAGTCGGTGAGTAGGCATGCACAGTTAACAATTATTTCCATTACACTAGCTGCATACAAGCTTTCCTTGGTATGGAATTATTTTTGTAAGAAGAAGAATAAATTATGAGTGTAAAATTACAAGGATTCTTTTCATCTGTGCCTTTCCCAAAGACAATTTTTAGCTTAATTCTACCAGAGTTGTAGTTCACATGATTATAAAGACTTTTCCTGAAGATCCTGTGTAACTTACAAGGATGTTTGATTTTTAGTGCCTATTCATTTTTATAAAGACAGAAATTCTGCTCATTATATATTGTTCAACAGCGAAGTTATCTTTTCTTAAAAGATTTTTTTCCTTGATTTTCAACTATTTGTACCATCCAAGTTAGACTGGGGAGAAAACATCTTTATGATTTTCTGATTGACTCAGAAAACAGTCACAAAATGAAGTTAGGAAATTATTACTCAAAAGAGATGCCACTATCCCTTATTTTTAAAATTATTTTCATTGGTTATTGCTATTTGACATTGGCAATATCAGTCTTTGTGGTATGAAGTGAATGAATTACCATCTTATTAAATATGTTGAACCTTATTTGCTTTTAGGTTGCTTTATGGTTTTGTTGTTTTTCACATTCCTCATTTCTACTATAGGAAAGAAGAAGCCAGAGATCACTTTTATGTTCCAGGATGAGATTGAAGATTTTTTAAGAAAACACGTACAAGATGCCCCTGAGGAGTTTATTTCTGAACTTGCCGAGTACTTAATAAAGTAAGTATAAAAACATATTTTTTTTCTGTTTTATGATAGATATTCAGAGGTTTTAAATAAAATTTTTACCAAGATCATAGAAAACATATACTCTAGGTCTTTTCTTTTCAAAGCTTAGAATTTAATCTAGCCACCAAATTGCAGATTTTGTTTGCCTGTAGAGGCTGTTCAATTCAACAAACATGTAAGTGCTCTGGGGAAGGCAATATAGGAAAGAAAAGGCGAGAGTGTGGAGGCATCCTCATTCACTGATGTTACAGTACTAGTTGGGAGAAAAACACCAACATAATAGCTGGCTGCTCTCTAACATAGCGTGAAAAGGAACATCTAAAAGAAAGAAAAGACCATTTTCTATCTGGACTAGACAGAGAGTAAACAGTGCACTTTTAAAAAAGGGGAGAAATAAAGTAACAAACTGTCTTCAAAGAGAATAAATTTAGACAGCACTAGCTTGTAATTGAGCCAAGCTAAATTTATTTTACGGAAGTGAAAAACATTGTGTATAACTTGACCATTACTAACTAACGTGATTTTCCCTCAAGGTAGTTCCAGTGTGTAAGCTATAAATGCAGTCCAGGAGCCCAGTGCATCTAACATTGAATTTAGAATATAGCTTTTGTAGTGAGATTTTTTCATTTCACTGAATGTTTTTGTACATGAATATATTAAATAATCATATTTTTCATATGTAAAAAGATGGAGTAGTTACTTCTAATCATTTGCCATTACTTTTTAAAAAATCTTTTCTGGGGGTGCCTGAGTGGCTCAGTCAGTTGAGCGTCCAACTCATGAACTCATGAATTGAACTCATGGTTCATGAGTTCAAGCTCCATGTCAGGCTCTGTGCTGACAGCTCAGAGCCTGGAACCTGCTTCAGATTCTGTGCCTTCCTCTCCTTCTCTCTGCCCCTCCCCTGCTCATATTCTGTCTCTCTCTCAAAAATAACCATTAAAAAAATTTTTTTATAAAAATAAAATAATCTATTCTGAGTTGTTGAGCATAAAGTTTTTAATGTGTTATCTTTTATAGTACTTTAGAAATTGAGAATTTATTATTCCCAAGGATGGGAAACAGATTTATAGTCTATTCTCCAAATTAACTTTTAAAAACTACTTTGAATTGAATTTGAATTTGAATTGAAACTTCTGTTACTGCTATTCTTACTGTCTTTAGTGCAATAATTTTGAGTACTGTAAGACTGAGAAAAGTAAATGCATTTAAGTGATAAGTCCTAGGCTTAGAGGACAAATTCTTGGGAACTAGTCTCCAAATTAATCTTGTTTGTTTAAAAAATATAGAGGTCTTCCCTTAAGGCCTATTTCCATAGAAGCAAAATTTATTACATGCATAAATCCAGTACTTTTTAATAAACTAAATATATTTATCTTGTGCACAGACCTCTTAATAAAACTTACCTCGAGGTGGTGCGTTCAGTGTTCATGTCTTCAACTTCTTCTGCCTCTGGAACTGGTCGAAAGCGCACTATCAAGGACTTGCAAGAAGAGGTTTCAAACCTGTATAATAACATTCGCCTTTTTGAAAAGGGGGTGAAGTTCTTCACAGGTATACTTGGTGCTGTTTTTTTCATTGATTCTCATAATTGTTCTTGGACATTCATTTTAATAAAATACCTTTATTTTCCAGATGATACGCAAGCTACTCTTACAAAGCATTTGCTGAAGACAGTGTGTACTGATATCACTAACCTCATTTTCAACTTCTTAGCTTCGGATTTAATGATGGCAGTAGACGATCCTGCAACCATCACAAATGAAGTATGATAGTGATTTGTTTGCCATCCTTGATGTGTTTAGTTTTGAAATAAAAGCATGCTTTATTTTCTCACACCAGGAATAGTCTAAAGGAGAGTAAAATATAAGAAAGGGTTTTTGGGGAAAACATCCATCAGATTTTTAGTTCAAATTGGTAATATAACCGGTCTTTTGAAAGTAATGATGGTTAATTACTTTAGAATCAACACTTTTATTTTTTCCTAATTATTATGGTGTCACATCCCTTTCTCCTGCTGAGTTGCAAATCCCTTAACAGTGCTATGGCCTGATTGCATACTCTGCAGTCATTTTCACTTACTGGCACCATCTCTGTTCAATATTTAAATAAATTGTAATTTATTTGTTAAAATTCTAATCTCAAACTAAATTCAAAGTTATTTTCTTCCCTTCTTGAAATGTAAGGTAGGGCAGTGGCTCCTAGTTGCCTAGAGAAGGAAGTGTGATCTGTCCCTAACTCTCCTCCTCTACTTCTTCTCTGTCCTTCTTCTCTGAGCCACTTAATGTTTGAGATTTAGAAAAAATGAAAGAGGCAAAAAGTGCCTCATAAGAATGACTGCATATCACTGATTATGACCTAGGTCCAATGCTGTGGTCTCTCGTGATGTGGCCATTGCCACATAGATGGCATAGGTTGTTTGGGGGATGTTTTTTTAGCATGTGACTCCCTCTCATGGCAAGGACCACCCCCTAAACTTCCAAACAGGTTATTTCTCCTGTCTACCCCAGCAAAGTACTGTCCCCCTTCCTCCTTTGGCTTGACAGTGAATCTCCAGATGTTTGGGCAGTTCAGGTAGCCTCTGTGCCAACTTCTGCTGTGAGAAATACATGGGGTCCTGTCCTGTGCCCTTTGGGGGCTATGGAAGGATTTAGTGTGCCATGTGACGGGGAGTCAGTAGGTTGCCCTAGTCTTCCAAGACTCACTGTAACTTTCGAGGCCTACTGGCCAAGCCATTCCAGTAGGCCTCCACCAGAAATTTCATACTAGGTAGGGCCATCAGATGGGTCAAGAATGCCACCAGATTCCTTGAGACACATCTGTGTGGACGGGGTGCTGAAAAGACCACACACCAAATAGCATAACAACTGTCCATCCATAGAGCAAGTTCTCTAGTTTATAGGCATTCTTAAACTTTATTCAAGAGAGAGACCCCCTTCACTTGGCATTAGGAAGAACATTCTTCCCACCCCAATGAAAAAGAGAGGGAGTAGCCCCTTGCCCCAAATTCTCTTTTACCCACAAGGTAAATGGTTCTCTCTCCCTCCTCCCTCGGCCCACCCCCTGCCACTCCCCTGCCCCATCTTCCTCTTACATTGCTGGGCCAGAAGGGAGGAGCAGAGCTATATCTAGCTTCATTGGCTGACTGGTTGTTAGCTAGCTTTCAGATACTAGAATGCTTTTGGCATGTTTTTATCCCTAGTTCGAGAGCTAAAACTCAAAAACAAAGATAAATTCTATTCAGTATTCTATTATAGCAACAAATATACTTTGTTTTGTTTTGTTTGATCTTATATCCACCACATGTTAAAGCCACAATCCCAAAAGAATTTTTTTCCCCTTATAGGTAAGAAAAAAAATTTTAAGTAAATTATCAGAAGAAACCAAAGTAGCTCTCACAAAACTACATAGCTCTCTGAATGAAAAAGTAAGTAAAGTTGGATTCTGTTTAGATAATGGGGCTAGAATTTATGACCTTTGAGTACATTTTTATAAGAATAATTGTAAACTAAATCTCTTTGGGAGGTGAAGGGGGAGAACAGGCTGGGGACATTTTATCCTCATTAGTCCTAAATCACAATGTCAAGTTTAATAACAAAATGACCTTTTTAAAAATTGTATTTAGGGTGTAATATTATAGAACAGTATTAAATGACTGTATTTCTTTAGGAAACCTGTTAATAAAAGTAAATTATGGCATTAAATACCTTTTCAGAGCATAGAAGACTTTCTTTCTTGTCTGGATTCTGCAGCAGAGGCTTGTGATATTATGGTGAAAAGGGGAGACAAAAAAAGGGAAAGGTAACAACATTCAATTAATCTACTTTATTAACAGATTCTTAGATGTGTGATATTTCATGTCTGAAGTTGGTGACTATGTGGATCTTGCACAGAGAACTCTTGTATCCAAATGGCTGCATACCTTTAAGTGTATTCAATACATAGGTCTCCCTCTCTGACCCATTTTGATAGGGTAGCAAGGTTCCCTAATCCCCTAGTAGATCAAGCCTGAGAACTTTATGTTGGCTTCGAGACCTGCTATAGAAAGCTTATGTGCATTAGTGCACTTCTGTCTGATTCCCAACAACTTAAAATAAAAAGTATACCTTGAGTATCCCTGCTATCTAGTTTTCTGTATCATTCTCTAGCATATTAGTTTATCCATACCATTTAGGGTCAAGTGTGTCTATATTTCCTATTTAAAATATCCCTTAAGATGTTTATGGAGGTAGATTACTAAACTAGAGAAGCTAAAAATGAATACAGAAGGGAAGAAGTGAAATTGGTGAGAGCTGGTGAAAATATGATAATGTGTTTTGTGATTTTATTTTTGTTTAGGCAGATATTGTTCCAGCATCGACAAGCACTGGCTGAACAGCTAAAAGTCACAGAAGACCCTGCTCTTATTCTGCACCTCACATCAGTCCTTCTGTTTCAGTTCTCAACCCACAGCATGCTCCATGCACCTGGAAGATGTGTCCCACAGATCATCGCCTTTCTCAGTAGTAAAATTCCAGAGGTATCATCTTGTCAGTGCACTCGAAACTTTTAAAGCTTTTAGATTCTGAAGGTTTTGAATGGATAGGTTTGAAACATCATAAACAGTAAGACACAAAACATGTTAATATGATTTCCCGTTCAAGAATGTGAACAGTGATAGAAGATTGATTTTAAAAACTCAGCATAGCTCAAGAATCTTTTGGGATCCTACAGGATCTATAGTTAAAAAAAATATTCTGAATTTGGAAATTTAAGCTTTCAAAAAAGATGTAATAATGTCCAGTCTTCCAATTCAGCTTATGTAAATTTAACCTGTTGTTCAAGGACCAGTTCAAAAAGTCTTACCCTGCACAGATTCTTCTGAGAAACTTCTCAGCTAAAAGTAATTGGGCTTCTTTGAACTTCCACGTAACTTTGACTAAATGTCTGGTGATAGAACCTAGCCAAGTCGGTTTACATTAAAATGATCTGTATTCATGTTTTATCACCCCTAACCTGTCAACTTGCCAGCAAGGACCTTGCTTGATTCAGTTTTCTACTTAAGATCATTATACTGATTTATAAAGATGGGTGTTGTTGAACAAATCATGCTTGTTCCACAGAAAATTAATGTTTGTTAACTTTTCTTCTCCTTTCTCTTTTCACAGGATCAGCATACTCTTTTGGTAAAGTATCAAGGTTTAGTTGTAAAGCATTTAGTTAGTCAAAATAAGAAGACTGGCCAGGGAGATGATCCTTTGAGTGATGAATTAGACAAAGAACAAGAAGATATCACCAATACTACTCGTAAAGAGCTTCAAGAACTTTCTTCATCCATTAAAGACCTTGTTCTCAAATCCAGGAAGTCATCTATGACAGAAGAGTAATGATCTTAATTTACTTTTATCATATAGTATACATTTTTCCCAAAGTTTAATATGGTGAGTGGTTAACCACAAAGTGTTCATTTCACAGTCCTCAGTTCCTCCCAGTAATGCCCCCATGCATACACCCACACACACGCAATTCAGTCTAAACAATAGTGTTGTATTCAATGTAAACCTTATAAAAATGTGAATTTTTATAAATTGGGTTCAACCATGGAAGATTTCTTTTTCACAATATAATTCTAAAAATTAACCATTTCAGTTTTATTTTATTTTCAGATGCTAAATGAATAAATTTTGATATCTTTCATCTCTAGAAAAGGACTCATTCGTTGTGTTGTTAGATTTCAAGTGACATTATTATATATATACCCATATTAGGTGGAAACTTAAAATGTGGCCATGTGTTTTTTAAAAAGGAAAAAAAAAAAAAAACCCTTGGTGTCAACAATAAAAATCGTGTATTTTAAAATTAATAGACAATGCTTCAAACCTAAAATACAGAAATTTGCAGAAGAACTTTTTATTACTAAGCCCCTGCTTTTATTTCTGGCAGATAGAGGGCCTCCCATTGCCCCCACAGGAGTGAACTTTTATGTGGTTGACAGTTTCAGGGATGCCTTTACAGCTGCAGAAAAACACCAGAGGGGCCCATTTATTGCTATGGGCTATTCTATTCTAAAACAAGATGCTAACAAGAGTGAGAGAAAAAATAAAAATTACTTCTTAATAGATATAAATCACATTAGAATAACTAAAAATGTAATACAAGTATTTTTTCTTTAACCCAATTTGCATTTCTAAGTGTTATTTTTTATATCAGTAGTCACTCTGACTCCTAATGCTTTGTTGTAGGAGGATCTATAAGTGCATTGAAATCATTGAAACTTTTTTTTTTCCAAAAATGGAAATCCATGTAAGAAAATAGGTATTCTTGTTTTCTAAAGACTAGTAGTAGTTAAAAAGTAACTAAAATAGTTCCTTGGTGTAATAATTTCAAGCAAATGAGTCTTAAGCAACAATTTATTATTATCAAAAAGAAACTTATTTTGAATATAATAGTAAGTTAAATTTCAAATATTAAAAAAGTACTATTTTATATAATTCCTCATATGGCATTTAAAACTTCCTGTTTCAAAATGTTTGAATACAAATATCAGTCTACCTCTACTCTAATTCAGACAGAGTGTTAATATTGAGTGAAAGAAATTGATACAATTGCTAACTAAACATTCTTATTAAAGTTGATAGGAATGTAACCTAAATTTAAAAATGTTTTTCCACTGGTAATTTTCTATTAATGTATTTTCATATGGGCAAAGGAAGAAAATGACAAATCCTCTGTGACCACAAACTCCAGGTAGTTTTTTTTATTCAGCTTTCAAAATGTTAAAAACCAAACTTAAGGTTTTATCCAGTCTTTAAGAACTTATCATTTATGTTTCAGCAGATACCAGAGTAATCCACATTTGATTCAAACTAGGTCATAAACAATGAAGCAAATAAAATCATTCTGGCCTTCCTAATTTGTAGGAATAAAAATAGGAGAGACGACCAAGCAAATAAAAAGAAAACGATTGTCTTGATCACATTAATTTTTTTTCATTTATCAAAATGGTTCGTATTTTTCACAGTAAATAAGAACAATTTTTATTGTTTTTGAAAACAAAGTGGTATAGCTGATTTTGTATGTAAAAATCTAATCTCACTGATAAATAAAAATTCTTAAATGGTTATCTACTATGATCTTGATGGGAAGATTTAAGAGTGTTATTAAAAATAAAGTTGCCTATTTCTGTTAAATTTTGTGGTACTTTGGAGCTTCCATTATTTTAATTACTACTAGGATTAATGCATATGTTACATGTAACGTATTCACATTTTAAAATTCTTTTTCTGAATATATTTAAAGATTTTATTATATTTTCTTGCACAAAAATAGTTCGATAGTCCTCAGTGTCTCATTCCATGAAAGTTTGCCAGTCATGAACCATTTTACCTGAGTAAATCATCTTCGGTTAGCTACATGTCAGCAAATGTACAGCTACACTCTTATCTGCCACTTCCTACTATTGCAGATACAATAGAGCTTTCTGAATAATGTGTTCGTGTGCCCCATTCTCCAGACCACATGTTTCTGAAGAGTCAAGGGAAACCCACTTCTAGCCATCAGAATGATTCAGTGAACCATGGCCTATCTTATCAAAATCAGTGAATTTTCAGAAAAGATACTGATATGAAATCAGAATAAATGTATAAGTTGCTTAATTTGAATATAGAACCATCTTGAACTTTTTAGGGAGTGTGTTTTAGTCAGCCCATAAAGCACCAAAGATGAGGTCAGAGTGCAACAGTGTTCGTGAAAAGGGAGCATGGGGCAAGCGTAGGGCAAAATGCAAGCTGGCACCGCCCCCCCCCCCCCGGTTGAATATGAGTGATATTCCTTGGACACTTCTGGCTACCCAAGAACAAAGGAAAAGAGTTTAAGTGCTTGCCATGGTAATGTGGGAATCTAAGGCAAATGAAAAATTAAATCCCCTTACTGCCTACAACCAATTGACAAGTCCTTAAAACAGGCAGAGTGACCTCCTTCTAGGAGCTCAGCTGTCTCAAGGATGACACTTTAGGGCAAAAGGAGAACCTTAGCTTAACATTATCCCAACCCCCAGGATCCTGTAAGTTTACTTCCTTTATCTTAACTGCCCCAAGATATATGCTGGCAATCATACTCCAAGCTTATGGCCCTTCAGTATACATCTAAAGGCTCTTATAACTAAGGTTTTATTAAATGGTAATAAATGTTTCCTTAGCAACAGCTAGCCCCTCAAGGTACTGGAAACCTTGCTTCCAAAATTCCTTAGAGACATACTATATCCTTGATCCTCTCGCAACCTGAGGGTATATAAGGAGTTACCCATCATGACTCCATGCAGCTCTTTCTGCCTACGGGTCCTGCCCTGTGCTTTAATTAATCACCTTTGCACAAAGATGTCTTTCTTTGGCCTTTGGCTCCAGACCACCCCACCATCACACCAAAACTTCATCCCTGCAGTGTATGGATTGAGAACAAAGAGTTCATTGCTTCCCCCAGAAATGCTACTCATCCCAGGGCCAATGGGACCTTTTTTTCTATCAAGAATTAACATGTTAGTTGGGTAGAGGTTGGAGACCATGGAAGGTTTGCTTTCTTTAAGACCAATGAAGCCTTTACCCCAGTATATATGGGAGATGAAGGAAAAACATACATAAACTCAGATGCACATTTTCAACAGAAATCTAGGACCACATTAAAGTGGCCATTAAAATCGCCTAGATTCACACAAGTTGCTCTACTTTGAAGACAACACTGAACAAAAAATTAAATAGAACCTGGGAAAAATTTGTTCCAAACCATCTAACAAAGAAACCTTGACTTTCAGGCTTTCAGAAACAGAATACACAGAAACACAGAAATAAAAAGTGTTTATTCAATTTACATCACCAAAAAAGAAGGAATAACTACTTTGAATATGTATTAAATTTTTATAAGTTCCCAGTGTTTTATTATTTGTTTTACCAGGTTTGCCTCTATTTGCACCTCTATTTCTCTTCAGTGATTAGTACTACAACTAATCCACATCGTGGATGTGTGTTTACAGAGCAGGAGGAAAGAGATTGTGTTGTGGTGCGATGAAGAAAGGGGAGACATGGTGAATTTCAATCCTGAGCTCAACAATCTCCTGGATCCTGTATGACTACGAAGAACTAGGAATACAAATGTAAATCTTAAAAATACACTCTGACTTAGCATAATACACTCTAGTTACATCCACGTTGTTGCAAATGGCAACATTTCCTTCTTTTGTATGAAAAATAAATACACCTTGTTTCAAGGAGATGGCAAGAATCAACGAGCAGAGGATGCTATGGGGGAAGAAATGAAAGTCCACTGTCTTGCACAGCGGGGAGGGGAACTGAACAGACTGGAGATGACCTCCTGAGTCCTGACAGAAAAGTCCTGACAGAACTGAGTCCTGACAGAAAAGTAGGACAAGCCCAGTGAAATCAGGCATTTCTGAGAGAGAGGAGGAAATCGGGAAGCACTAAGACATGAACTAATATGAAATAATGAGACATTTGGGAAACCCTAAGTATGAGAAATGTGAAAAATGGTCTGGGGAAGCATTGTAAGCTGAAGCTGGAGAGACCAGAGGGAGATCATGAACTACCTTATATGTACACTAAGTGAAAAAGTTTAGCCATCATCCTGAAAACGGGGAGTTTTACAAGGTTAACTAGGAAAATAAGGTAATTAGATTTGTCTTTTAGAAAGACTGCCCATTCTGAAAGGCAGTCTGAGTAGTTTGAGAACATATCAAAATCCTTTAAAATTACTATTATTTATGAAATCAATGTCTCTCCTGTCTGAAAAGTAAAATGTGGACTTGATATGTACAAGTCTTTTTCCCCAGCTTCTAGTCGAAGAGGAGCATGGACAGCCTGCCTTGCCCAGAAAGGAGGCAGTCTCCTTGGCTCTGAAGTACTCTTTTTTATTCAGATGCTAGTCTGCCCCCCAAAAAACCTATATCTGACTAGTCAAGCTAAGACAAAGGTCCTATGGGGTTTCTCATATGTTTCTTGCCATTCAATGTGAAGAAGAAAAAGCACTTGATCAAACTGCTTTCCTACTGATCTTGTCTACTCACCTAAAATATACCTTTCACCTAACTCTACTATGCAGACTTACAGATTGGGTTAATTGCTTGAAGACATGCCACATGGTAAGTATAGAAAATACAGTTGTTTAAATAGTATCTAATAAATGTAAATGAACTTAAAGCGAGTGTTTTATATTTTTCTCCTTCCCCCCTTTCTCACCAAAATCTAAGTCCTTGTGACTCATAACATGATAAACGCTCAGGGTAAGTTTTGGTGTTGAAGAAAACAAATCAGAAAGCAAGAGAGACAGAGAGAAGAGAGACCACTAGTCCATAATATATTTCGTGTGTTTCATTATATTGCAGCCTTTATTCACAACCACCTTAAAGATACTCGATTTGGAAAATTGTTCATGACATATTAGGTTAAAAAAAAGGATGCAGAACTCTATATAATGTGGTCTTGGTTTTCTAATTAAATATACCATATAAACATTTGTATAAATGTCCTTGTATAGTTTCCTGCATGTACATACCTAATATTCTAAAGAGATTTGGGCTAAGATTTGACTTGTGGCTGTCTCTTCGATTGCAAGTCATTTTAAATTTTCTTTATTTTTTCAATTCTTATTCCAGGTTTTCTGCAAGAAGCATTTCTTGCAATTTCTTGTATTTTCTTTTTTTTTATTTTGACATTTATTTTTAAAAATTTTTTTTAACGTTTTATTTTTGAGACAGAGAGAGACAGAGCATGAACGGGGGAGGGGCAGAGAGAGAGGGAGACACAGAATCGGAAGCAGGCTTCAGGCTCTGAGCCATCAGCCCAGAGCCCGATGCGGCCTCGAACTCACGGACCGCGAGATCGTGACCTGAGCTGAAGTCGGACGCTTAACCAACTGAGCCACCCAGGCTCCCCGAACATTTATTTATTTTTTGAGAGACACAGCACAAGCAGGGAAGGGGCAGAGAGACAGAGACAGAGACACAGAATCTGAAGCAGGCTCCAGGCTCTGAGCTGTCAGCACAGAGCCCAACATGGGGCTTGAACCCACGAACTGTGAGATCATTACCTGAGCCGAAGTTGGGGGGTCAACCGACTAAGCCACCCAGGTGCTCCAGAAGCAGGTATTTTCTAATTTGATAAACTGGTATTTTAAAATACTGTTTTATAGTGATGTAGAGAAATGATAGAAGGAGACTGGACTGAGGCAGCTACTGGTCGTTCTACGACTGATCCAGTAATCCAAGTGAGAAAGGTGAGAATCAGAGTGCAGGGAGGATGACAAATTTGAGGGAGAGCCAACAAAGTAGAACCAGCAGAAGTTGGTGATGGGGATGACTGATGGGGATGGTGGAGAATAAGTGAGGACAGTCTAAGGTGACGGCTTGGATGATTGTGCCCATGCCCTTAGAGAGGATTTGAAGTGAGGAGAAGATGAGGAGCTTTATTAGGGACGGTTGAGTTTGAGATGCCTGGGGACCTGTAGAAAAAGATGGCCAACAGACAACAGGGTACAGATCTGGAGGCTCAGAGAGTGATAACAATTGAAAACACAGGTTTGGTAGTCGTATAATTGCTAATGGTTTCCATAGCTCTAGGGAAGGCTGAGATGAATAAAGGGAGAGGAGGCTGATGGTGCTAAAGAAGGAGGAAATCGAGAGAATGTAACTTAGTGAAACCAAATTTAATGAAAGCAAATTTCAAAAAGAAACAGACATGGCAAGAGATGAGAAATCTCAAGTAAGGTTAAAGACGGTGCCCTTTGGAGGGCTAATTAAGACCTTTTATGAGTTTACTGAAGCTTTTTTGGTGGAGTGGTTCAAGTGGAAGACAGATTGCAACTGTGGGAGGATAAAGCAGGAGGGTCAGAAGCTGTATCAGAGAATGTAGACTATCCTCTCAGGAAGCATGGGTGTAAACAAAGACGGTGATGGCCCCATAATTAGAGGGGAACATATACAATTTATATCTCCGAGACTCTACTTCCTCAGCTATAAAAGGATAAAAATAATGCCTGGCTAGCAGTAGGGTCATGCAGATTACAATCTATTACTAGTTGGATGTACTTGTGTCCTTTCACTGAATCGATTTGTTGCTGCTGCTGCTCACCATGTTTTCATTTTCATATCTATTTTTTAAGTTTATTTATTTTGAGACAGATAGAGAGAGCATGAGCAGGGAAGGGGGCAGAGAGAGAGGGAGAGAAAAGTTCAAGCAGGCTCTGCTCTGTCAGTGCAGAACCTGACCCAGGCTCAGTCTCATGAACCTTGAGATCATGACGTGAGCCGAAATCAAGAGTCGGACACTAAACCAACTGAACCACCCAGGTGCCCCTCATTCTCATATCTTAAATCATCAAAGTCAGGTGAATAGCAATGCACACATTTCCCCAACTCAACTTTTTTTGGGTTTTTTTGTTTGGTGTGTGTGTGTGTGTGTGTACCTGAGTTCAATCTCAGAAAATATTAACATATAATTTCTTTAGCACTTAGAACAAGAACAGTTTTTGTCTGGGAACAAATGAAGTTCAGAGAGAACATTTCTTCTCTCGCCCCACTTTATAAAGTGAAGAAATGGCCTCAAGTAGAAATTCTAGGAGCAAATGTCCCTTAGTCCATCTGGTCCATGGAGAATTCCTGTTCTGGATTACGATATTCAAATATAGTTTTAGATACAACTCTCAAAATCTCTATCCACTTTTCATTTTTGAATTGAAGATTTCAAAAGCCCAGATGAGTCTATGTTTAAGTGAAGTCATATAGCCAGGACTGTGACATAACAATTGTTGCCAGCTCATAGGGCAATACGCAGAAAGAAGCAGGGAGTGGTAAGTCTTCAGTGCACGTGCAGGAAGCAGGTAGCTACCTGGAGTTATTCTAGTCAAATCCAAGGCTCAAATTTCCCAAGTTTCCCAAGAAGGCAGTGATAGAAGCCACAACCCAGGATTTATCTCTCAAGCTACCAAAAATTCTTCAGGTAAGAACATGGGGCTTCATCTCTTTCCAGATAGTTCGACAGAAAAGCTCTGTAGTACAGCCATCTCTAACCTAAGAGACAGGTTCAGATAGTCACCAGAAAGCAAGAAAATGAAACAAAATCAAACAAACAAACAAACAAAACAGATTAATCAAGGAAAAGGAAACTACATCATCCTTTTAGAGATTTTTAAAAATTTAAATATGCCCTTAATTTAGCCTAGGCAGTGGAAATTTCTTGAGTGTGTATGTGAGTTGTCTGTGTATACACATTGTACTTTAAAATTCTGGAGCTTATCCAGATATTTCAAATACTAATTTTGGCAGAATTTCCCTTTAAGGATATCCTGCAGAGAATTTGTTACTCCCAATTTTAAGTAAAAATTGACAAGGAGTGCTTTTTCAGCCCAGTAGGAGTCAGCTACATACACATCACAAGACTTGGAGGAAACCCACTCACCCTCCTATTTTCTTCTACAAAGTTGAAAAAGCTGCAATTGGGGGAACCCTCAGATAGCTCTGGTGGTTCATTCTGTTCCTCTTGGAGTTGACATTTGGATGTGTTGGAGGAAAAAAAATCATCATATATTCTTCTTTCCTACTCTTTAAATCACAGGAAGAAGCAACTTAAGAAAAAGTAAGTTCTGTTTCCTTTTCCATGTTTCCTTTGTGGTTTTTATGTGGTATTTCGGCGTTCATTTTTTTTTAAGTATAAGCAAGCGATTCTTATAAAATTTCTAGTAACCTCTTATGAGAACACTTTTACTTGGCAAGTAAGTGTATATCTTGAAGTTTCTTAGAAACTTTAAAAAGCTATTTGAGCCAACAGTTATCAAATGTTATAAGCTGAGCTTTTCAGATTTCTCACTTCAATAATATGTGTGCGGGGGCCACATAGTGGACAGATAACTCTTCAGAGTTGCCTCCTGAGTTGTGAAAATGGCTTTTATACACGTTATAGCTTCATTGCCATAAAACAGAACAACAACAACAAAAAAGGTGGCAGGATTCTGGGGATTTATTTGGCTTCGTTTATTTGAATAACTAACTTTATCACTGCGGTTATTTTATGGCTGGGTTTATGTATCCGGAGCACAATTTGAAGTCATTTACAGATTTGAAGTGAGTTAGTGAGATTCCTGCTATTTTCAAGAAAAATCTGCCTGCTTGTTCCAGAAGCAGGCTTAGAGACCATTCCTTTAATTTTTAAAAAATGTTTTAACATTTATTCATTTTTGAGAGACAGAGTGCAAGCGGGAGAGGGGCAGAGAGAGAGGGAGTCAGAGAATCTGAAGCAGGTTCCAGGCTCTGAGCTGCCAGCACAGGGCCCGATGTGGGGCTCGAACCCATGAACCACAAGATCATGACCTGAGCCGAAGTCAGATGCTTAACTGACTGAGCCACCCAGTCGCCCCAAGATCATTCCTAGTGTTAGGTTTTCTGAGATTGAATTGAAATGTCTGTATGTCTGGCCCACACAAATATATAATCTATTACAGGAATCTTAAGCATTGCTTCTTGAAACAAACAGCGTTTCTTAAGCAAAAGCATACATTCCATATGTGTTTACACTTTCTCCCTCACTAGTTTAGTCAGACCCTCTGTGGTATCTGTCAGCCATTTGAAAACTAAGCTGTTAGTTTGGGTTTCAAACATGTGGAAACTGAAAAGAATCATGAATAAAACGTGTAATCCTTATAAATAAAATGTAAGAAAATCCTCACGTCATTTTAGCTGTCATTTCACATTCACAATATCATCATGTATAAATTCTAGCATTTTCATCAGCAAAGCCTATAGATTAATATTTAATGCAAATATTGCAAGCATGTATCATACAAGATATTTCTTAACATATTTGTTATGATACATGCCTGAAGCCATAATCCAAATTGTTTGATGGGGAAGGTAAACTCTAATGTCTGTTTTCTACACTTCCTTGATTTCCACATGTTACCATTAGTTGCCAATTCTAAGCAAGAGCAGCAGATTTGTGTTTTAATGTCATATCACCTCACTGACAAGTTTACCTCTGATTTTTATTATTCTTGCCAACAACATTTTGAATAAAGGTAGATTCATTTGGGTTCCTTAGGCAAGCCTAGTAACTTTCAACTATAATATTGAAAATAAATGTTCATCTAGAACATGTTGGAAAGGCTTTGATTTGTTTTTTATGTTTTCAATCTAGGAAACATGATTTCTTTAGAATTGAAAACCAAATACTTGGGTTCACATGGGAAATTCTGAGTCAGATGACAGTTAAACCAACTTGTATTTCCATGTTCTTGTAATTGTATTTTTTCCTCTCTGATTGTCATCATTAGTATTGGTTACTTTTTGGTACCCTGGAAATAATCAGCTTGAGCATTTATCTATCTCCACAGACTACAGATGCCCTTAAGACTCTGATAGAATCAATGGACCCTCTTCTCACAAAAAAAAAAAAAAAAAAAAAAAAGCCCATTGCAAATAGATTTTTCAATTACATATCTGGGGTTGATAGATACCTGAAATCTGCTCTTGAGTATTCTCTGGGGTCCTGATTATGAGCCACTGGTTTCTGTGAAACCAGAGACCTCAGCTTCAGACATATTTTGGTACCAGTGGGTTCACCAAATCTTTAAAGGGTTTTGGACAGAAGTATGCCTAAACTGTCTCTTTAAACTGTCCTCACCTGAAGACAGGTAAGGCTAAGGCAAGGATTTTAGTTTAAGGGTTAATTTTTTTTTTTTTTTTTTTTTTTTTTTTTTTTTTTTTTTTAGCGAGAGAGCAAGAGCACACACAGGTTGGGGAGGAACAGAGGGGGAAAGAGTGAAAGAGAGAGGGAGGGAGAATCCCAAGCAGGCTCCACACTCAGCACAGAGCCTGATACAGGTCTTGATTGCACGACCCTGGGATCATAACCTGAGCAGAAATCAAGAATCAGATGCTCAACTTGACTGAGCCACCCAGGGGCCCCAAGTTTAAAGTTTAAATTTTAAAGCAGGTGCTTAGTTAATTCATGGCCATACTTGTCCTGAGAAGTGTGTAATGGAAATAAAAGTGGAGTTTTCAAGGAGCAGAACAGTTCCTTTTGTGGAGAGCAAGACTTAGGATGGAATGCTAAGGACCCCAGAATGTGGAACAGATGACTCTTCCACTCCAGCAGAGGAGTCTTCTCATCTCTCTGACCATCCTCCCATATCTCCATACCTACCTACTGGTACACTAGAACATAAAAGGAAGAGCTATACAAGTGTCCATTACCCTTTCAAGCATCACAGTCTTTAATCTTCCATTCTTTATGGGCTCCTTTTATCAGCACTCAAACATGCTCAAATTTCCCATCTTAAAACATTTCTCCTTCATTACTGAGCTCCTCCAATTCCCCTCTTCCTCAGCTTCATAGATCAATCTCTTGAAAAGTTGTCTACACTCTATTAATCTCCGCTTCCCGAGCCCCACTTCTCAGTCTATTGTAATCTGGCTTTAGTCCTCATCAGTTTTTCCCAGCTCTCATGGAGGTTGTCAATCACTCGTGTATTGCTAAATCCAGCAGACATTTCTCGTTATCTATTCAGTGTCTGGAATCAATTTTACCCTATTCTCCATTTCCCCCACTTTGGGACACGCTTTACCCAGGGCTTCCATGATATCAAACTCTTACTTCTCTCCCACGAAGACCACTTTTTGGTCTGCTTTGCAGATTTCTCTTCTTCTCCCCTGTATCCTGG
The DNA here is from genome assembly GCF_016509475.1 of Prionailurus bengalensis. Taxonomy (NCBI): domain Eukaryota; kingdom Metazoa; phylum Chordata; class Mammalia; order Carnivora; family Felidae; genus Prionailurus; species Prionailurus bengalensis. The sequence goes on from NC_057349.1 coordinate 86,723,290, forward strand.
ACTCCTTTTCTCTTTCTGGGAAATCTCACTGCCTCAGTTACCATCTGTTCTATAGGCTTATGAATACAAAATCTGTATCTCTAGCTGAAGTATCTTTTCTGAGCCATAGACCTGTATGTTTAATTGTCTGCTGAATGCAAAACTGCTCGGAGTAGGCTTGGACCCCAATGAATTAAATGGTAGAGGAGGAAGGGATATCAGGGACAAACCAGGACTTGCACAAAGACCCCTTCCAACATACCCAAGTAATTTATATGGTTTCCCTGCCATTTATACGTGGTTTCTGGGGCTTTCTTTGGCCCTGGCTAAACAGCTATACTTGGCTGCCCCAAAGTCTTCCCAAATCTCACCATTTAATCTAAAAGCAAATTATCGTTTCCTACTCCCCACCCAATTTCCCTCAGGTATACTCTTACATAGTAAATGACACCATGGTGAAACCAGTTGCTCAAGCCATAAACTTGGGGGAACTAACTCCTCCCCTCCCTCAATTCAAATACCCAAAGAATCTCTAAGTTCTGGCAAGGCTGTCCTGTGCATTCGCCTACACCTCTCCTTTGTTACTGCCACCACCCAATTTCAGGCTGCCATCTTCTTGTACTTGGCGAACAGTAGCCCTTTCACTGGTCTCTCTGCCTCCAGGATTGCCCTCTGCTACTGAAGGCTCCATATTGAAGCCAGAGCGATTGACCTAAAACAATTGGTGTAAATACACATTGACTTTGCCAACCTTTACTTCAAACTTTTCCCTGACTCTCCACTGGCCTTAAGGTAATGTCCAGATTCCTTCTCAAAGTTAAAGAGAAACAATAATAGATTATAAGGGATTACAACAGATCTCTTCAAACTTTGAAGTGCTCAGATAGGACCTGGTCTTTGTTAAAATGCAGATTCTGGTTCTGTAGGTCTGGGTTGTTTTTACATTTCTAACAAGCTTCCAGGTGAAGCTGATAATACTAGTCCAAGGACCATGTTTCTCATGCTAGATTGGCTGGAACTCAAGTTCCAGTTGTGTTGCTCCCTAGGTCTGGAAACTTGAAGTTGTCACTCAACTTCTGTGTGTCTCCTTTTCCTTGTATATAAAATGGAGATCATGATGGTGTGCCTTTTTCTTGGGTTTTTTATGAGAAATAAACATGTGATATTAAAATTACTTGCAACAGTGCCTGGCCCAGAGTAAGTGTTAAATGGCATTATTATCACCAGTCAATACTTTGAATAACTTAGCCTCTACATTCCTCTCCAAACCAATTCCTACTATGGCACTGGTGGGCACACATGCACACACACACACACACACACACTACTGCTCAGACATGCCGAATGACCTTCAGCACATTAAGAACAGAGCAAATGCCTGCTTTCTGCCAAACTTTCAAAGGCGCTTCTTGGCAGAGCCTCTGCCTACAAAGTTAACCCAACTCAGTCACCCCCATATTTTGGATCTCAGCTCAGGTGTGCATCCTCTGGGAAGTATTTACAGAACACCCTCCACCCAAGTCCACATTTCATACCACTTTGAGTATTCTCATATTACCAATGTGCCTTCTGGTCTCACATAATAATCTCATTTATTTACCTGTCTCGCCTATAAGACTATCTGCCCCTTTAGAGTGAAGGACTGTGGCAATACTAAATTTCTAATACCTCAAACACTCTTTCGCAGGTTGCAGGTGATCAGTAAAGAGTGAATGCATTTTATAGACACATTTCCAAAGACCTGTAAAATGAGAAATGGAGACAGGGAACAGAAAGCTTTAAGTTCTGGTTTGAGTAAAAGGAAATATGAGATGTAGTCCTCCAAATGCTGCTTCTGAGTTGGACTATTAACACACTAGAAAGGGACAAAGATCTTCAAATTCATTAAATAAATAAACAAGGCTAAAAAGTCAATGCAATGGTGATAGTGTGACACAGAGAAGAGAATCAAGGCTTTGAAGTCTGGTCCATGTTGAGTCTTCTGCAACCTCAGGCAAATTAGTTTGCCTCCCTGTCTTAAAGATGGAATAAAAACACCCATTTTGTAGAATTTTGTATTAGCGTAATAGCAACATTTTTATTTTTATTTCTTTTGTTTCAAATTTTTATTTAAATTCTAGTTGGTTAACATACACTACACTATTGGTTTCAGGAGTAGAATTTAGTGACTCATCACTTACCTATAACACGCAGTGCTCATCATAGCAAGTGCCGTCCTTAATACCCATCACTCATCTAGCCTATCACCCACCCACCTCCCTCCATCAACCCTCAGTTTGTTCTCTATTGCTGAGTCTCTTATGGTTATTTTTATTTCTTCTCAAATTCTTCTGTTATAATACTGTTGCTACTAACATAGATTTGAGATATTCTTTTGTTTGTTCATTTGCCAGAGCAGTAAACACCAAATGGATTCTGAGTTTTATTTTTCAGTAGATCATTTTGATACATCAGATTCTCCCCTCACATTATTTAAGAATACACCTTTTTGTTTTATTCACAATTTAATCACAATTACAGAACTGAAGACGGTGGGGAATGGGCTTCTGGGCTCCTTGTATCCCAGCTTGATTTTATTCTCTTCAATGATTCCTCACAACTCTTCATAAGACAATTTAATTAATGTGGTCATGTTACCCCCAATATGTTTTAAAAGAGTATTAAGAGTTGTCCTGATCAAGATATCAAACTATGTATTTTTTTCAGAGCCAGAAAGTCATACAAGGTAATTTATTCATTTATATATTCATTCAAATATTCACCAAGTAGATCAAGCCAGTATAGTAGCTACAGAAAAAAATGGTCAAATTGTTTAATTTTCTTTACATCATGAATCTATGCATTATGTTGATGACCATTTCATGAGTCTCCTATGAACAAGGAATAATCTATCATAAATTTTGACCAAATGCCTCTCAGTATAGAACTAACAATGCTTCGGTTTTGTGGAAAATTGTTTCTTAACACAAAGATCAACATTTCTTTAGCAGATTCATGGGTATAAATTTGCATGCAGGAAAGAAAAGAAAAAGCATCTGATACCAAGCTGTCATGCTACCTAAATGAAGTAAAATTTAATTTTTCAAAATGATTTCTGGTCCTATAATTACATTCAGTCTATCAACTCATTCTCTTGAACATATTTATAGTTATACTACCACAGAAGATTCTAATCTTTGAGAGTTTAACTGTACTCTAATTTAGTTCAGTATTTTGTTTTTCCTTATTGTCAAAGAGATACATTGTATAATTTATGAAGTCCTGAATAGTAAACATGTTTTTAAAAATGCATAACTTCAATCAAGAGGTCTATCATTTGAGCATATTTTCTTCTAAACTTGATTTCTACTCTTTAATAGTATTTATGTAGTTGAGATCACACTGATTGTTCACGTCAGACTCCTTTTTTCCCTTAAAGCAATATCAGAACCATTTTGCCATGCCCTTACATTCCAAACACCACATTAATGATTTCTAGCATTATTTTACATGTCATTTAGTCAATAATTTTATATTCTTTTAAGCAGTGTGTAGAGGTCCCTTTCAAATCCTAAACTTAAGCATAATTAAACACTCAACATAATATAACTAAAAACCACAAAATATACTCTGAAACTTTAGATCAGGGATCAGTAAACATTTTTTGTAAAGGGCCAGATAGTAAATATTTTAGGCCTGGAAACTACTCAACTCTGCTATGATAGTTCAAAGGCAGCCACAAGGGCACCTAGCTGGCTCAGGCAGTGGAGCATGTGATTCTTGATCTCAGGGTTGTGAGTTTGAGTCTCATGTTGGATGTAGCGATTACTTAAAAATAAGTTGTTTTAAAAAAAAAAAGCAGGGGCGCCTGGGTGGCGCAGTCGGTTAGGCGTCCGACTTCAGCCAGGTCACGATCTCGCGGTCCGTGAGTTCGAGCCCCGCGTCGGGCTCTGGGCTGATGGCTCAGAGCCTGGAGCCTGTTTCCGATTCTGTGTCTCCCTCTCTCTCTCTGCCCCTCCCCCGTTCATGCTCTGTCTCTCTCTGTCCCAAAAATAAATAAACGTTGAAAAAAAAAATTAAAAAAAAAAAAAAAGCAGCCACAGACCATATGTAAATTAAAGAGTATGGCCATGTTCCAATAAAACTTTATTTAAGGACACTGAAATTTAAATTTTATATCATTTCACATGTTGAAATATTGTATTCTTCATTTGTGTGTGTGTGTGTGTGTGTTTTGATCATTTAAAAATGTAAAACCTATGTTTAGGTCTCAGGCCATTCAAACACAGGCTGTGGCTAGGTTTTGGCCCTTGGGCTAGAGTTGGCAACCTCTAATCTAAAGCCTGGTTCCAAGAATCCTGGTTTCCTCAGTTTTGAGAAGCATCTGTGAACACATGCATATGTATATATTCTTAAGTGATAGTTTTCATTAGATGCTAAATAAATTCTTAAACTAAAATGTTTAAAAATCACTGTTTCAGATAATATACATGAAAGTACTTTGTAAACCATAAATCATTATTAAAACACATATTGGTACTTTACTTTTGATGTTAGCTAAACCACAAATGATTTGAAAAAAATTAATAGAAATGAACGTATGCCATTATGAAAATTGCACCTGGGAAACTAATATTTGAAATCCAAAAACCTTACACGCTATAACCTAAAGAGAAAACAGTTAAGTCAAATTCCAAAATTCTTTAAGAATTAACAGCTATTGTAATCAAGATAATTAGAATATTTATTGTTTTGCTTGTTTTTCTAAGAGCTTGAAAATAATGCTATTCACTCCTTCATTTTGTTTTTAAGTGTTAAACTACAAAGCTAGCATAATCAGAGAATCCTAATTTAACATCCTGGTTAATAAAAGCTGGTATGTATATTACTCACTCACCTCCTCTTTCCCCACATATCCATACACATAATACAACAAACAATACTTAAGAATAAACCACCTTTATTGTAACATATGTATGGATTAGAAAGTTCCACTTAATCACGTATCTCTACTTTTAGAGTTCTAAGAATTGCAAAGTAGACGCAGGTGTCATATGTGAATCAACTTATTTTCAATTGATTATTACTGAAACGGAATTGGAAAACAAGGTTTTTCAAAAGACTGCCCCTTCCAGCCTGAATTGAGTTCACTCCCAGAAGAGAGAGAATGTGGGCCCTGCAGGTGACAGTGCTCTTTCCTGGGGCCAGGTGGCTGCAGCGAATTCCCTGGAGGGAGAGGAGCAGAGTTGCAGCCTGTGAGCACGCAATTTCCATCTGAGTGTTGAGGGAGAATGGGTTACACTAGAGAGGACCCTTTTGCCCAGTTATTTATCGGTTAAGTCATTCCACAAGTATAAGAGAATCAAAGATCCAAGAGAGGAACGTTTTATCCCCAATAATTTCAAAAGAGAAATGACAAGTATAGAAACTTGGGGAAATGAGAGCTTCTCTTATATGATTTTTAATTCAAGAAACCATTCCTGGTTTCTTATAAATTTAAGTCATCGATGTAAATTGCAGAAATGTCAATTAAGATTTTTAGTTAACAGCGTATGTCAGCGTATGTCACACGTATGACCTGCTTTTATAGTGTGGTCTTCCATTGACCAAGAAGCAAACAGTAGGCTAAATATATCTGCAGCAATGTATAGCTGGGTTTTTAAAGCTCTGACATGTAAAAATATTTAGTTTCATAAGTGACGTTTCTTTTGCTCAACTATGGATGAAATGCTGCCTTCCAGGTCTGGTCCTTCGAGCAGCTCTTACTGTGCTCACTGGGCTTGTCATCCACATCCCTTGGCATGGTATGTCACCACCTCCACAACCATGTGGACTCCCCACTGCTTAGGAACTTTCCCCTGCTTTTCCTACAGACTAGCTTTATTCAAACTTTAGGACACTGCTCTAGAAGAAGCTTCACTTGAAGCTTTCTAGAAATTTCCTGAAATCTCCAGAGGGCCCCACGCATTTATCCCAAGTATTTCCGCATGTCCTCTCTCCTTTCTGCCCTCATTTCTTCCATCCACAATGTTTACTGAGTACTCAGCATATGCGGGTGATACTGCTAGACATCAGAAGTCTGGTGGGAACGTAGCGTCTGTCCCACCTCAAGCTTACTGTTGAGCAGTAAACATGACTAACTAGAGCCAAGATGAACTGTGTGTGGGGAAGTGCCGAGAGCTGTGCATGAGAACTTAGAGCCAAGGTCCTCATCTGGTGGAAGAGTCATGGAGTAAAGAATTATTTGTGAGTCTCTCTCCCAGAGCATGGAAGCTTTTCAAAGGAGAAACCTGGTTTCACCTTCACTGCCAAGCACTGTGGATGGCCTGGACTTGGCACTCCAGAGCTCTTTGTGAAACCCATAGAACTAAAAGTACACTGTTGGATAATGTTGGGTTGAAAGAGCCAGATCATGAAAGGTCTGAAATGCTATACTAAAGAGCTTGGATTTTGAAGGTCGCAGAAAATGTGATTCAAACACAAGTCATCTAAAGACTCTGGGTTGGCTTCTATTTATAAAACGGGAGAAGAGTGGCTGTTTGGCTCTAAACCTTTAAAATTCTGTGGCCAAACATCTGACTTCTTTCTTCCTGCATTCATTTAACACATATTTGTGCCAAGTTCTGCTTTAGGTGCCAGGGACACAGCCCTGAGCAAGGCAAGGAGAGATCTCTGCTCCTGTGTGTGTGACACATCCGCATGACTTAAAAATTCACACACTGAGTGATGCTTCGGGTGAAAATGAAAACAACACTAACTCGTAACCAGTATTTGTCAGCTAATACTGTGAACATTTGGTTTCCAAGGGAATGAACACAGATTTTGCTGTTTACTCTCAAAATTAGCATGAACAACCTGAGATCAACACATTGTGTTTCCAAAGGTGTAAACCACAACTGATGAGTGAGGCTGTGAGCACTTTGACTACAAGCATTTTCCTTCAACAGATGCTGAGAACCAACCTTGTCTACAACTCAAGACCAAGAATAGATAAAAATTAAGTTAAAGCTGGTTTTCAATATCACCATGCAGCTGTTCAAATGGTCACCCCCTCCATCACCAACAAATTTTAAACTGTCAAGGGAATTATTGAATTTATTGATTAATGCTATCACCAAAGCACAGGATACAGTCCTGCCTGGTATCTTTGTAAATCACATTCGGGTAGGAAGATTATTTTGCTTCATGCAGAAATACTGGAAAAACTAGTTAACATCAACTTCCAGCACTCACCACACATCCCCAGCCCCAACACCCCCCACCCCCACTCCACACACACACACCACAGCACACATATTCACATACACACAAATATACAAACCACATATACACACATGCATCACTACCTCATATTTTTGGTGAGGATTCAGAAAATCAAGCCAAATGTGGTTTGGGTTTTTCTTCCCAACCAGTAACAACTATAATAAACGAAAACCAATAGAAATTGAATTGGCCTTGAATGTTGGAGGGGACATGTACTTGCTGTTGAAGATAATTGGTTTGTTTTGTATAGCTAGTGGTGGCTTGGCTTGAGCTCCAGAATGAACCTCTCTATGCATGTGAGGTTGTTACCTGGTCAGTAATTCAAACCTGGAGAGCCAGATACAAATACGTTTTTTTCTCTTTTGGAAAAAAATCACAGCAGTAACCAAAGCTGTCACTCCATACAAGCTTTTTGCCCATCTATATATGAAAACAATGACAAATGGCTTCCATGAGGAGTTGGAGATCCGGACTCTGGTGGAAACCTTTGCACTAACCACTTTTTCAGCTTTAAAAAACAAACAATTTGCCTTCCTGGCCTTCAGTTTTTCTCATTTGTTAGATGAGAGGCACAAACTAGAGAATTTCAAAAACCCCTCCCTGCTCCTAGATTTAGGGGTTCCGTAAAAATGGAATTGGATCAGAAGCATGCTTTTATAGGGAAGGAAAAACATCAAAATGACTGCAGCACTAAGAGGCTTTATCTCTAAATATCTTACTATACCCAGAGGGGTTCCTCTTCCTGAGTTTCCGAAATTTCTCTTCTGGGCTCCCTCTCCTCCCTCCTTCATCCTTCTCCTTATTTCTCTTCCTCCTCACCCTCCTAGATCTAATGGTAGACATTTTTTTAAAACTATTGCAGAAAACTATTGCAGAGAAGACTGGTTGTGCAGCTAATTTGTTGGAAAATGGAAGTTAATTCTTTCTTTCTCTTTGAGAAAACAAGGTCACACAGAGCAGAGCTGAGAAACAAATTGTGAAAAATTACCAAAATGGTGGTAAATGTAAGATTCTTTAAGTGGGTCACTAACTTGGCATCCAGTTTTGGACAATCTTAAAGAAAATTGTTCATGTTTATTTAACAACCTGGTCACTCATTACAAAGTAGTAATCTAGTCTAAAAAGGAGCTTGTTAAAATTCATGCAAATGACAGATGTGGTAATAAAGCAAAGTAATGAGTGATATTTTAAAATTTCATGTTTATTAGCAATTTGGGTGTTTTCTATTAAGTGCTTACACAGTTTTATTTGGAAGATATATTCCATTTTTCCTAATCTTTCTGGAAAGTAACTATGAATACTATCTTCAGAATTTAGTTTTCATATCTGTAAAATGAGTTGAAACTGATCTATCTCGTCTAGTTCTTACATTTTATGATCAGGAACAAGAGAGTCAAGTGAAATAAACTTAATCTTTTGATTTGTGTTAAGATTTTATTTAAGATAGTCCATGCATGCATTTGGAACAAAATTCAAAAAGTACAAAAGGCTACCCAGTGAAAAGTAAATCCCTCTACCTTCCCTGTCTATTCCATCATATTGTATCTTGTGGTTTCCTCAAGGGTTACTCTAAGTATTTTTAAGTGAAATGTCAGTTGATGAGATGCCAAGATTGGTTTTGATCAATATCAAGTATTACAACACTATTAGCATAACAACTTGTAAATGTTCTTAAAATTTTGTCATTTTCCATCTATAATTACTCTAATTCCTACATACTTTCCTTCTCAGCAATGTTTATATTTGCATAACTCATAATTTTTAAGGTATTTTGATACATATTATCTCATTTGCTCTAAAGCACCACTTATGGATACCATTTACAATTTTCTACCTTGCAAGGAAGAATATAAATGCCATTTTTTTAAACCACATAAATATTTAGGTGTTGACAAAATGCCAAATAGGATACTGATAACTGAGTGGTTTTATAAATAATGCTACTGTTACCTGTCCCAGAAAATCAACTGAAAGTTAAGAATTTGGTGATAGATTGTAAATGTCATGTATATGACAAGGGGTACATATGCCTTATGACCAGCCCTTAGTAGCAGGCTGCTGGCCTTCAATAAGTGCCTGGCATTGCATCCTCCCCATGTCTGTGAAGGGCCAGGAAGAGCTCCTCCCATCAAAGGTCCAGCCCTCCCCTCCCCAGCCTTCAACAGGCTTAATAAGAGCCTAAAGCTGCAGGAACCACTAATTTTGAAAACAGAATAGAAAGATCCAAAGAGACAGCAAATACCTACTCGATGCATAAAATCATCTGGAAAACTGCTGGTAGACTTGCAAAGATATAGGACACTTTGTTATCCTCTGATTAGGCCTATTAGTTCAGAGGAAGAGAAAGAGTATCTGGAGCCTCCAGAAATCAAGAAGAGAATGCTGCTTGAAGAGTGCTTCTAGTCACTAGGGAATCATATGATGCCCCAGCAGAAGATTCCAAGACTGGAGGAGCCACAGCTTATTTTCCTGGTCTTGAGCCATCATCACTTTTAATAAAATAGAAATCATTTTTAATTACCAACAGTTTTATCCAAGACATTTTTGAAGATCACCCACAAAATATGTGGCACTGCTCGTCTTCCAGTAGAGCACAGAAATGAGTAAAACAGGGTAGCTGCTCTCAGTGAGTCTACATGATGGTTATAAGAAATACAACAAAGCTCCAAATCATTTATAATACAGGGTAGAATATAAATAATATCTAAGAAAAACACAAAGGGCATTCATTAAACATATCACAATACGTAATACATAATATAATACAATTTATAAATGTACCTTCATATACCTTAAAATTCAGTAATGTCTGAAGCTTTAAGTCCAAGGTGAAACAGAACTTGTTGACAGGCTCTCTTAATTTCAGAAGGTCCAAAAATGGACTCTTCTTCCATCATTGTGTTTTATGAATTTGAAGATCATAAACCAACAGAAGCTGTAATACACATTAATGCCAGGATATATGAAAGCCAATATATTGTATGGTTAGACTTGGCATATTCTCAGGAAGGAATTATGTGATCAATGGTGAAATCTTATTTATTGCTCGTAGTTGAATGGCTGAAAGTTCTTCCTAACTAATTTGTTTGACTGGAGTTGTCATTTAGGTAAGTTGGGGATTTAAAAAATTACCTTGTAGGATCTATTAGTTAAAGAATACATCTATCATTTTATATTGGCCACCTTCCAAATGAAGAGCAATTCATTTTCTTGGACAGTTTCTAATACTATTTTATCAGAATAGAAATGGTTTATTTCTTATACTTAAAAACATACTTGTTTAAAAGAAAATCATAGAAAGTGTTTTTTGCTTGATTCTCCTATATTATAAAGGAGCATGTACTTTTAGTTTTTCAAGATTGTATAGGGTTCAGATGAACCGACTGTCTTGTGATTGGACCACTTGGCATCATAGTGCCTGGATCCACAGTTATTAACCTGACCTGCTCTCAAGCCATTGTTTAAATTGAATATGTTTGTCACCATTTAAAGGTGAGTTAATTGAGCAAGATTTGAGCTTTCTCATCACTAGTTATGGAAGGGAATTAGAATTTATTTAAAAACATTCAGGAAAATAAAATAGCCATCTTGGCTTTACAGTGATCAGTTCACAATCTCTTTATAACACATGATATTGAACTCAAACATGGAAAGATGAAAAAGGTACAAAAGATATTGTATTTCCTCTCTGGTGAAGTATATTCCCCAGATCATAGCAAATTTTTCATGTGATCTTGTGCAAATACCTGGCCCTGTGGGGGTGATGGAGCTGATTAGTGTGTGTTACAAACATGGTCATGGTTACAGATTCAGTCTTTCCTCAGTGGACTTAGGTAGACTTCCTTTTTACAACGACACATCATGCTTATTGCTAAGTAAGGTTGTAATTGTCATGAGATGCAAGGGGAAGCAGGTAGAAAGTGTTAAATAGATGAATCAATGGAGCTCCCTCCTCAGTGCTCAGAAAACAGCTACTAGTGTTTACATACTGTTAGTAATTAATGAGTGTAATGAAGGCGATCTTGAAATAAAAGGAAGACCAACAAAACAAAACAAAACAAACTGATACAATTACTACCCTTAAGGAATTCCATAGAAGATTTGTTGAGTTTTCCAAAAAGCATAGAGAGGAAGCAGGAAAAATACTCTCTAATATTTACATTAGATCTGCAGTATCCTCATAGATTCCATGTGTAGGAAATAAGGTTGATCCAGGGGAATTCATATGCAAGAAACACTCACTCTGCCCCTCTACCACGTGTTGACCCTATGCTAAATACTTTTAGATAAATCATCTCTTTTAATTCAGTATTTATGTTTATTAAACCCTTCACTTAATCAGAACTTCAAAACAAGGCTTGCAAGAGAGACCCTAAGTCAACCCAGGAACCAGATCTGCTCTTCCAGAAGACTTTTTACAGAAATAGCAGCAATTTTGCAGGAAGTAGAAGAGAAAACTCAACTTACACATAATTTGAAATGCTTGTGGTTCCTTTGTGATCAAAATTGTAGAGGCAAACTTAATGACAAATTTAAAAGCAGAAAACTGGGATCCGAATAGACAGAGATTTAGATAATACAGTTTCATCTCTAAAGGAGTATTCTTTTGGTCTTGAAAATTTCCCAGTGAGAGAAAACTCAAGGATGGTATTAAACCTACATATTTTATAAGAGTTCTACTTCTTTTATTTTTAAAGAATATAATGTTTGATAAAATATAGTTGTGTATTACCATGATATATTTTACCATTTCAATAATAGCTGCTATAATTACATGATTCTGAATGTAAATCTCCAAGAAAATCATCACTTTTTTTTTCCTTGTTAGTATCCACAGAACAAATTAACCAGATGGAAAGCTCTAGTCAGCTGTTTTGTTTCATGGGAGAGTAGTTCATCAGCCCTCAGGAGAATTACTATTTGACCTCTCTACACAAGACATTCAGCGTCCAACAAACTGGACTTGCAAATATGTCCCTAGAGACTAATATCAAACATTCCACCACCATTCTATGATGCTTGTTTTAGGTTATTTTTGATTGATGGCCTGAAGTTATGGCTTTAGTTATTTTTAAATTGTTTGTTGAGTTTTTAAAAAGTAGTGCATGAGGGGGGAAGAAAATAGCCTCCTTCTTCAAAATGGGAGCTACAGTTATAACTGCACATTTTCCACCAAGTCAAGTACACCTACAGATGACTTAGCCATGACTTTTCCACTCCTACATCCCACTCGATTCTTGAGTGGGATCATGGACAGCTATTACTGTTCTCATTTACAGTTAAGGAACATAAGGGCCAGAAAGGTTAAATGGTTTCCACAACAGTGGATAAGTTATATGCTAGTGCTAAAGCAACAGGTGCCACAATCTCCAGCTTCTGATTTCTAACCTAATTCTTCTCAATATGCCTTGTCTTGGGTGACAAGCAAAAACAGATAAGGAAGTACACACAGACCTGCTGAACTCAACCCTCAGAACCAAGAAAAGAAAAAAAACCAAAAGAACTTTTTTTTACTAGTTATCCTAACTCCTTCATATTTTTAAATATGTGCATTTTAATTTCTTCTGCTGTAGAACATATATTTATCCCATCTGGCCTAGTTTACCCAGACTTTGGAAGATTTATTTTTTCATATAGCTCATTTAACTCCCCTAAACTTCGTCAAATTCAGTCACTCGATCAAACAACATTTCAGCTAACATCATAGATCTCAGAAGACAAAGATCTTGTGATCTGGGTAAAGACATGGTTCATCTCAAAATGTTATGTGCACAAATCCAAAAAGTCTGGTGTAACGTCCAACAGAGAATTGAAGAATCTGAGCCAACACCTCCAAAACTGTTAATAGAAGCATATCAGTCCCCCTAGTTGAGAGAAAAAAAGGCTTTATTAATATCCACAGATAAGCCACCTACTTCTGCTGCTTCTCTGACACATTCCTCAGTTGGTAATGAAGGAACCCACCAGGTGTCTTCCTCAGCTGCCCTCACAGGGAAAGTGAAAGAACTCTCCTTGCCACAGACAGGTCTTTAGGGCTTTACCTTCTGTTCCCTAACCTTCATTTTCAGTCCTTGGACATATTTGCCACAGATGTAATAGATACAATTAATTCACTAGTCAAGTGGATATACAAATTCTTAACTCTTTACTAATTGAAACTTTATCCCTTATTCTGTTGATAGAATCCTCTTTGCATATATGTTTTCATCAATACTTGCCTTGGGCTCCACGCCCTTAGAGAACAGGAAGTTTCCCAGTCATTTCTTTAGTCATAAACCATGTTCTGAGGTCCTGCTATACTCAGACTTGATATACACAAATGAAGTAAGCAACATTCTTCCTCTCTGAGGAGCTCACAAGTGAGACACACATGGACAGAAAAAACTGTTACAAAATGTGGCAAAAGAAAAAATAGACATATGTATGAACTAATGAGAGCAGCTACTCTTTCCTGAGGGATATGAGAAAGCTACCGAGAAAAGGAGTTTTAACTGGACCTTGATGGATGAGGAGAATCATCAGGCAGACAAGGTCAGTGAGACGAGAAAGAGGGTATTAGATTTAGAAGAAAAGCCACAGGTGAAGACTCAATGCCATTAAAGGATGTAGCATGTGTGAAGAATAGGCAGTCACTGGAAGTGGCTAAAGCATACGTGGGAGATGTGTGTATGTTGGGCGGTGCGGAGTCTGGAAAGGGCTAGAGGAGGGGAAAGCAGACAGGATAGTAAAGGGTCTCTATGCTAATGCAGTTTAGACTTTCTTTCAGAGTCAAAAATAAGCTGTTGGAGACTTTTCCAGTGAAGGGAGATGATCAGATGAGTCTGAGAAAAGATTCTTCTTGAGCACATGGAGGATGTTGTGGAACTTCCTGGGGGAAATTGAGCTTATCATTAGAGAACAAAAGTCATGTAGTAGCAATGTGCTTGGTTCCACTCAATAGAGGAAGAAATCTTGAATAATATCCCCAGATAGATGTAAACCACTATGGCCCATCAGAGATAGGCAGAGGGCCCAAAATAAGATTTAAGGGATGCTTCTGAAATAGAATCAATGGGATATAGTACCCAATAAACATATGTAGGGAGTGCATGAAGGGAGGGAGGAGAGAATGATGGAAACAGTTGCCTCAAGAGACTAGGTGATTATACAACTATGCACTATAGATGGTTTCTATAACCATAGAGCACAGAGAAATATACTTTGTTCGGTGAGGTTTCCAAAAAATGCTCCTGCCTGGCCATCAGAGAAACAATTCAAAATAAAATCCTAAATGGAAAAAGGGCCACAGGTAAATTAAGTTAAATATAGTGTGAATTAGGATTCTTCATCCAGTTTCTGTTTCCATTCAAGTCTGGTATATCAATCACACACTTCAAAGACTTAAACATTTTGCACTAACACTTCCCAAGAGGATTTTAATATTCCTTACACCATTTAGATTTGAATTCTCCCCAAGTTCATCCCTTAAAAAAAGCAGAAACAAATCTACTTTACTGAATCAATGAAAGCCTGAACGGGCAGTCGAAATAGTCCTGCAGTACTCTCATAGGAACACAGATATATTTACACAGGCTGAGTGAAGGTGCTTTGAATAGCCAGATGGAAATTAGGCCAGGTATCCCAGCAAACTTTGAATTAAAGAACAGTGCACTTCGACTTATGTGCAAAAGTAGTGGGTATGGCATTATTTGCATCTATTTAGCAAAATTTACACATCATGTATTGGAGACAGAAGTAACCATATATACCATTTATTGTATGTCCTCTATTTTAGGAAACATAATGTGTTGATTTATATAGTATTACCTGTCTCTATGTGGAACAAAAAGCTGTAATCAAAACTATGTAAGTTATAATTGCTATTTAGAATAACATATTGACAGTAATTCAACTGCCTCAAGTAAGTAAAATTCCTCAAAAACACATCGGCAATAGAGACATTATTGGAAACCAGAAGGCTCAAATTGTATCCTTGTATATTTCAAGTCCACCATAAGAAGGAAAATCCCTCTCAGTTTTCAAAAGTGTAATCCATGACAGGAAAGTAATAAGACATAGACAGGTTGTCCTTGATTTGCACAATGTTCATGCACAAAGCTCATGCATATTGCAACCATGTTCCCACTTTGCACACTTCCATGGTACTGTGAGAGAGACAGAGAGAGAGAGAGATTTATTGCTTCCCTCTCCTCTCTTGCATCTAAAATGTTCCTGCTCAGTTCCCTTTGATTCAGCCCACATGCATCCCAGATCTTCCCAGTTTGGACAACTTCCATGACCACCATTAGCAGTCAAACCCTTCTTAGATATTGCTACCCCCATCTAGATTATGTCTAGATTATGAATCTAGATTATGTCTCTTTTGACAAACATAAGAAAAAATAATTTAATAATACCACTCTACTTATCATCTACTCATTTTTTGAAATCTTTAAAAAATAAAGCATTTCATATATAGGAAGGAATATTTCTAATATATCTGCAAGGTAAAGAAATAGCAATTTAGTCAAGATATCAAAACATTCCCTAAATACTTTTTTTGTAGTTTCAAGTTTTTATTTAAATTGCAGTTAGTTAATATACAATGTAATATTAATTTCATGAGTAGAATTCAGTGATTCATCACTTACACATAACACTCAGTGCTCATCACAAGTGCCCTCCTTAATACCCATCATCCACTTAATCCATCTCCCTGCCCACCTTCCCTCCAGCAACCCTCAGTTTTTTCTCTATAGTTGAGTCTGTTTCTTGGTTTGCCTCTCACCTTTTCCTCCCCAAGTTCATTGTTTCATAAATTCTGCATATGAGTGAAATCATATGGTATTTGTCTTTCTCTGACTGACTTATTTCACTTGTCATACACTCAAGTTCCATCCATGTCATTGCAAATGGTAAAATTTCATTCTTTTTAATGGCCAAGTAATATTCCATTGTATATATATACCACATCTTCTTTATCCATTCATCAGTTGATGGACATTTGGGCTCTTTCCAAAATTTGGCTATTGTTGATAATGCTGCTATAAACATCAGGGTGCATGTATCCCTTTGGATTAGTATTTTTGTATCATTTGGGTAAATACCTAGATCCTATATATTTGAAATCCTCTTTGCAACTTCTCAATACCCAGTCTAATTCTAGAAGTTAGGTAACTTTAATTGCATCCTGATTTTTGTGTTTATAATCATCATGATTTTTAAAATAGCTTGACTAAAATTTATTGTGTTTAATAACATGTTAACTAACATACTAACATATTTTAACATGTGAATAACCTATCTATTATAATTCTCCTAATAATCCATTTTGAATGTTTTTGAACTTTATAAAAGTGTATTTACTTTTATAGCCTAATTGCTTCATTCAATATTGTGAAGTTCATCTATACTGAGGATGAATTACCTGTAATTCATCTGTTTTTATTGCCATATGTTAGTATGTTGTATGACCACACACCTACTTATGTATCCATTTTTCCCTTCGAGAGATATTCAGTTTCCTGTTATGGCTACTATTAACTATGCTGCTGTGCGTTCTTGCACATGATCTCTGCAAGATTTTCTGACTTAAGACACTTAACGGGTGCATTTGCTGAGTCATACAAAAGGTTTTTGTTCAACTTTACAATATTATGAAATATTGTTTTTCAGAGTGGTTTTATCCTTTCCATGTTTTACTTTTATTTTTAGTGAGTGAGTTTCCATTGGTCCTTATCCTCAACAATATTTGATATTGTCAGACTTGTTCATTTTTTCTGACTCTGTGAATGTAAATATATAGTTTATTATGGTTTGCTAAACAGATCGATTCAAATTCCATGGAGTAGATTCAGCTTTCTTTAAAATATCTGTCATTTAGAAAAGAAACATGTGTTTGTATCTTTTTCCCATTTTTATGTTAATTTTTAATTCTTATTTACTCATGGGAGTGTTTTATATATTCTTTACTCTAATCCTTTGTCCATTATATGTGTGGCAAATATCATCTGTTAACCTGTTATTCTGTGATTGTCTTTTCATTTAAGAGTGTCTTTCAATGACCAATTTTTTTTGATTGCCAATCTGCTCATTTATGGTTTGTGTTTTGCATCTTTTCAAAAAACTTTTACTAACATGAAAGTGTAGACATTTACTCCTATATTTCAAATTTTGCTTTTCATATTGATGACTGAATTATTTTGAGTATAGTATAAGGTAGGGATCCAGCTTAGTTTTTTGCCATGTAAGTAACCAATTATTCCAGGACCATTTATTGAATAATTTCTTACTCTTACTAAACTTAAATTTCATTCTTTATATAATAGATCAATATTTATAAATGTAAATATATCAAAAATAAATATATAATTTTTGTCTGATATTATCTGGTTCTGATTTGATTCATACTTGATTTGGTGTTCTCCATGCTGTTCCACTGGTCTCTTAGTTTATCCAGTTCTAATACTATATTTCCTTAATGACTTTAAGTTTTGAGATTTCATATGACAAGTCTTCCCAATATCATAAGGTTTAGATATACTGTGTTACATTTAACACAATATTATTTTTATTGCTTTCAAATATGATAGTTTTTAACATTATATTTCTGTTGTATAGGAATTCTGTTGATTTTTGTATATTGATTTTGTATCAAGAAACTTGCTAACCTCTCTTTCACTGATAATGAGCTTGAGTACAATCTCATGTTTATTAGTATTTGGACATCCTCTTTTGAGTAATGTCTATTCAAGTCCTTTGCCCCTTTATTGTATTGTCCGTTTTTTTCTTATTGACTTTTAGAATTTCTTTATGTATTCTGGATATGATTCCTTTGTTGGTTCATGAGTTACAATATTTTCTTTGACTCTGTGGTTTTTATTTTCACTCTCTTACCTAGAATCTTTTTAAAATAGTGGCCTTAATTTTAATGTAGTCCAATTTATCAAATTCTCCCTATATGGCTGCATTGCTTAAGAAATTTTTCCCTATTACAAGTTAATGAAGACATTTTCTTATATTCTAAAAGGATTAGAAGAGAAATAGCACCTTCAAAATAGTGAGTCTCCAAGTCTATGAACATGGTCTATCTTTCTACTTATGTATTTGTGTTTTCTTTATATTCTTTCAAAGTGTTCTGTGTAGGGGTTTCATACATGCTATTACATTTATTACAAGGTATATGAGGGTTTGGTAATGGTATATAGCTTTTATTTCATTTTGTTTGCTGTTATGTAAGAATACAATAGATTTTTGTATATAGATATTTTATCTAGCAACTCTGTTAACTCACTTACAAATTCTAATTGCTTATTATAGAATCATTTAGATTCTCTTCACACAAAATCAGTCATCAGAAAATAATTACAGTTATTTGTTTCTTTTATTTCTGATATTTTTTTTCTCATCTTAGTGCACAGGTTATGACTTCTGGTATAGAACTGAATAAACGTGATCACGGGCATTCTTTTTCTGTTTCTGATCTCAGCGTAAAAGCTATCAGCATTCACCATTATATATGTTTGCTATATATTTTTAAATTACATTGAGGAAATTCCTTTTATTCTTAGGTTGCTAAGTTTTTGATTTTGAATTGAAGTCAAATTTCATCAAAAGCCTTTTCTGCATCTGCTGAGATAATTATATGGCTTTCTCTTTTATTTGATAAATGTGGTGAAATACAGTGATTCTCTTTTTAATTTTAAACCAAAATTTCATTCTTAGGATAAATGCAATTTATCATGACATGATTAACATTTTTATATATTACTAGAGATAATTGGTTATTATTTGAGTAAAGATTGTATGTACTGCAAAATGTATTATTTATTATAAGTGTAATTGGCCTATAAATTTTTTCTCTAATGTTTTCAGATTTTGGTATCACCTTAATGGGTTCAAAGCTAACATGTTTCCTGCTTATAATATTTGGCATAATTTATTAAGATTAGTATTATCTCTTGAGGCTTGGTAAGATTCACAAGTGAAGCCATTTTGGGCTTGCATTTTACTGTGTAAATAGGCTTTTAATAATAAATTTAGTTTCTCTGATAGTTACCAACTAGTTGAAATGTTATATTCTTGTACCAGTTTTAATATTTACTTATTTTAGAAGTTTCCTGTTTTATCCAATTTTTCTAATTCCTTAGCTAAAGTTATTCCATATAGTCAATATTTATTTAGATACACCTATTTATAGTTTTTATTGTTTTTCACTGCTTGCTTCCTCTCTGAGCTTCAATCTGAGATCAATGATTTTTTCCCTGAAAAACAGTCTTTGGTATTTATTTTAATACGAGTGTGCTATTGATATATTTAGTTTCTGATTGTCTGAAAAATATCTTTTTTCGCCTTCATTATTGAAAGCTATTTTATCTGAGTATAGATATCTAGGTTGGCTTCTAATTTCTTTCAGCAATTTTACCTTGTCTTTCTATTGTCCAGCTTCCATTTTTTTCTGTTGAGAAGTAGGTAACTTCTTAATTTGTTGTTACACCAAAAGTAATATTTTTACCCCATGTGTTAGATGTCATTTGTCTTTGGTTTTTAGTGGTTTTACCCCGAGATGACTCAGTGTGTGTGTTTTTAGGCTGGTTGAGGTTCTTGGTTTTTGCTTTCTTTTTTAAATTTGTAGCATGATGTCATTTGTCAGTTTTGGAGGACTGGCCATTATTTTTTCAATAAGAATTCTCCTCATATTCCCCCATAAAACATGTAAAACACACTTTTTTACATAGGAAGAAAAATAATATTTCTTGACCAAATGGCATATTGAAAAATGGAATCCAGGGACACTTGGGTGGCTCAGTCAGTTGGGTGTCTGACTTCAGCTCAGGTCATGATCTCACAGAGTGTGAGTTCGAGCCCCACTTCAGGCTCTGTGCTTACAGCTCAGAGCCTGGAGCCTGCTTCAGATTCTGTGTCTCCCTCTCTTTCTCTGCCCCTCCCACACTCATGCTCTGTCTCTCTCTGTCTCAAAAATAAACATTAAAAAATTAAAAAAAAAAAAGAAAAATGGAATCCTAATTGATTTGCCTATTTGTGGTATGTCTATCATGCAATCCTTTCTATCGTTATTTTTAAATTAATTTTTATAAGTCTCAGCTCAAAACATTTCACGTACCTATTCCCAGTCATCAGTGGTCACTTCCTTTTCTATAGAAAAAAAATATATATGTTCAACTCCCGCTTGAAACTTAAACCACTGATGATCTCTCCCAGTCTACCTTTCTAATTTGCCCTCCAATATTTGCCTCCTTGTGCCCTGAAAGCCACTGAATAAATTACTTGCTGCTTCCCGTGCCTACCTCGCATATCCAAGTATGAATGTCTATCCTAATTCTGCTGCTCTATCTTAATGCCCTTCCCCACATCTCCAGGGAAAGAGAGGTCTGCATAGGCTAAGATCCTAGGCTTCAGTTTCTGACAAGTGTCGTTTTGAATCTAGCATTTTTATGAGCCAGGTGATCTTGGCCTCAATAAGCTTTGGTTTCTTCTTTAAGGGGATAATATTATTCATGAGGATAATAATAGACTTCACCTAGAGGGCCATTGTGAGGACTAGAGGAAACAGTCCACATAAAGTGGTTAATACAGTGCTTGACACTCAGAAACAGGAATATGAGAGATCACTGGTAGTATTTTTATTATAAAATACCAAGGGATAGGAGAGACTGCTCTTTTCCCACCGCTACATCGATTCTGCTCTGTAATACAGAGGTCAGAAACCCGCTGCAGCTGCCACAATGATATGATTACCACAATATCTCATAGCCAAAAATCTAGTCACTGAACCCTGGACAACCTGAGCCCAGGCATTTCAAAATAGTAGAAAGCACCCACATAGGTCTGACACAGTCTGCCAGCATCGGCAGCAGCAGGAACATGTCTTCCGTTTCCCTTCCATCTTCCAGTTTATACACATGGTTTGTGTTAGCAGAGCCGAATCTGCATCCTGAACACTTCTGTAGAGGGGCCAGGAATTATTTTTAGCTTCCTGACCTCTCCAATTAGAAGGGTAAAGCCAAGGTTGAGAGAAGAAATCCATAACATCTACTGCATGATTCATTTAAAGGCCACCTTCTACAACTTGTTCCCCGATTTTTCCTAGCTAAAAGTGACTGTGTGTCCGCTTCCTATGAATTGGTAGTTTTCAAACCTCATTGGACATTAGAACCACCCAGGAAATGAAAAATACTTATTCTTATCCGTTATTTCCAGAAATTTCTGGTTTAATTGGTTTGGGGTAGGGGTGCACTTTGGAAAATTTTAAACTCTAATGTGCACTCTGTGTTTAGGACTGCTCTAAATTCTTAAAACCTTTCATTTCTCCTCATCACTTCTTAACTTTTGTTTATTTATAAAATATCCTTACTTTTCCTACTATATTATAAATTCTCTGAGGATAGGATTTGAATCTACTATTTTATGTCTTTTACAACTTCTGGCAGATTATTTTGGAAGTAAAAAGATACTTTATGTTTATTGACTGCATGATTAAACGAATGATGTATTATGCCTTGCAAACAAAGGCATATTAACGATACCAGGCATGGTATCAGGTCCCTGCCTTGCTCTTGTTTGACATTCTCTCAAGTACACTTCTTGTGAATCTATTAATTGTGCTCAGCCTAGTAAAAATATAAGTGGATATATTGCGCACAGCATTAGCCATCTAATCAATAATTCACCATAAAATATAACTTGACACAAAATTATTCCTGGTTTAAAAAATAACATCTAGGGGCGCCTGGGTGGCGCAGTCGGTTGAGTGCCCGACTTCAGCCAGTCACGATCTCGCGATCCATGAGTTCGAGCCCTGCTTCCGGCTCTGTGCTGACTGCTCAGAGCCTGGAGCCTGTTTCCGATTCTGTGTCTCCCTCTCTCTCTGCCCCTCGCCCGTTCATGCTCTGTCTCTCTCTGTCCCAAAAATAAATAAACATTGAAAAAAAAATAAAATCTAAGAGACATCATTCTCAGCTATGGAAACTATTGCCAATGAACACACATCCTTTTAGGTAGAAATCTAAAATAAAGGTGGGAACTGGAAAATGAAAGCCAAGTCCATTCAAGGCATTGGATTTCTGAGGTATTTATTTTTATAGGTTCTTTGATATATCAGTGTATCTCTAAATCAATCTTCTAAAACCCCCAGTATGCAATGATAAAAATTCTTCACTTAAACTATTGTATAATTGCAGAATGACTTTGAAATAAGTTTGATTAGAATATATTTAATTGATATATATAACCTCTTTGAAAGAAGTTTGACAAGAATGTGTAATTGATATTGATACTAGCATTTCTGAGTTTGTATCTAAAAAAGTCAAATGCTAACTAATTGGGTTACATTGTTAGTATTAAGATTTCTTATGCTTCATAATTATAGATGAGCTTTACTCAATGATTTTAAATATTTATTTGAAAGAAAAACTTTTCCCAATATCTCTGGCAAATTAATCCTCAGATGAGGGCTTCTGAAGAATCGCATGGTTCTCATCCTCTTTCCTACAGCTTTACCTATTCGGGAATGATTAAAAAAGCAAGTTGTGGTCTGCTCTCCTAGACACAGAGTTATTCCCCGAGTATTTAAAAATATTAATGTTAGGGATAAAGAAAAGGAAAAGGACAGAATGATGTTTAGAATAGAATAATGTTAGATAAAAGGTGATATGACTGGAGAATTTTTTTGCCTCTTTTGCCTGCCCCCACCCCATCTAGCACTGCTTCTATTAAAAGTTCAAATAGTTTTAGGGTCACCTGGGCGGCTCAGTCCGTTAAGCGTCTGACTTTGGCTCAGGTCATGATCTTGGGGTCTGTGAGTTCAGGCCTCACATAAGGCTCTGTGCTGACAGCTTGGAGCCTGCTTTGGATTTTGTGTCTCCCTCCCTCTCTCTCTCTGCCCCTCCCCTGCTTGTGCTCTGCCTCTCTCTCTCTCTCTCTCTCTCTCTCTCTCTCTCTCTCCCCCCCTCTCTCCCTCTCTCTCTCTCTCAAAAATAAATAAACATTAAACAATTAAAAAAATTCAAATAGCTTTAAAAAGCTTTAGCTTCAAAGTCTTCTTTAATCCTGAATGTACCAAGGTGAAAATCTGTTCACAAGACTCACCATTTCCCAACATCAGAAGAGAACCCAAACCATTCCCCCATTTGTCTTTTCCTCTTACTTTCCTGCCAAATCGAGATCAATCCTCCCTCCCTCCCTCCCTTCCTTCCCTCCTTCCTTCTTTCCTGTGTTCCAACAGCTTAACTTCCTTAAAGTCTTTCTGAGAAGGTTTCCTGACACTGTATCTCCTCACCCTCTTTCTATTAGTTCCCTAAAAACTCCGTGGTTCTAGTAGAATATGCATCATTTATATGGTTATAACACCTCTATTTAAGAAACTCTATTTGGATGTGTTCATACATCCATAGTTAAATGAGAGACTTCATGAAAATGAGGGCTGAATTTCTCAGTGTATCTTTCCCAACCAAGAATAAGAAAGTGAACATTTAGTTTGTTCTCTTACCCCAAATTATATTCACCATTACCAAGTAAGAGTTAAGCTAGAAGAATCCAGACTTCAGGAGGACAGGGAGTTCAAATGTTACTGAGTATATATTCAATACATATTGACCTAGACTAAATCTCACTGTATAGTTCTATAAAATGCAAAATCACAAGGTTTTGAGGTGTTGAAATGACTGTTCTCAACCTACCCAACCCTCTGATGTCGCCATAAAGAAAAGATGAGATAAGAAGTAAGTTTCTTCTTTAAAAAAAATTTTAAGTATGGTTCATTTTGTTAAGAATTCTCTATGGAGTAAGGCCTATTATGTGGTTAGGATGGGGATACTTATTTAGAGAAATATTTATATTTATTGATATACATGGTGGTATCAATATTTATATATTTATAAAATATATAAAATGATATTGTGATGAAAGTTAAAGGTATATAACTTATTTCACTATTAAGAGATAAACACATGATCATTGTAAATGTGATTAAAACTCGCATTTGAAAATCTTTCAAGGGAATCACATCTATTTTCCTCCTGTTTCCAAGTCCTCACTAACTCTCTGAGTGTGTTTGTACTCACTTGGAAGGGACAGTTCTATGGAATTAATCAAATAGGGAATTCAATGTTCCTTGCAGATAATTTTGGCATGTTCCATTGGGAACTTTCTAGTAGGAGTTTTCATCTTTCCTGGGAAAAACTCCACATGTTCCAAATCCTCAGTCTCTTCTCTGTTAGTGAGGAACAATATAACAAAACTGCTACATATAGAAATAATGACAATATATATTCAGCAAGACAGTCTGCTGGAAAAAACCATTAAAATAGAAGAAGGCAAAAACGTATGGGAATACAATTTAAATATATTAAATAAAAACTAGCGTTAAAAAATGCTGTAAAGAGCATCACAATAACTAATTTTCTGATTTTGCTAAAATTAAAAAAACAAATTTCTGAGGTGGAGAATTAGAAAATATTCATAGCTCCTAATATATTCTAGTAAGTCCAGAGGTAACGAGTCTCATTTTCCAAGAAAATCAGTGGTACTACCTTGGGGGACAATGAAACATTTGTGTTCAATGCCCAGTTAAACTTTTTGAAATCCATATGTTTTGTTCTTTCATGCTTTCCTATTATAGAATAACTCAAGTTCTTATCCTTGCCTTGGCTTTATGTTTCACACCAGGTTTTTGTTCTGTAAGATGCTGCTATTATTAACCATTCTATATCCATACTCGTTTAGTCCTAAACCTTGAAGAAGCCTGGAGTTCTTTTCTACCACTGATGGTTTGGCTGCACTTTTACATCTGGGCAATGGTTCAACAACAGTCATAAAGACCTAGCACTTGGGCCAAATCCTACCGGCTCAGAAATTTTATTTGCCAACTTAGTGTGGGCCATCTAAATGGAGATGCCCAGGAGGCAAGTGTAGCTTTAGCTACAGATTTTGGAGTCAACATCATATTTGGGGAGGTTGAAGCCACAAGTAAGGAGGATGTCCCAACAGAAAGTATGTAGCACGGAATATCTTAGGACTAACGTGCAGAAACCTCATTAGGTGCCCAATAAAGATTTGAGAAATAAAAGAATGGCCTAGAAAATGACAATGTACTTGATTATCAACTTCCATTGCAGTTAGAGTAAAAGAGACTGTTGTGATTTCCAAGGAACTCTCCTCCAGAACTCTCCAGCAAGTTAGTAAGTGATGACAGTTAGTGAAAGCCCTATCAACAGTTCGTATTTATATCCTTGGGGTGAAACCATCCTCTTTCAACACCTATCACATTCTTATTGAAGTTCACATTAGTGAATGATGAATAAAAGATGTTTCTCACAATCTGGCTGCAGGCTTAATGCATTTTGTTAACAAAACACATAGGAACTGCCAAAATAGGAGAGTAGCCTTTCCTAAATCACTCCCAAATGTCATCATGACTACAGCATATTTTCCTAATTGGTGGGGTTTTTGTTTGTTTGTTTGTTTGTTTGTTTGTTTTGTGTAAGACACAAATTCATTCAAGTGCTTGACTCCTATTGAGGCTTTATAATTTATCTTAGAAAAAAATTGTTTTTATGAACATGAATCATTTTCTTATTCACAGGACTGAACCAAAATGACAACTGGTCAATTCGATTGTCAATACTGTGCAACATCACTTCTTGGGAAGAAGTACATACTGAAGAATGACAATCCATACTGTGTTTCCTGTTACGATCGTATTTTTTCTAACTATTGTGAGGAATGCAAAGAACCAATTGAATCAGATTCCAAGGTAGGTCTCACTTCAATTCCCAGAATTATTGCATGCAAACAAGCAGACAAATGCTTTGGAATGCCTTGTTTCCTTTAGTACTGACTATTAATACCACATTGCTCTATTGCTGGGTATAAGCATCTTCAAAGTTACCATCAGTCACCAGATACTATGCTCAGCACTATGAAATATGACATATACTTTAATCTTCACTGTGATCTTAGAAGATAGTTTAAGATGCTAAAGATTAAAGAGGTTCAGTTATTTGCCCAAAGCTACACAGCTAAAATGTTGATTTATTTCTGGAATGACAAGAGTATAAATGAATAAATACATAAATAATTGAAAATTTAAAGTTTCAAAAATCTAGGGGCGCCTGGGTGGCGCAGTCGGTTAAGCGTCCGACTTCAGCCAGGTCACGATCTCGCAGTCCGTGAGTTCGAGCCCCGCGTCGGGCTCTGGGCTGATGGCTCAGAGCTTGGAGCCTGTTTCCGATTCTGTGTCTCCCTCTCTCTCTGCCCCTCCCCCGTTCATGCTCTGTCTCTCTCTGTCCCAAAAATAAATAAACGTTGAAAAAAAAATTAAAAAAAAAATCTATATCTTCTGACTTCAAATCAGCCTCATCTCCACTAAGTCCATTGTGCCCTGACACGGTCCATTCCTCTCACAATGAACATTATTGTATTTTTTTCCTTTTTCTTTTTTGTCTTTGTGTTGGGATTTTGTTTAATCTCAGACAATAATAGGATATCACAACGTAAAAATAAGAATCATTCCATGAAAAGCCCCTCTTATAGCTTATGAAAAGGAGTGAGAGGAAATTTGAAAAAAATAGGAAAAAGTTCACTTATTTTCCATCTGTCTCTACTGACCAACTAAGAAAGCCCAGGCTCTAGCTCTTAATTGCCCCAGAGAGTCTCCTCTCTATGGGTAATACTATCAATGACAACTTTTCCTCAAGCTACCAGCACAAACTACTGGTACCAGAGTCCCAGGAGTGTTCAGTTTAGTCTTATAAAATGACCTGTTTTGTCACAAGCACATTTAATTAACTCGTATTTACTGTCTCGAAGGATCTTTGTTACAAAGGCCGACACTGGCATGAACAATGCTTCAGTTGCGCCAAATGCAATCACTCTCTGGTGGAAAAGCCTTTTGCTGCCAAGGATGAGCGACTGCTGTGCTCAGAATGTTATTCTAATGAGTGCTCCTCCAAGTGCTTCCACTGCAAGAAGACCATCATGCCTGGTGAGATCACAAGGGAGTTCAGGTCTCTAACGGAAGCTGTAACACTTTGAATTATGCCCAAGTATAGGAAGAGTATAGTAGCTAAGAAAACCCTACTTTTGAGAAAGACATCTATCTTGCTATCTCTTGATTTCACTTAGTGTATTTCAGAAATAAAAAGACCATTTTGTTCTGTTTTGAATGGGTAAAATACAGCATTCTATGTATTTTTGTAAAGTTAATTCATACAGGCATTTTCAACCACAATCTGAGCCATAAAGATGAAATCTAAACCAATAACACTAACAGTGCATTAAGCAGCGGTTCCTAGGCATAAACAATGGCATCAGGAAGCATAATCCATCATAGGAGAATGGGGCCAACCATCA
This sequence comes from Prionailurus bengalensis, assembly GCF_016509475.1. Classification (NCBI taxonomy): domain Eukaryota; kingdom Metazoa; phylum Chordata; class Mammalia; order Carnivora; family Felidae; genus Prionailurus; species Prionailurus bengalensis. The sequence continues at coordinate 86,750,860 of NC_057349.1, forward strand.
TTTTGTAGCAGGACAAAATATAGTTTGAGGGTCAGTCATCTTTATTCCTTCTAGGGAAGACAAGGATTCATGTACATGATTATACTTTCAGGCAAGCACTTTTGCAGTTTTGATTCTGTACTAAATCCCTCTGGACATCAGCATAACAACACGGTTCTCTCTCATTTTCTTATTATGAATTCAAAAGAGTTTCTAGAAGACCATAACTGCACAACATCCATCCTGAGAGTTGGTGCCCCAGGCATTCCTAATATCCCAATACTGATAATTATGGCCCAATCTATCTAACCCACATGCAGCCTTTCAGAGTCTCCACTAGTTGTACTTTCAAATCTCAAAATTGTAGCTTACACAGCATAAGAGTTTTCAGTAAAAGAGCGATTCATCATCATCATGGCTGAACTCTACCTTTTCTTTTTCTTTTTCAGATAAATGTTTTAGAAACCAACAAAACACTATTTTTCTATAAAGACAATTAGCTTATCATCTTAACGTTAAAATATATATTCTAAATAACTTGACATATCTTTACTTAAAAAATGATGTTTCATTTGTACTAACAGGTTCTTATTTGTGGGGTACAGGTTCCCGTAAAATGGAATTTAAGGGAAACTACTGGCATGAAACCTGCTTTGTGTGTGAGCATTGCCGACAGCCAATAGGAACTAAACCTTTGATTTCCAAAGAGAGTGGCAATTACTGTGTACCGTGTTTTGAGAAGGAGTTTGCTCACTACTGCAGCTTTTGTAAGAAGGTAATTATCTACAGGGGATGAAGCTTGTGGATCCTTCCGGACCATTGCTTTTTAACTTCATTCTATATTCGGAATGAACTGATACTATCATGTTATGTCTGTCTTTACACATTCATGTTACTTTTAAATTCCAGCATGTCCAAGAGCACACTGCCTGCCACAGTGAAGATGGCCACCTATTTTTATTATCATAAAATTCTACCCAGAACATGACTTTAGTTCCAAAAGCTATAGATATTCCAATTCCATTTGCTGCTGTTACATAAGATTTCATGTATTCTGGTAGAGGACACACATCTCTTGTTGAATACAAGACACTTCTTAGAAAATAATTGTTGATCCCTTTCCTTTCATAGGAATATGAATTTGTCTCACAGAATCATTAAGGGAACCAATTTAAACAGAATGTTTAACTTCTCACATTATGTCCCAGCAACACAAATGTCTTCTTGGCTTGAAGCTTTTATATTTCTAATGAGTAGACAGGTAGACTCAGGAGAGTGACAAGACCACTAGAGAAATTCATTAGACATACAGACAGAAAAAGGAATAAGGGTGGCAAGTGGTTTCCTTTGCTTCAGTTCCAGAGTGTCATTTACAGCCTTTTGACTTGGATACCCATTGAAAACATATCTTCCAATAAGAAAAAAAGTCAAGCTTTTCAAGTAAACTTTCTCCAATTCTTTTTTTATGTGAAAAAGTCACTCCTCTCTATCACTTTGATAAAACCTGTTTGTATTTCATAAAATAGGTATAGATGTACTTGAAGAAATCCTTGACCCATGAGACATCATAAGTTTAAAATAACACTATAAATTGTGATGAGCATGCAGTGTTGTCTAAACATTTTTGATCTATGAGCTGCTTTGGCAGATCTCAAGACTATTTGTATAATTGCATCTGGACAGCTAGAAGTCTCATTACCTCTTTCTATGGGAACATATGCACACAGTAACTTTCTACATATGTTTAAAATACGAGTACTGCATTTGCAGAGGCATCAATAAACTCCTAAATTATAATAATTGGATTATAATCTTGATTATACTATAATGATGGCCGAAGTTACAATTGATATTAACATAATGTAAAACCATCTTAAACCCGGAGACTTCCTTCACTCTACCAGAAACACTGACTTTAAAAATGGCTTTATAAGCAACCCTCAGATGCTATGAACCTGCGATATATGAAACTCAGAAGACTCACCAGGGTCAATGGCAAGCATTTTAGAAACAGATTCTTGGAATAAAATGGTAGGTTGATCTCACTGTTTTGAGGGACAATAAATTGGCCATGTTCAGGTCATTTTTCTTAAATACTTAAGCTGAAATATTAGTGCAACCTGTAGGAATTACCTCAAAACCATTTATTGGGAATGCAATATAAACTTTCTTTCAATGCTATAAAGATTCAGAGGGGGAATTTCTCCAGTACATCAGTGCTAAGTACTATTAGAGAGTAAAGCACTGGCATTTCCCAGGTTATAGGAGCCTGTCCTATATTTAGGACATGATCTGAAGTCATGAAAACTTTGTGAAATATTTATATTGGGTAGTAGACAGACCACAACATGCCAGATTGTTTTCTATTTAATTTTTAAAACCACAAGCCATGCAAGGAAAGCTGGATATAAATGTTTCTGATCAAGATGACCCAAGCTGAAGAAAAACAATTTGTTTCAACTCAAACCAGAGACCAAATATAACACAAACAAAATAGGCAAAAAATACTTAAAAATCAGGCCCTTAGAACTTTTTTCATAGATTTTATTTTGTGAAACTAAAACTTGTTTTCTACCAAAAACAAGTAACCTCAAACTACAAGTGCTTTAAATTCAAACTCCTTGAGCTTCCCAGAGTGTCCTGTGATTCATTGGCTCTTGTCTACTGAGCACAAAACCAATACTGCGTCCACTTTGCCAGAGAAGAAACTTGTTCCAAATCCTGGGATCAGTCAGTGGCAAACACCAAACCTAGATGTTAGACTTCATCTTAGCCCGCGTGGCTCTTCAAAAGGAACATAATCACAAGCAAACTATTTTTAATGTTCCAGAGTTTCTTCTTCCTAATTAAATAGTCTTTGGTCTATATATCAAGTTTTATTTTGCTGTGAATACATTTTTCAAGTGTTGAGTCTTTTAAGCATTGCCTGCTAATAATTTGACTGAACAAATGAAAGGAATCTTCAATTCTGCTGTGCCTGCGGTAAGGCATTTGAAATCAGTAGGGGGTATTTTAAATTGCTTCAGTTCACACATGCCATTATGTTTCCCATTTACTTATTTAGAATAGTATACATTTTTTTCCTTTAGGAAAAATAACTTTTCTATTAAATATCTTTAATTTTTAAGAGATTTGTTGTAAGGCTTAAAAATATCTTTAGCATAATCTTTTCTTTTTTTAATATTTTTTTAACCTTTATTTAATATTGAAAGACAGAGAGAGACAGAGTGTGAGCAGGGGAGGGGCAGAGAGAGAGGGAGACAGAATCTGAAGCAGGCTCCAGGCTCTGAGCTGTCAACACAGAGCCCGACGCAGGGCTCAAACTCACAAACCGCGAGATCATGACCTGAGCCGAAGTTGGACGCTTAACGGACTGAGCCACCCAGGCACCCCTAGAATAATCTTTTCAAAAGCTTGTGTCATAGACAACATTTTTAAATTTTTTCAGCAATGAGATGGCTTTGCATAGGTTCCACATTTTCTGTATCTAGTGAATTTGGATACAACGATCACAGAAATCATCTCAGATACCACATGAGCACATTCCAGTTTCCACAGCTACTCCAGGAGCTCAATAGCCACGGATTCGAAAGATGCTAGGACTACAAAACTGCTATCCAAGAAGAGTTGTTCAATATTTACCCATCTGATTCTAAATAAAGATATCTCAGCCTTTTAAAAAGTACTATTCGTGGATTGAAAGATATATAAGCCAGTTTAATCCATGGGGATATATATATATATATATATATACACACACACATACACACACATATGTATGTATGTATGGTTATGGAGGAATAATAAGCTTCTCTGACACAACCCTAGCACATCACACATTAAGGTTCAACATACAAGCTGTGTTCATTACTTAGAGTTCCAAAGCTGAAAACCCATGCAGTTGCCACAGCACCCCATTTGTACTAGAGATAATACTGGAACTTCTATCCAAATGTTTTTCCCTTTGGTGTTTATTCATTAATTCAGCAAGGACTAACCAACTGCCATTAGTGGAAAGTAACCTTGTCTCAATATTATATTACTGGTTAAGTATAGAGGCTATGGAGTCAGCTTAGGTTTGCATGCTAGTTGTGTGACCTGACAAGTGACCTGGCCACTGTAACCCTCAATACTTTCTCACCTTTTAAAGGAGGAAAAAATAAGAGTCTTGGTTATGTCGGGATGTTAGGAACATAAGAAAAGGCCATCCCTTAGCACAGGACTAAGGACTGAAAACACACTTCAGAAATATTAGTCATTATTAGTGGATGATGGTGCTTATCAATAATAGTCAGGGTTGCTTCTGCTGGAAGAAAGGTTTCAGGGAAAAGTAGCTTTTTTCAATATCCTTTAAAGCTAGACATGGAAGTAAGAACATGGTATAGAAAATATCTTCGTTCTAATGGTAGACCTTTGAAGACCAACATGAAAGTTAAAGATGAGAAAAGGAATCAGGGCTCTACTTCTTTTTCATTTTCCTGAGTCTGTTATGGCCCTAATTCTTTTCTATTCCACAATAGGAGAGAAATTAGGATATATACATATATATATATTTTTTGCCAGTTCTACTTAATCCTTATAGCCTTTTGATTCTCATATTGATTCAAAAAAAAAAAAAACCACAGGGAAAGGACATCCTGACACAAGGGGATGGAGTAACCCAAAGTACACTCATGGGCACAGAAGAGGATCATGACAGGTCTGAACTGTAATAGCTTCCATGGTCACTGCCTTTGTGGTCCTTTGGCAGGTGGTGACTTCAGGTGGGATAACATTTCGTGACCAGCCATGGCATAAAGAGTGTTTTCTATGCAGTGGCTGTAGGAAAGAGCTCTGTGAAGAGGAGTGTATGTCCAGAGATGATTATCCATTCTGTGTGGACTGCTACAACCATCTTTATGCCAAAAGGTGTGAAGCCTGCACCAAACCCATTACTGGTGAGTTCTTCAGTTTGATATGGTCCGTTAATGGGACAGCTGTGGCTATGTAGATGCTTTATAGTTAATTTAGAAAAGGCAAGTAAAATATATATATAATCTTATATATATATATGTATAAAATCTTTCCCATATATATATAATCTTTCCCTTATATATATTATCTTATATATATATATGTATAATCTTTCCCTTATGTTTCTTTTTGAGATACACACACATGGGTATCCATATATAAATAGAAACATTACACAGACCCCTCAAGACAAATGTATAGCGTAATTAGGGTAGCCATGTTCTATAGAGGGTAATTAATACTAAACCTTATGGAGGAGCGCCTGGGTGACTCAGTCAGTTAAGCATCTGACTTCGGTTCAGATTACGATCTCAAAGTTAGTGCCTTCGAGCCCTGGTTAGTGAGTTCAAGCATCAGGCTCTCTGCTGTCAGCACAGAGCCTGCTTTGGATACTCTGTCTCCCTCTCTCTGCCTCTCCCCTACTCACTCCCTATCTCTCTCTCTCTCTCTCTCTCTCTCAAAAATAAATATTTTAAAAATAAATAAATAAACGTAATGGTAATGACTGTAAGTAATAGTTCAGGGAAAAAGAAGAACAGGATATGCTGAGAGCTCAGAGAAGAACTTCACAAGGAGGCCTGACATTTAAAGATTTGAATGGGAGGAAGGGATACTTATAAATACAAATCCTACTTAATTTCCAACAAGGGCAAAGGAACCCTAAAATAGAAAAGGTTTTAATTAAATGCAAGGATTGTACAAATCTGAAGCTGTAATAATTAGGGTAGCCAAGGTCAGGAATTAATTAAACTTCATTTTAAGATGCTTCTAACAAGTGTATCATTCTGTTTTCTCTCTATTCATTTGTGAGACATTTCAATTATGAATAGATGAAATAAAACAAGATAGCATTCTGATGAAAGAACAGAACACATGTGACATGATTTGAAAATATCACAAAATGATAAATTGATCCAATTACATAGATTTTTCAAGGTAAAATAGTGCATTATATTTTCCTCAGAGATACTTCTGAAGAATGCTATCCTATAGTAAAATTTGAAGTTGGCATAACCTGAGAAAACCAGCAGCTTTTCTTTTAGGCATTTATAGTCACCTAATAATGTGGCAGAACTGTACTTCTCTTCCCCATTCCTTGTATTCTTAGATCATATTTCATTTCTTTTAGTTCAGTTTGTGTAACACAGTATTAAAGATCATTTTATCCTTTTCCTCCTCCTCCATCTTCAAATATATCACAAAATAAAAGTTAACTCTTCAAAGAAAGAAAAAGCGTTTCACTGCAAACCCAGCTTGGCAGGTTTTCACTGACTTACAAGGGGAAGGAGAGAGTTACCCAGACAAACAGACAAGGTCCCGTTTGCCTGCACAGGGCACCATGTTTTCCAGAATCTCACACGGTTCATGGCTATATCTGGCTGGCAGGTGTGTTTTGTTTGGCTTGCACATGTTTGGAAACAACTCATGTAAAACTCCTCTCTGCGGTCAAAAGTAAATGAAGAGCCTGCCGGGGATGAGCAGACTACCTTCACATTCCCCTGCCAGGTCTCTGTCATAGGCTCAGCGGCTGCCCCATTGCTCTGTTCCTCACACCTTGTCCCCATCACTCAGCCATGTCACCTTCCCAGTCCTTGCATTGGATTGCATTGGCAATCCCAGACTATCAGGCTCTAAAGCTTGAACTCTTAACCACTGTGCTCTCCTGCCTCTACACATCTGGCAATCCCTTAGTCAAAAGACTAAGCCACTATATCCACCAGTTTTGGTTAGAAAATGGGGCTTCCAGAAATGTATCAGTACTGAGAGCTCAAAAATCTCCTTAGTAGAATCTGCGATTACTGCCCAATGGATGCATTTGATTTATTCCATGACACTTTTCTTGAACTATCCAGAAAAAAGGGAGGACTTCCATGAGGAAATGCGAAAATTAAATAATTCAAAATGGGTTGAAATTTTCCTGGGTACTCAGTGGCTAATGCTGACCTGCAAAGAGCCTACCACGAGCCCTGAACTTGAGTTTCAATTCTGATCTATCACAGATTCACGTATCTAAGTGATTTTTTTTTTCTGTTGGATTGTTTCACATCAGTATCTGAGCCTAGCTCTTTCAGGCTCAGACCAAAAAAAACCCCACATTGTTCTGCATGTAACATAAGGATGATCAGGAACCACAGATTTGACCCAAAAGTAATCCAAATACAGGATTATGTATTTAATTTAGAATAATCAGTCTTATGATAATTATCTTAATCATAAGCTTTGCAATAAGTAGTGCTTCTTGAAAATTGAGCACTTGAATTAACGTGCCATAGGGATTTCTTATACAGCCATAAATTTATCTGTTGGAAGTTGCACATTCATGCAAACAATGTGCCAACCTAAGAAACTATATTAGAATATTTCAAAATACATTTTTTTCAAAATACTTTTTTATATTAACTAAATCTGTGAGTCTCCAGATGTGATTTTTTTAAATCTTATCAGAATAAATCCGATTCATTTGAACAAACCCAAGGTATAACTACAAACCTTTCTTTTTTTTTCTCTCGCCCTCTAAGATAGGATTAAACTTTCAAAGTTTCTGGGTTAAGTGAAGCAGCTTGATGTAGTGGGAAGTGCTCTGGACTAGGGAGTAAAAGACTTGGTCTTGCCTCTGGCCCTGACTACTGTGTGGCCATGGGTAAGTGACTCACCACTGAGGTTCTCATTTGCCTTACTTGCAAATGAGGAGTTGAAGAGGATCACTTCTTACCCTTCTTCCATGTTTATTTTGAGTAAAAGGAGTTTCAAATGTTATTTCTTGAGAAAAGAATGCTAATGTTCCTGGTTATGGTCTTTACAATAGATCAATTCAGACTTACTCTGGTGAAGTTAAGAGCATAGGCTCTGAAGCCAGATGGCCTAGGATTGAATCCCAGATCTGCCATAAACCAGCTGGCTGATTTGGGCAAGTGCTTGAACCTTTCTGTTCATCAATTTTTCTCTGCCAAGTAGGGTTGATGATAATATCTTTTCATAAAGGTAAGGTCAGAGTTGTGAAGCAATATAAGTAAAGGGCTTAGAATAGTGACTGACTTGTGGGGCACCTGGGTGGCTCAGTCGGTTGAGCTTCTGAATTCGGCTCAGGTCGTGATCTCACGGTCTGTGAGTTCAAGCCCTGCGTCAAGCTCTGTGCTGACAGCTCAGAGCATGGAGCCTGCTTCCATTTCTGTGTCTCCCTCTCTCTCTGCCCCTCCCCCTCTCATGCTCTGTCTCTCTCTGTCTCAGAAATAAACATTAAAGAAAAAAAAACAATAGTGACTGCCTCGTTTTCAAGTGCTCAACAAATGCTAGCTCTTATTCTACAAAATCTTCAGTAATAAATGAAGCCAAATAAAACAGGTGCCAGAGACTTATTTCCTGGGGGACTTCCTTACTGCAAATGACCCTCATGACCTGAGGGAGTAAATGCATCCAAAGTTGAAACAGTTTGTAAACATCTCACATACTGAGTCAGGCCTTCCTTAAATTCCTACTACCAGACGCTTCTATTTCTCTCTTTGTAAAATTCTAGAAGAATTATTTTTACATTTACCACTTGTACAGGCTTACCTAATAAAATCAAGAAAAACTCATGAGCATCAAAATTCAAGATGTGTAATAATTAGTTTTATGAACAAAGATGATTCATGCAAATATAGAACATGATTCTTGCAGTCAGCTTATTAATGTTTTGAATAACATTCAGGGAATTAATTGGTTCATTACTGATTTACTCTTATTAGCAAGTAATGATAGCATCATAAATAAGTGAGCAATAAATTTAATCAAGGAAAGAAGAGAAATTTGATGTACATTTATTTATGAACTAGTAAGTTATATGTAAAGACATCAAATAACACTTCTAGTATGAAAATAAAAGTTCATCATCATATTTAAGGAGAGTTTATCTGAAATAGAATGCTTATTCACCTTTTTTGCTTCCCCAAATGTAGTATTTGGAAACTGTATGTGAATCAACACACGAACTATTTTAGCCTCACTCTATGGGTAAGGAGCAAATCACAGGAAGTTCATAGCACTATGATCACTTGGAAAAACCTTGGCAAATAAAGAAAGGCCCAAGGCATCCCAACTCCTTCCCAATCCCTACACCCTTCTCCTTTTCAACGCCTCAAAATCAATTATTTAAATTGTAACCTGGATCCATATTAGGGGTATAGAAAGAGATTCTCACTGAAGACTCAAATTCTTCTACCTTTCATAGAAATGTTACAGCTAAAGAAGCCCAGATTGAAATGGTGGAGGCTGATAAAGTACTTCTTAGAGACTAACCATTGGATAGCATGGCCTCAGTGGCCAGAGTGATCAGATTCACAAATCTTTGTTGCAAGCCTGGGCTAAAGTTGTCTCTGGGCAAGGTAGTAAGGTTGTCATGTTAGGTTAACTCCATGATAGTCTGGATGAAATTTTCTATTTGGGGCTTTTGGAAAATTGTGCCCCACACCACAATATGACCATGGAACTTTATCTGAAGCAAAATTGACCATAGGAATAGAGGTAACAGAACTAAAAGTCATTGAAACATCAGGCACTAGGCTAGAAAGTATACATTTATTTTATTTTATCTTCACTTTGATTCTAAGAAAGCAGAAAGAAGATATTCATACTTAAGTATCTCTGACTTCGAAATTCATTCCCTCTTCCCACAGCATTCTACTGTGCTTCCTTATCTGTCTTAGGCAATCTTCATCTGTTTCCAAAAATACCTGGTTTGTATATTCAGATTATACCTACTTGTGTAGATTACAGAAAAATTTGACTGGGAATCAGGCTGGATCTCAAGGGGGAACTTGCCCACGGCGACATTCCCAGATGGACACAGGGGCATGGGAGGCAGCATTCTCTTCTAGGTTACTTGCCTCTACATAGACTTGCTCATTGGTGTTATCTCCAGTTCCTAGAAGAGTACCTGATGAAATGCTTAATCTCTTCATTGAAAGAATATTCTTTTCCGCAATTCCTTTACAGGTCTCAAAGGTGCCAAGTTTATCTGCTTTCAAGACCGGCAGTGGCACAGCGAATGCTTCAACTGTGGGAAGTGCTCAGTCTCCTTGGTGGGGGAAGGCTTCCTGACCCAGAACAAGGAAATCTTTTGCCGCAAGTGTGGTTCTGGAATGGACACTGACATCTAGAGGGAGACAGTCTGTCCTCACCTGAAATCCACCTTGTTTTTGTTCTCACTAAATCCAGAACTTGCTTGAAGTTGCATTTATGACTTACGTTTTACCAATATTAGAGTTTATAGCAGAAGGGTTTTTGCACACATTCTGATTGAACTGTGTCATAAAAGCTCAGAAAAAGCATAGTCTAACAGAAATGAATATATCTATCCTAACTCACAAAGGCATCTCTCCTTGCAAAATACTGCACTCTGCTGTTAAAAACATAAGAAAATATCTCTTTATTGTAACCAACGATATGACCTATACCTAGAAGTCATGGATGCTATTACTGAAGACTGCTGTTTTTAAAACCACAGGGGGAAAAAGGAAATTAAGAGATCAAAGTGAAAGGCATACAATGAGGCTAATGTTTGCATTCTTAGATAGCTAGCTATAAATAATATGATAGCTTGGCTATTAATGGTGGAAGAACAAAACTGATCAGGGAAAACTGATTAACAATCATCCTACTTGAGAACTGTGTCATTTTATTATTCTTTTATTCACACACACTGACTTTGGACTTGCAAAGCTGCAAATTTGCCCTCATCCACACTGCTTCCACAGCTGGTTGGTTTCATGCTTAACAAATAGAATTGAGAATTTGGACACAATGGCTCTCATACTCTGCATGGATATAAAGGGGTCCCCTCTCCCTAGGGATAGTCAAAGCATAGGTTTCAACACATTTTGTATCAATTGCATTTTCAAAGCTCCCAATGATTTTTCTAAATACTTACAGATTCCATGAAAGAGAAGTCTATTCTTTCAAATGAGCTAACCAGGAAAATCATTGTCCCCAAAGGCAAACCTTTAAAGTAAATAGATCATTAAGTCATCAGTCGTGGAAATGAGTTTTAGGGAAGGGATTGAGCGTCGGAACATGACTTTCATCCAGATATCTAAAGGCATAATAGAATGCATAATTAGCTCTGAGCTTCATGCATTTTGCCTTCCAAAATTACATAGATGACTAATGGGAAGACATAAAAGTGGGCTTTAACAAAATCTAGTAATAATAAGAACTGAAAAAGATTAATTCACTGCTGATAATTCAGGACCTGCAAAGCAGTACAATAGAGTAATATGGGTTGTAGATGAGCCCTCCCCACCGTTCCTCCACACCCATGCCATCCACCTCACCCCATGCCAACCATGCCCCAGAGTTCCAATCTTCTGCATGGCCCAGAGGTACACTCCCAACCTTAGTGGCCATTCTACAAGTAAGTCAGTGTTTATCGGTCACAAGAGAAGCAACAGCCTTAGTGAAAAGCCTATCACTATATGTGTATCTTTCTACTAGACATCGACTGATCATGGCCCTACCTACCCGTTCCTGGGCAATATTTTCCACATTATGTGGGACAAATGGAAAGCAAACTTTTTTCTCCATGGTCAATTGTTATAGTGCCACATGGTTGGGGTAGGAGGGGGTCAGGAGAAGAAACCCACACAGACATAACATTTTTATAAGTGTCTACTCTCAGATTACTGTTAAAGGTCCTGATTAAAATCTAATTATATGATGTGGCTGATTACAATGATTAAAATCGTTTCACAGGAGATTCCATTAAAATTGTTATGGAAACACAATTTTTGAAATAGCTTAAAATGCAAGGACATTTGGAGATGCTAACAATTTAGAGCCACTAATAAAAGGTCAGGCTACAAAGGCTATTTGAAAGATATAATTGTCTTTGTTTTGTAGTAACAATGCCAAGATAACCGATTATAGATAAGCATGCAAAACGTACTGCTTTCTGAGTCAAACAATTAGTAATGTTTAAGCATTTTGCCTTGTGTGTGGGCTGAGCTTGCATATGATCAGGCTTGCATTGTATCTGTACAACTAAAATTCACAGAATCATTTCTGAGATAGAGATTCTGTTATCCTTTGATACGTATACTTAAGTATATATTTTTCACATATAAATAATTCCATATATAGAATAAAGCTTCGTTATCACATATGTATTAAACACATACTGTGCTCAGAGTTAAGAGTTTGAGCTGTTGTGGTTCTGGGGTGGTGGGCGGGTAGACCAGGGTATGGAAATGCAAAATTGCCAGATGTAGAGATCTTTCCCCACAGCTGATAAACAGCGCCACTGTGGACATAATATACATACACAAAACAATTAAGAAAGAAGACCTCATTAGACTGCCATACACACAAAGATAAAAATGAAAACCTTATACTGTATACTGTAATTGATTTGGGGTCAGTAAAGAGAAAAGCTCTCTAACTGACCTATCCAAAGATGGAACGGACTGCCTCAGGAAGCAGTGGGCACCCAGTGATTCAAGGAGTGACATCTGCACAGGCAGGAAAGCAGTTAGAAGCAAATCCTGTGTGCTAATAACAACCAGATGGCTTGGAAGTAGCAGAGAGACTGTGCCAAAGAGCAAGAAGAAATGAGATAGCTAAAAGAGAAAAGGTCAGATGAAGACAGATATTAACTCTTAGCATAAAAGCTTTATATTTGATATAACAGGCAATAGAAAGTTACTAACTGCTCTTAAATAGAGGAGAAAAGCATTATGACAGTGTTTGAGGAACATTATACTAATGATTCTGTGTGGCCTAGAACTGAAGAGGGCAAGGTTCCAAAGGCTAAGTCTCTTAATGCAGTAACACATTTGGTTCCTGGCTACAGAAAAGAGAGAAGAAGCAATAGCTAATGGAGGCAAAGAGCTATATTTGTTGATACAGCTGAAAATACAAGTCAACAAATCAAAATGTTTTATGTTGTCATGTTAGGATTAAAGATGACAAAGAAAAAGGCAGAAAGGAATTTCTGTTTCTATAATAACAGATGGGGTGGCCAAGGTTTCAATTTTCACCTAACAAAATCATAAACATGTTATATTGGAACAATCTAGGTCCATTGGTTACCTAAAGTATGATAGGGGTACCATGATAGATTCAAAACTTACAGTCACTATAACTTTAAAAGAAACATTAAGAAAAAAAAGAAACATTGAGTTGTACATTGGAGTGAAAGATTGGCCAACCACTGTGAAAATGTAAAATATTGTCACAAATGGCCTTGGTTAAAAATCGTTGCAAAATACAGAACCACAAATGAAAAATTAACTCAAAAACATTTGTCTGATGTTAGTAATACCACTTTTGAATTTAATAAAAAAGTATTTTTAATTTGTTTGATGTATTGATAATTCATATTTTAAATAAAATGATTGTTACACTATGTTTTAGATCTATTTATTGAGCACATAAATTATTATCAAATACATTTATAGATAGATGTTTGTTATTGGATAATACAGTTTTTACTTGTTTTACAAATTGTCATTTTCAGAAGTTTCTTATACTGAATAAATTTGCATAGTACAAATTTCTCAAATTGTTTTTAGAGACTTATTTTTTACATTAACTGTACCAATATGGAGCAGCTTTGTGGTGCTTCTACTTCTATTACATAAGGTAGCATGATGACTTTTACCTTCTTGTCCCAACCATTTTTACAACACTCAAATTAACTATATATTCAGATATCATTTCAGGGCATTAATATAAAAATAGCATAACTGAATTCTGTCTGATCCAAACAGTAATGTCTCTCCTGTTAAACTAAGGGAAACACATCTGTGCTCTTTTTTACAGTGATACAATTTTTAAATATTTAAACTAAGAGTTATTTTATTTCTAATTATCATTTCTGTGATTCTAAAAATATTCTATCAGAAGAAGTTCATTTTAATTTGATTTTCCTGTTTTGACTAAGATACTCTTTAGCTAATTTCTTATTATTTTTATATCGGAGGAAATGCTGGTATTCTTAGTAGTTTTAAAGCTCCTAGGTACCCAAAGGATACAAAATTACTGATGCCAAGGGAAACATGCACTCTGATGTTTGTAGCAGCATTATCTACAATAGTAAAATTATGGAAAGAGCCCAAGTGCCCATCAACTGATGAATGGATAAAGAGAAAGGGGTGTGTGTGTGTGTGTGTGTGTGTATACATATATATATATATATACATACATATACATATACATATATGTACACACATACAGATATACATATACATATGTATATATACATATACACACACATTGGAATATTATTTGGCCATGAAAAAGAATGAAATCTTGTCATTTGCAATGACATGGATGGAGTTAAAGAGTATAATGCTAAGTGAAATAAGTCTGTCAGAGAAAGACAAATACTATATTATTTCACTCATATGTGGAATTTAAGAAACAAAACAAATTTGTGGAGGGAGAAAAAAGAGAGGCAAACCAAGAAACAGACTCTTAACTATAGTGAACAAACTGAAGGTTTCTGGAAGGGAGGAGGTGGGGGAAGGAGTTAAATAGGTGATGGGTATTAAGTAGAGCATTTGTGATGAGCACTGGGTGTTGTATATAAGTGATGAATTACTAAATCTTATAGGTGAAACTAATATTACACTGTATGTTAACTAACTGGAATTTAAATAAAAATTTGGAGAAGAAAAATTAATAAAGTTCATGGGTACAAAGAACAGACTGCTTGTTGCCAGGGATGGGGGTGGGGGAGTGTAAAATTGGTGAAGGGGGTCAAAGGTACAAACTTCCAGTTACAAATAAGTCCTGGGATGTAATGTACAGAACGATGACTATAGTTAAATAATACTGTATTGCATATTTGAAAGTTGCTAAGAGCAGATCTTAAGTCTCATCCCATAACTATGCGTGATGACTTGTGGGTGATCATTTTGCAATATATACAAATACTGAATCGTTATGTTATACACCCAAAACTAATATAATATTATATGTCAATTAGACTTCAAAAAAAATCATAGTGGTTTCAAACTCTTATTTTATCTAAAGCAAAGTTTGTGTCTATAACACAAGCCCTTAAGAAACTAGCTAATTCACACTATTAGCATTAGTTAGGTTCTCTTCAGAATTTTGTCAGATTATGAGTTCTTCTAATGTCAAAGTGTGTTCCACAAAGAAATATTTGGAAAAACATGTCTTACCAAACATTTTTTTAAAATTCAAGTTAGTTAACATATAGTGTAGTATTGGTTTCAGGAGTAGAATGTAGTGATTCATCACTTAATGTAAAACACCCAGTGCTCATCCCAACAAGTGCTGTCCTTAATGCCCATTACCCATTTAGCCCATCCCCCTACCCTTCCAGGAACCCTCAGTTTGCTCTCTATATTTAAGAGTTTCTTATTCTTACCAAACATTTCTAATTCATTTTTGAAAATCACGTGGCCTTCAAATATAATGAACTTTGGATGGGTACACAAAAGACAAACTGTATGCCTTAGAATAGTGTTTCTTCAACAAAAGAGTCAAAATATCACTAGAAATTATAATTGGTAGGATATTACTTTTATCCTGAACCTCTTTTCCCCAAAGCATCAAACCTTTAGATCTTCATTATTTGACCAGAAACATTTTAAGAGTTAGCTGGGATAACTGTAAAGAAATGATTGGGGAATGTGATGACCTCTTTTTAGAGAGAGGCAAAGAATATCTATCAAAACTTGGGAAAATATGTCATAATATAGTATGACCTTCCAACTTCTCAGAAATTACTGTATCTGGATTTTTTCTTTATGCCAACATAACAAAGGGACACCAAGGAGCAAGGATCCCAAGAGTCTTCCCTTAAACCACCCAACTCAAGAGGAATTAGAAATGAGTCCATTCACTGAGACATCTGCATAGCTTCCTAGATGGTACTAAATGTGAATCATCCAGAGAGAATCAGAGAAGTTCTTTTCAGAATTCTGACCATTCTGAATTTTCCCAAATGCCCAGCTTTAGGACCAGCTACCTTGTTGAATATGAAGGTGGGGGAGATATTTCTCAAACTGGGAACCAGAAAGGAGTGAAAAGAAATGAGATTTGTGCTCAAGATTGAGTCTATAAAAGAAATAACAGGATTTATGTGTATCTGGAATGACTGGATTGTATATCTCTGGGTTGGAAAGGAAACAGCTCACTGTGATAGAATTATGATCCATGTCACAGAGGAGCACAGAGTATTTGGGTCAAATATTTTCCCACAAATGGTAATAAACTTATGGAGTGGATGTCCATAAAGGGTTCTCTGAACAAGAAACAGTAATGAGCTCAACAGACATCCATTCAATGACTCAAACAGTGACATTAAATGCTATTCCCATACACACAAAAACAAAAATCAAGTTTGATATTTATGGTAGTCCACATACTGAATCCCAAGGGCTTATTCTTTCTTTGTACAAATGACAGCCTCTCCCTGGTTTGTCTCTTCACGGATGAAGCTGTTGATCTGAGAATCCCAACCCAAGTCCTCAAAGAGGAAATCGATGGAATACGGATAAAGGAAAAAATGGAGAAAAAAGAGTGGTGATAAAAGTTGACAGTCCTGAAAAAATAGAAAATTAATTTGAATTTTTAAACTGTTTTCCCTATCATATAATAAAAAATTTCCAAAACTACAAGGCATTCATGGGAAACAAAATTAATGGACCAAAAATTGCAATAAAATTTTGTTCTTGAGAACTGCAATATGGTGTGTGTCTCCTCCCTGCAAGGGAAATTACTCTCTCAGATGCCACCAATGGTTATGTAGTTGCCAAAGTCAATAATCATTTTCTCTTCAGCTTTCTATGTTGTTGTGAGGTATTTGCTATTGTTGACCTTTCCTTGTTTTTTTCAAAATCTGATTATAGTCCTCACTTCACGATGTATAACAAATGATCATGGTGTATGTGTTAAATATATATAATGTTTATTTTTTAAAAATTAAATAATTTCAAAAACTTAAAAAAAACCCACAAATGCTCGGAGGCATTCCCATCAGTAGATGCTCATAGAAGTCTTGGAAACAGATCCTCTAAAATTGTAATGATATTAAATATTCTCCTTACATTTATGAGATATTTGTTCACGTTCAATACATTTGTCTCATTACTTTCATACACTGCTGAGGAGAGAAAAACACTTTTGGAAAACAATTTGGCAATGCATCTAAAAAGAGCCTTTAAGATGTTTTCAATAAGCTTTGACCAAGATATTCTGAAACCTAGGAAGTTATGCTGGGGAAGTCACATAAGAGCCATAGAAATATTTCTACACTAGAATGTTTATTGCAGTGTTGTTAAAATAGCCTCCCCTCCCAAGAAAACAACCTAAAAGTCCAAATAAAGGGGATTTTTAAATATGTACAATAAAAGGGAAAAATTAATTATGGTACATAACTGCAATGAAATGCTTTTAAAACAGCGATTAAAAAATAACTTTAAGACTACTTAATGACATGGGAAAATGTTCATGATGTAGGGTTAGGTGGAAAAAGAATGTTGTAACAGGTATGATATGATCCAATGTTATTTATTTATGTGTGAAGGAAAAGTCTGCAAAGAAGGAAAATAAAATGTTAATATTAGCAAAAAACACTTTTATTCCAATGGCATTTATGGCACCAGTTTTCCTATATCTCCTAAAACTTTGCACACCATTCATCTCTTCCTTAAAAACAGATATTTCTACATATTCTCTCAAGCTCCTTGAGCTCATTTTCTATGCTGATGAACTTCTCTAGCTTCATGATTTCAACTGCCTTTTCTGTGCAGCTGAGTCCCAAGTCTATGTCCTTGGCCTTAAATTCTGAGTTCCACTCAAATTTTTCGCTGTCTTCTGGGATAGATGGAACTCAGTGTTGTGCAGATAGTTCACTGCAACTCTATTATCCTTCCTGCAAATTCCACCTAACCTTATATCATGAGACAGTGTGCCTCTCTCAATTGGCATTCATTTGGGTGTCTTGAGACACTTATTTTTCAGGTGCTCTGAAGAAGAACTGCATCTGAAGTTTTCCTTTATGCATCTGAAGTAGATTCTGTATACACTGCACAGCTTTAGGTTAAGCCAGACCATCCCATGCCTGCCAACTTTGGAGTCAATCTGTCCCCCAAGTTTTGTATCATGTACTTGCAGACAGTTAGAAATGTAATTGCACTTGCTTTGCTTAAACTGCAAAATGCATTCTCTGTGTCTCTCAAAAGTACAGAGGATTTTACTTTAACTGATTGTTGACTATGTGTAGCTTTGGGCATTTGAAATTCTCTTATCGTGCCAGAACAGCATGCATGGGCTGCCTCAGTCCTATCAGGGTACAGCATTCCTCTTGTTCCTGCTTATTAAGCTTCCCCTTTTCTTGACAGATTCACTTCCCCTGTTTCAGTGTCCTCTTTCTCTTAATGTGCATTAATTCCCTCCAGACTTAGATTCCAACTATTCACAGAATTATTTTGGGTGGAAACCCAGAAAATAAGCACCTAGGCACTTTTGGGATCTGCATTGCCTGGTCTTTTTTTTTTTAACCTTCTTTTTAATGTTTATTTATTTTTGAGAGACAGAGCATGAGTGGGGGAGGGGCAGAGAGAGAGAGGGAGAGAGAAAGCAGCAGAGGGGCAGTGAGAGAGGGAGATACAGAATCCTAGCAGGCTCCAGGCTCTGAGCTGTCAGCACAGAGCCCAACGCGGGGCTTGAAGTCACCAACTGCGAGATCATGACCTGAGCTGAAGTTGGCGCTCAACTGACTGAGCCACCCAGGCACCCCTGTATTGCCTGATCTTTAACCAGCACCCACACTTCTGCTGCCTCATGCTTCTATATTAAGCTTTGTGTGTAGCTTCGAAGGATGGGATAATAGAGGTCTGCAGCCAACAAGTGTTCAGAGACAGGCCCTGAGGTTGGGGAGAAGAAAACATTCTGGGGATCGAAACTTTAGTCTCATTCTCACTCAGATTTTTCATGAAATATCTATTTGTCCCTCATGTTTACAGCTACTGAAATGAGCAGAATAATATCAAAACTCACAACTATTTTGATTCCCAAAGGCAAAATAAGATCCTTCGATTTGTGGTTCATTTTCTAATGTGGAGTAATTGTGAAAAATTCTCAGCTAATTATCTTCTTTGTGAATAACTGTAATATCAAGGTGAGAGCAAATACCCCTTCAAATACATCTGATGCCAATGCAAGCAGGTGTAGGTGGCTCTGTGTTACTTCTTTACTCCCCCAGTTCCAGACTCCAGGGTCAAGTGTTCACCATATCCCCAGTAATGTGGAAGTAGTTGTCGTTGTTTTCCACAACGATCTGATAAAATGATACTTTTAATTATTCCTACTGTACAGATGAGGACACTGAGGTTTAAATAGATAAAATAATTTCCTTGACTGATTGCAACATAGGCAGGTCTGCCTCCAGAGTCTACACTGCCAGTTCTGCAAATGATACACTGGATA
This sequence comes from Prionailurus bengalensis, assembly GCF_016509475.1. Lineage (NCBI taxonomy): Eukaryota > Metazoa > Chordata > Mammalia > Carnivora > Felidae > Prionailurus > Prionailurus bengalensis. Next base: position 86,770,288 of record NC_057349.1, read on the forward strand.
CATGGTTTAGGCTGCCTCCTCTCTGCAACAAACCTAGAATCGTCATTTCACGTCATTGCGCACATGCCCACTTCCTGCTGGTACCAATCTTCCACCTGCTGGATATCTTTGTAGTTTGTCCTTTTCACTTCCTTCACTTCAGCTTCTTTAAATCTCACCTGGACTCTTCAAATTGCCTCCTATTGAGTTATCCTTCGGGGCACCTGGGTGGCTCAGGAGGTTAAGCATCTCACTTAGGCTCAGGTAATGATTTCACAGCTCGTGAGTTCTTGACCCACATAGGGTTCTCTGCTGTCATCTCAGAGCCTGCTTGGGAACCTCTGTCACCCTCTCTTTCTGCCCTACCCCCACTCACGTGCACTCTCGCTCAAAAATAAATAAATATTTAAAAAAAAGAAATAAGTTTCCGTGCCTTGATGGCCTCATTCTTTTGTCTATCTTACACATTGCCTCCAACAGATAAATATTTCTTAAGTAATGCTTGATCATGGTTTCATCTTGTTTAGTAGCCTTTGTTGGCTCTCCATTAGATCCCCTCCAAAATCTAGCCCCCCACCTCTTCTCAGGTTTCTGTCCCAGTATATCTTCCACACTAGAATACACATGCTTGAGGATGGAGTCTTTTTCTATTCTATTCACAAACATATATGTACCATCTAGAACAGAGCCTGGCAGAGTAGGAGCTCAAATAAGAATGAAGAAATCTTGCGGTTTAGCCAGATCATATTACTCATTGCTCCCAAAATAAATAAATCCTAGATTTTTTCCAACTTGGTTCCTTTGCTTAAAATAGTCTCCTACCTAGGGAGTCTTCCCTACCATTCCTATTTACACAATTTAATTTCCATTACAATTTACCCATTACTTAAGTTACAGCTCATAAGTCAAGTTCTCCAGCTGAAAACATCCTCCCTCTCCCCCATACTTTGGTTATGATAACTCTGGTCTCACACTCACTGCATTTGCTTTGAATTATAGTTAAGTCTCCTCCATTAGCTTATGAAAACATTGACTCACGAACAGGGCAATGTCTTATTCAGCTTTGCATCCCCCATAATGTTGAATATAATATAAGCCTAAACAAATGTTTGTTGATTATTTAAATTGAATTGAGTCTCAGTACAAGCCAGTTCTGAACTTCTTCCTCATATTAGTAAATATGAGGTACATGGGTACATGTACCTCATGTATGGGTAAATATGGGTACATGTAAACAAATAACAATGGTAAAAACAGTAATGACATTGAACACTAAGCGCTTTGCATGGATTTAATCCCTCTAGCAGCCCTATGAGTCAGGTACTATCATTATCAGATAGGAAAGCTGGGGAACAAATAGATTAAGTTCTCCAAATTCCCATAGTTAGCCCAAGGGAGATCCTCAATTTTAAATCAGGAGGTTTGACTTTAGAGCCCATGCTTTTAACCTTGGATATGGCTGCCTCTTCCAATATTGGAGAAAGGAGAAATTTTAAGAGTCAAATATAGATATTTTTTAAAAGAGCCAAATATGGAGCCACATTCATCTATGCCACAGACCTGTAACTATTCAAACACTTAGAAATTCAGCATACAGTGGCCACCATCCCCCCTTATCTGCAGAGGACACATCCAAGACCCCCAGTGGAGGCTGCAGATAATACCAAACCCTGTATATACTATGTTTTTTTCCTTTACATAAATACCTGTGATAAAGTTTAATTTATAAATTAGTTGAACTAAGAGGTTAACAATGATATTAATAATATCATAGAATAATTGTGACAATATACTGCAATAATAGTTATGTGGATGTGGTGCATCTCTCAAAATATCTAACTGTACTGTATTCACCCTTACTCTGGTAATGATGCGGGATGATAAAATGTCTACATGATATGAAGTGAGGTAAGTGACATAGCATTAGGCTACTATTGACCTTCCCCCTGCAGAACTGAAGCCACAGAAAGCAAAACCGTGGATAAGGAGGACTAGACTGTATTTGGATTTATATTTTATGAGTGTCCACAATTGTGTTTAGCAACACTAAAAGAAGTAACAAGACATCATGCATTTTTTACATTAAAAAAAAAGAAGTCAACAAATCAATAAAAATGCAAGAATAGATTTGAGGTGCAATTCGTGGAGAACTGTTTGTTTTGTTGACACGAAAATATTCCTTTCCATCAGCAGGAGGCTTGGAATTCATAGCTTTGTGATCTTAAAATAAAGACATACTTTATTCTTTGAACTATCCACTAGATGGCAGAAAACTGTCACTGTCTAAAGCAACTTTACTGGCTTAGTCCCAACTCCTTTCTTAGCTTCAGATTTATGCCAAATGCTTTTACCTCTACCCCTAGCAATGCTGGCCTTTTCACATATGGCATTTTAAAGCAAACAACTATTTTTAAGCTGGGAAAAATCAGAGGTTTTCACAGGAATAAATATTAGGCATGAGCATGCTAATTATATGTTTGTGTTGCTCTGCTTTAACATAGTACGAACAGATGCAGAGGCTTGTGGAAGAAGGGCTGGTATCCCACATAAAATGTTCCATCCAGATGTTAGATATTAGAGCTGAGCAGAAAAGCCTCCAATAGGATGGTTTTCTGTAACTTTCAAGCCCAAGTTCTCATCCCTGTTACATGGTAGACTCACCCTAGGGGCCCTACCCCAGACCCCAAATCTCTGATGATGGAGCCTGGGCATTGGTATTTTTTACAGCCTCCTCATATACAATAAGAGGATACAAGTAGACATTCCAGTCTTTTTTCCAGCATTAAATTCTAGAATTGATGCCTAACAACATACTCCATGAGTGTGAGAGCTACTTCTGCTCTAGATCCTTCACGATTATTAACTTGGTCGATTCACACAACTATGACAAAGCTGGGGAAAAGTGAGACAGAAAAGTTTCACAATGTGCCCAACACCACATGAGATATGACCAGGCAGCCTGGTTCTAGAGTCTGATCATATAATGTCATGTCATAATTCCCTCATAAATAGTTGATTAATGAATAAACTATATCCATCTCTATTTTTCTACCTATTGTACCTGCACTAACAACTATGGTTCCTACATTGTTATTTAAGCCATAACTGCCATAATATACCTGGGAACTGTGTATGGCAAAGGCCAACTGTAAAAAAAAATCAGTATATTTGAAAGTGCTGTTTTTCTGGATTAAATTGTAACTTAACTCAGTCATCTCTGGTATTTTGCAAAAGATGAGCATTTGAAATGCACTTATTGAAATTTTCTAGAAAATTCTAGTTAAATTAATCATATAAACATTTATTGGCAGGGGTTTCACTCCAGGACTCATAAGAGATTAACAAAACTAAATTCTGTCCACATTCTGTGCTCCTTTTTTAGAATCTCACTTTTTTGGAGCATTGAACATGTAAGTCTCTTGACCCAGCAGGGAGAACTTCCTTAGAAGCACAGGTGAATGTGGTATAGATTCTTCCCCACTTGACTTAACAAGCTGAATTCCCTGGAGCCTTGAAAAGAAAATACGTTTTGTCAACATTGCTTGCTAAATGAAGACCTAGGAGACAGAGGTAAGTAGTAAATATGATGTACAGTTGCTATGAACTTTTGGATGATCTTTGAGGAGAATAATGATGTTCACAAGAACTAAATGGTCCTAAGTGTGACCATCATGTGATATTTTTTTTTACTTTTTATAATGGAAAAAATATGAAAAAGTAGAATGAGTGATGTAATAAATACTCATGTACCCATCACCTAAATTCAACAATTATTAACACCCTGTCAATTCCTTATCTGTACCTCTATTCCCTTGCCCTCACACATGGGTTATTTTGAAGCCAACCCCAGACATGATATTATTTCATCTGTAAGAAATTTAGGATCACATTCCAAAAGAAAAGGGCTCTTCTTAAGAGACCATAATCATTACATGATACTTAAATTAATAATTACATTTTTAGGGGTGCCTGGGTGGCTCAGTCGGTTAAACATCCAACTTTGGCTCAGGTCATGATCTTGTGGTTTGTGGGTTTGAGCCCTATGTCAGGCTCTGTGCTGACAGCTCAGAGCCTAGAGCCTGCTTCAGATTCTGTGTCTCCCTCTCTCTCTGCCCTTTCCCCAATCATGCTCTGCCTCTCCCTCAAAAATAAATAAACATTTAAAAAATTTAAACAAAAAATAATAATTACATTTTTAGAACCCATTTATCCAGATCCCATTCATTATTGGAGGCCCTGGCCCTGAGGAATGTAGGTTAGCATTGAGTATCTGATTTTTAATTTCAGAAAGTGTTTTATCTGATGAGTTTTAACCAGGAAGAATATAAACTTCCTCAGTACCGCACCAAAGTTTACCTTATTTTCTCTTACCACTTTGTTTAAACTTTAGACTATGTCTGATTCTTGCTAAGTAGTTGTAATCTCCTTAGTAACCATTTCGCTATAGAAAAAAAATTTAATTTTTTAATTTTATTTAAATCCAAGTTAGTTAACAGATAGTATAATAATGATTTCAGGAGTAGAATTTAATGATTCATCACTTACATGTAACACCCAGTGCTCATCCCAACAAGTGCCCTCCTTAATGTCCATTATCCATTTAGCCCATCCCCCCACCCAACACCCTTTCGCAACCCTCAGTTTGTTATCTATATTTAAAAGTCTCTTATATTTTGCCTCCCTCTCTCTTTTTATCTTATTTTTCCTTCCCTTCCCTATGTTCATCTGTTCTGTTTCTTAAATTCCACATGAGTGAGGTTATATATTATTTTCCTCTAGCTGACTTATTTCATTTAGCATAATACACTATAGTTCCATCCACATTGTTGCAAATGGCAAGATTTCATTCTTTTTATGGCTGAGTAATATTCCATTACCACATCTTCTTTATCCATTTGTCAGTCAGTAGACATTTGGGCTCCTTCTATAATTTGGCTATTGTTGATAGTGCTGCTATAAACAATGGGGTGTATGTGACCCTTCAAATTAGCATTTTTGTATCCTTTGGATAAACTGAGGAACTTCCACACTGTTTTCCAGAGTGGCAGCATAAGTTTGCATTCGCACCAGCAGTGCAAAGTGTTCCCCTGTCTCCACATCTTCACCAAAATCTGTGTTTTCTGAGTTAATTTTAGCCATTCTAACAGGTGTGAGGTGGTATCTCATTGTGGTTTTGATTTGTATTTCCCTGATGATGAGTGATGCTGAGCATCTTTTCATGTGTCTGTTAGCAGTCTGGGTGTCATGTTTCTTCTGGGTTAAATGTCAGTGGCATATACTGTGCTAGATACTGGAACACAGTGATTTAACATATCACAGAAGTCTACTATACATCCCCTAAACTGTGGATTGGGTGATAATTTTTAAGTCATGAAGAGACTTTCATTGCAATCGGACAGTGCAATGGAGGGATGCTGACTTTGGAGGAAGGACTCTCAACAAGGAGATGACCTTGACAACAGCCTTTTGGGCTCAGAATTTCTCTCTTGAAGACATAGGATTAACACGGAGGCTGTCTCCCCAGGCAGAGCTCCCTTGTGTGCAGTTAGTACTTGGTCCATTAAGTCCCGGAGGTGTGGACCACAGCAAGGGGTATTTCTCCCTTGTTTTGTGCAAATTCCCCAAGGTCAATGAGAGGCTTTTTCTAAACCATTGTCCCAGTCAGGTCTGGCAGCCACCCAATATTTATCTGGGAAAGCCAGGCATTAATTCTGGCCTCATAAAGTGAAGAGGTGTGGAAAGGAAAAGAGGCAATTTATAATTGAAGACTATCTTTGAGGTTCCCAAAAGGCCATGATGGCCAGTTTTAGAGTTGGAATGGGACTTGGCACGGTGTTATGGCTCTGGTCCCTGAGTGCACTTTCAGTGGCAGAAACCCAAACATGAGAAGTGAGATACAGCAGGCTACATGAAAGTGATGTTTCTATCAGCCTAAAACTAACTGAAGATTATGCATGGACATAATTCAGCACAGTGAACCATCCTATCTTAAACAGTTATACAAAAACACATCTGATAGTTTCTTTCAAAGACCTATTTCAATTTTCTCAAGCTGTCATTGAACTGATTCATAGTCAACTCTCTCTTTCCTCCTCTGTTTCTCTAGGAGTCTGGTTTTCTTAATCTTCATTCTGGCACTGTTCTTTTCTTTCCAAGTATGCTATTTAAACAAGTTCAGCCATTCTAATAATCTTAATCACCTTCCACATATACTTTACATCACCAGCCTCTCCCTTTCTGTCATGTAGCCACTCCTCGTATCTTCCTCATTCTCTATCTGGACAAGATCCTAACACACCTAGCAGAACCAGGCAATAGAAGTATCTCTCTTTTTCTCTTCTCTCTCTCTCTCTCTCTCTCTCTCTGTCTCTCTCTGTCTCTCTCTCTCTCTCTCTCTCTCTCTCTCTCTCTCTCTCATTAACCAAGATACCTCTACTACAAATTATCCCTGGTAAGAGTCACAACCATGTCTTTCACCCCAATGCAGAACCTCAAACACTTTGTTCTTTTTTCTCACATTCAATTTTTTTTACATAATGGTTTTCATTATTTCTATCAAGAATGCATTTCCTTCATGATGACCCAAGCATTTATGATAACCCAGGCACTTCACATACAAACTACTCTAATCTGGTCAGTGTATTACCCATTTCTCACCTTTCTCCAGATGAAGTCTTCAGGAGATGTGTTACGTGTCATTTGTCAAGGCATCACCTCTATTTTCCTAAAGTTCATGCAATAACCCCTCTATTGGATAAGCAGAACAGCAAAGAGCATACACTTTGGTGTCAGAAACACTTGAATTTAAATCCTTGTTCCATCCCATATAGCTAGATGACATTGGGAAAGTTGTTTACCCCACTTAGCTTTATTTTTCTCATCCATAAAATGGGTATGACAATAAAAAGCAACTTTCTTCATAGCACTGTTACAAGAATTAAGTTAACTAATGTTTAAAGTACTTACATGGTGACCAGCATGTAAGTGTTTAATATATGTGGGCTTTGGGGATGGAAAATGAATTGAGAAATGACTAGAAACCCAAAAACTAAACTGTAGGATATGCCATTTCTCCTTCTCCCTTAGTCCCCTTTCACCTAACACACACACACACACACACACACACACACACACACCACGCATAACAAGAGATAAAGTTGAATCAATGAAGTCGGCAGATGAAATCGACACTGATCAAGAGTTGGGAAGTTTTGTGACCCAACAGGCAGAGCCAACAAAAGAGAGTTTCTAGGATGTTAATATCAAATGAAGAAAAAGAGGATGGAAAAAATTAATGTAAATTAGATAAGAGTTCACAAGTATGTTTATTTATCATATTTCTTACTACATTCTATGTTACCACTCAAATTCCAGCTTTATTTAATCCATTCTCCATGTTCTGAATTTTGTTCAACTAGATTTGTCCTCTTGGCAAATCTTCTCACATTCATAAACCAGTTAGCAAGCATTAAACAAATTGTTACATAACTAGTTGCATGGAGACCTGTGCAGGTCTGTGTCAAAAGAATATCTATATAGATAGATGATAGATGATAGATAGATAGATAGATAGCCTACCTGAGATTATCACCTAAAACAGAAACATACACAAATTGGAAAATTAAAAGAGTATAAATGAAGTCTCCTTTCTATTCTTGTCCCCATTTCCCCTCCCTCCCTCCCTCCATTGGTGACAAGATTTTTAAGTTTCTTAGTGGATCTTTCTAGCATTCCATTATTCACTTAAAACAAAGAGTACAGATTGTTCCTCACAATTTTTACATATAACGTAGCATATCAGACAGATTATTCTGCACATTGACTCTTTTAAATTACACTTTTTATTTTGAGATAATTCACATGCAGTTGTAAGAAATAATGCAGAGCAAACCCATGCATCCTTTACCCATTTTCCCCACATGGTAACATCCTGCAAAACTATAGTACAATATCACAATCCAGATACTGAGATTGATGCAGTCTAGATACAGAACAGTTCCATCATCACAAAGATCCTTCCCCCTGTCCTTTGGATATCCACACCCACTTCCTACCACAAATAAGTTCTTCATTTCTGTAATTTTGTCATTTCAAGAACATTATATAAATGAGGGGCACCTGGGTGGCTTAGTGGGCTAGGCGCAACCAACTCTTGGTTTCAGCTCAGGTCATGATCTCACCATTTCGTGGGTTCGAGCCCTGCTTTGGGCTCTGTGCTGACAGCATGGAGCCTACTTGGGATTCTCTCTCTCCCTCTCTTTGACCCTCCCCTGCTCACACTGTCTCTGTGTCTCTCAAAAATAAATAAAATTTTAAAAAAGAACATTATATAAATGAAATAATGTAGTATGTAACCTCTAGGAATTTAATTTCTTCATGCAACACAATTCTGTAAAGATTCTTTCAGGTTGTTGCATATATCAATGGCTCATTCCTTTTTCTCACAGAGTAGTATTCCATGGTAAAGATAAACCACAGTTTCTTTAAGTTTTCACTCATTGGGATATTTCTAACTTTTGTCTATTATAAATAAAACCAATATAAGCATTCATGTACAGGTTTCTGTGTGAACATAAGTTTGCATTTCTTTAAAATTTTTTAATGTTTTATTTTTTATTTTTGAGAAGGAGACACAGCACAAGTAGGGGAGGGCCAGAGAGAGGGAGACACAGAATCTGAAGCAGGCTCCATGCTCTGAGCTGTCAGCACAGAGCCTGATGCGGGGCTCAAACTCAGGAACTGCAAGATTATGACCTGAGCAGAAGTCAGATGTTCAACCGACTGAGTAACCCAGGTGCCCTGAATTTTAATTTCTTTAGAATAAATTCCCAGGAGTAAAACTTAGGGATGACAAAGTAATTGCATGTTTAGTTTTATGAGAGACTATCAAACTGTTTTCCAGAATGGCTGTACCATTTAACATTCCCTCCAGCAATACATGAGTGATCCAGTTTCTCCAAATCCTCACCAGCATTTGGTATTGTCACTAGTTTTTATTTTGGTCATTTTGGAAGGTGGGTAGTAACATCTCATTATGGCTTTAATTTGCACTGCCCTGGTGGCTAATGATGTTGAACATATTTTTTATGTGTTTATTTGCCATATGTATATCCTTTTCAGTAAAATGATTCACGTTTTGCCTGTTTGGTATTTGAAATTTTTTTTACTGTTGAGTTTTAAGAGTTCTTCATATATTTTACTTACTAGTCCTTTGTTGGATATGTGGTTTGCAAATATTTTCTCCCAATCTAGGCTTGTCTTTTCCTCCTCCAATGGTGTCATTCAAAAACAAATTTAATTTTTTATTAAGTCAAATTTATCCCCAGCATAGATGAAAGTTCAGGCTCCCTGCTTGATACACATTCTCTGACACCACCCTGAAAAAAGGGGTGTGAAGAAAGTGGGATGGAAATCTAGTCTCCCTACTCAGCCTTTGCTTGTATGTCTGGGGGTGGGGCCATAGTTTTTCTTCTGTGGGGTTTGACTGGAGTGGTTATTTTCTAAAAGTTTTCTGTTCTGCTAGCCTTCCCATTTCCTAATCTTTTGGCTAGAGAGAGTAAGCTTTTTTTGAGGCATTTTTTTTTTAATTTTTTTTTCAACGTTTATTTATTTCTGGGACAGAGAGAGACAGAGCATGAACGGGGGAGGGGCAGAGAGAGAGGGAGACACAGAATCAGAAACAGGCTCCAGGCTCCGAGCCATCAGCCCAGAGCCCGACGCGGGGCTCGAACTCCCGGACCGCGAGATCGTGACCTGGCTGAAGTCGGACGCTTAAGCGACCGCGCCACCCAGGCGCCCCTTTTTGAGGCATTTTTGTCTTCTCCCATTAGTATTTCCAAGTTGCCACTTTTTCAGCAGCAAGTCTGGAATATATGAGGCAAAAAGAAAACCCAGGGCACTCACCACCACCGTGGTTTTCTTGGGTTCTGAGATTCCTATCTCTTGTGCCTTCTCTCCATCTTTCAGAGTTTTCTTATGTTTTTGTTTCTTTGTTTACACATATAATGTCCAGAATTTTTATTTGTGCTTAGGGAAAGAAATAGGGAAGATTGCATCCACTCTATCTTCCTGGAAAGTGTAACTTGTCATTTCACTTCATTATCAAGAGTTATCTGTACCAGAACATAAAGACTGTCTCATTTTTATGACTACACATATTTCATTGCATGGATAAGCCATACATAACTCACTTAGCCAGTCCCCTATTTTGGAACATTTGAACCATCAACTGAAATTATTAACAATTCTATAAGTAATGTGTTATACATATGTTATTTTTCATGAATGCAATTATACCTGTTGGACAAGTTCCCCCAAAATGAAATGATTGGTTCAAAAGTTATATGCACTCGCAATTTTGTTAGTTAATGCCAAACTACCCTCCATAGGAATGGTACCAATCTATACTTCAACCAGTTAAGTATGAGAGTGTCTATTTTTCTGCACTGTGTGTTTGTTATCAATAATTTCCCCCAAACTTACAGGTGAAAAAGAATATTTCATGTTATTTTCATTTGTTTTTCCTTTATTTTGAGAGGATTATAGCCTCAACATATATTTTCTAATTTGTATTTCCTTTTCTGTGAATTGATAGCTCATATACTTTGAAGAACATTCTATCAGTTAGTCTGGCTTTACATTAACGTCTAAAATTGCTTTATAAACTAGAAGCAAGGTATGATTTAAATACATTAAAATTCATCCACTTTCAATATGTAGTTTGATGTGTTTTGACAAATGTATTCACTCATGTAGCCACAAGCACAATCAACATGGGACATTTCCATCATCCAAAAAGTTCCCTTGGGCGCACTTGTAATCAATTACCCCTCCCCAAAACATTCTCAAATATCTTCTACTGAACCAACAGCTGACTTAATTAAGAATGTCTAGAGAAGGTATTGTTTCACTCACAGACTAATTGCTACTCTCCTTTGGAACTAATGGGTAAGTAAGGCAGAAGGGTGAATATATGACTATCTTATTATCTTAGATAATGAGCCGTTAGATGACAGGAAACATGGCTTTCATATGTTTTATACTACATTTAGTACTGGCAAGCATTTAATAAATATTACCATCAATCAACATTTGCTTCTAACTTGCAACTAGTCATCAGTTGGTCATAAAAATGAGGAAATAATGAACTCACAGTCTAAAATATAAAAACAGTCCCCCACTTAACTGACTAAATGATGGTAAATACATTCTTGTAAGAAAAAAGGATAACAGCAATAGCATATAGGCAAAGGCCCTCTCATTAAAATGAGTGTGAGCAATACTCTGTTGAATTTGGGTGGATTCATCACCCTCATGTTGAAGCTCTCTGCTGCAGAGCTGATGTGCAATCACTGAGCCGCAGCCAGCTTTGCAAGGCTGAACTGGAAAGCCATTGTGCACCCACACAATAGAGTGGCAGCGTTCAGTTTCTGCAACTGGACTTATTTTTTAGGTTGTTTGAATCAACCTACCATCTGGAGGTAGATAGAGGTCATCTGAACTCATTTTCTATATACTACTGCAGGCAGCATAGAGATATTTAACTTTTTTATCATCTATTCCAGCAAATAAATGTAAACCTACTAGAGAGTGCTGTGTTTCCAGCACCAACAACATTTCAGAGAGGTTGAGTTGAGGCCATTGTGAAATAGCACATAGCATTTCCCTAAAATTAAATGCAAACAAACAGAAACTCTTTCTCCATGAAAGTATCTAAATATGATTAAGAGTAGGTGCCACTTAAGACCATATTTATGGTGAAGTTTTACATCAGTGTGGTTTTCACCTTGTAAAATAACAACTTGCAAACTCAAGTAAACCTCCCTCTAATGGAGAACCAAGGCTGTTTGCTAAAAATACCACAGAACATAATAAGGACTTAGAGTATCTTAGGGAAAATACTTCCCCAAGCAACAGAATGCCTTATTTGGGCTGGGCACAAAACTAGCACAAGCCCTAAATAACCTGCCGAATGGATGGTCAATCTTATTTCAATGCCTTTGCCCCAGTAGACTCCTTCCTTCACTCCTAATAACCCCACCTGTTTTCCTAAGTCCAAAAAGAGGCCTGTCAAAAAGGCACAATATGTATGTTTTCCATACTTCTGATCTATATTTGAAATCTTTCCAAACTAATTTTCCTTCAAGAAATTTTCCCCTAGGAAGTTTCACAATTCATAGATTCCTTGTTCTTTAGCCTTTGAACTACCATACAGAGTTTTGTGGGTACAACATCAATGAAATATATCCATGCCTCCCTTGTTCAATGACAATATGAAAAGCAATGGTAATCAATAGGTTCACACTGAAGTTTATTCCCACAGTTTTACTTTAGGGTCCAAGACTATAGATTTATACCTAGGCAAATAAAGTCCAATTATGGAAACACTACTATGTAGGGTTTTCAAAGAGAAAGTGACCAGAAGGTATCCCAAACAAAACAGACCTATTAAAAGCCAGAATGAATAACACTTACTGAATTAAACCACACAGAAGAAATGAATCAATAATAATTAAATAATTAGGAGCAATTATTTATTATTAATCTATTTCAATCCATTCCTGACCTTTGTCCTTTGAGGTGATGAGGGTGTACAAGCAAACAGGAAAAACTTACAGGAGGTTTGATTAATGTGACTGTACAAGCACCTAAAATCTAAAAGATAAAATCATGCCACTGATGGTGGTGAGCTTCATAGCATATTTTTTTTAAAAAAAGAAATAGTAGATTATTAAGGAAGTTGCAGGCTAATTAAAACAAAACTAGCACTCTTCAAAATCATTAATTATTGTATATATTAAGTAAAGTCAAATTCCATGGTCTGAGAATGTACTTTTCCAGCTTTACTGATGTATCGACAAATAAAATTGTAAGATATCTAAAGTGTATGTGGTGATTTCACACACATGTACATTGTGAAGGGGTTTCCCCCATGGAGTTCCTTAATACATCCATTACCTCACATAATGATAATAAAATATTGTACCCTTTGACTACAATAAAAATCCACAAATCCAAATTATGAAAATACATACATAAATAAATACATAATGGGAGAGAAAAAGTTCTTTGATATAGAAGGAGTCAGAAAAATCACCATTTTGCAACATCATGGTAGTAAATGATTCAGATAAAAATCATCAATGAATGCCACCTTAAGCTATTTATTAATTACAAAAAAAACCTGTTACTTTACAGCGGAGAATCTCACTTAGAGATTTAAGAAGATTTAAGAAGATTTAAGAAGCACTTAAACTGACTGGTGAAAGTTAAGATCACTAGTAATGGGAGTAAGCTAATCTTTGTGCTACCTGCTATGAAGCACCAAGGAGGATACATCATCATTCCTTTGTATTCTCACGAAAGATACATGATCTAATGTCTAATCATGAGTTAATATCAAACAAACCCAAATGGAGGGGCATTCTGTCAAATAACAAGCCTATACATTTTTAAAATGTCAAGATCATGAATGACCAAAGAAATACAGGAATAGTTCCAGAATAAAGAGACATGATAACTACATCAAAGCACACACTTGGGTTAAAACTTGGACTAGAAAAAAAAAATAACTATACAAAACACCCTGGAAAATTGATAAAATTTGACTATGAACCATGGATTACATAATAGTAATATATCAGTGTTAAGTTTGTTTTTTTATGCTTGCAGTTATGCAGATTATGTAATAGAATATCTTTTGTTCCTAGTAAATACACACTGAAGTCATCAAGACAAAGGGGAATGATATCTAAGACTTATTCTCAAGTGTTTCAGAAAAAAAAAACACAAATAAATATTTATAAAGAGTAAAGAAAATGATAGAGCAATGGGGTGAAATGTAAGCAAGTGTTGTGTCTGGGTAAGGGTTGTACTTTGTACTATTCGTCTCACATCACTATACGTTTAAAATAACATAACAATCACAAGAAATAAAGGAGCACAAGGTAATACTTTCTTAGGAGACTACAGGAAACTTACAAAAACATTCTATAACAGATTTGTAACTATGGAAACATAGAAAGAATCATACACATCTATGATAGATGACCCTTAGAGGGCGTGAGATTGTGTGCCACTAGGCTACACATAATCCCAGGCCCAATCTGGCTCAGTCCTCTTGGTGGAGAGGGCTCCATCTCTAGTGGCCACCATGTGCCATGCTACTCAATTTACAACGAGTCCATATCTTAGCTACATGATGTGAAGCATTCAGATCCCCATGTGTGCAGCTAGTTAGAAAGTGTGCTTATTTGGAAGATAACCATGTATACTGTTTAATAATATATAACTATTCTTTACCCAGTGTCCACAGTGGGACCCCTTTCAAACTGAGCTGTAGACATTTAGAAGAGAGAGAGAGAGAGAAAGAGAGAGAGAAAGAGAAAGAGAGAGAAGAGAGAGAGAAGAAGAAGAAGAAGAAGAAGAAGAAGAAGAAGAAGAAAAAAGAAAGAAAGAAAGAAAGAAAGAAAGAAAGAAAGAAAGAAAGAAAAGAAAAGAATGAGGGAAGAAATAAAGGAAAAGAAAAGAGGGAAAGAGAGAGAGGAGGGAGGGATGAAGGAAGGAAGGAAGGAAGGAAGGAAGGAAGGAAGGAAAGAAAAGATAAAAGAAAAGATAAAAGAAAAAGAAAGAAAGAGGGAGAAAGAGAGGTAAGGAAGAAAAAGAAAAGAAAGAAAGAAAGAAAGAAAGAAAGAAAGAAAGAAAGAAAGAAAGAAAGAAAGAAAGAAAAAGAAAGAAAAGAAAGAAAGAAAGAAACCCATAATTTTTGAGGAGTACACCAATTCCATAAAATAAGGGACCCTGAAAAGTAGCAATAGACTTTAGTCATATAACAGATATGAACACAGGACTGAATATACCAATCAGAAGAATAGGACTTTGCAGAGTTTTTCAGGTAAGCTGAAAATTTCTTAGACAGGGCTCCAGGGTGACTCAGTCAGATAAGCATCAGACTTCAGCTCAGGTCATGATCTGAGTTCATGAGTTTAAGCCCATCCTCGGGCTCTCTGCCATTAGCACAGAGCCCACTTTGGATCCTCTGTCCCCCTTCTCTCCACCCTTTCCCCACTTGCGTGGCTGTCTCTCTCTCTCTCTCTCTCTCTCTCTCTCTCTCTCTCTCTCTCTCTCCCTCTCAAAAATAAATAAACATTAAAAAGAAAAGGAAGGGGCGCCTGGGTGGCGCAGTCGGTTAGGCGTCCGACTTCAGCTCAGGTCACGATCTGGCGGTCTGAGAGTTCGAGCCCCACGTCAGGCTCTGGGCTGATGGCTCGGAGCCTGGAGCCTGCTTCCGATTCTGTGTCTCCCTCTCTCTCTGCCCCTCCTCCGTTCATGCTCTGTCTCTCTCTGTCCCAAAAATAAATAAACATTGAAAAAAAAATTTTTTTTTAAAAAGAAAGAAAAGGAAAACTTCTTAGACATAAAGATTCTCTTTTGATAAATGGCTGGTGCCCCTAAATAAGGATAATGCCTTCATATCTTAGTTGTTTAGCCCCAAAATACTACTGCTGGGAAGACTGGCCTCCCTGCTAATAGCTTTAAATCTCACACACCAAGTCTCAAACTGTAGGAAAGTCTTTTGACTCTCAAATTCATCTTCTGCTACATTAGGTACTACTAGTGTTTATGACCTAGGATTGTAATTAATACAATTTTTAATTGCTTTTCAAGTATGTAGCACAGTGCCTGGCAAACAATCAGGCCTCACACAAGGAACCCAAATCACAGTATTTTTGCCTAGAAGGACATGTGCGTGGCAATCATGAAGGCCATTTCTTATGGAACTTTCATCAGCTCTCTCAAAATGATACGTGTAAATAACCTTTCCCTTACAAGTCAAGCAGCATATGCATTGAAAGCCTAGTCAGAATAGCAAACATCCAGTTCTTCAACTTTAAGAGTAGTTCATTTCCTGGGTCAATCCAACGCTTGTGCAGAAGAGTTTATCTATTCCTGTTTATGGCGACTCTAAAACAGCTGCGGGAGCACAGAGCTCAGCACAGGAGCCACCCTCCAGAGGCTGCATGCATGTACTGCTTGTTACTGGAAATGCGTTTGTCACACCCTGAGATCAAATACATTTTATTCTGTTTGTCATTGTTTTCATTGAACGGTTTAAAAATATCTCTTTAATTATATTAAGAGTTCTATTTCAACTCCCAAGTCTCTTTTAAATACACACACACACACACACACACACACACACACACACCTGCTACCATTATAGACAGATCAGTCAGTTACCTTTTTGGAGAAGTTGAAAGAGAAAAGTTTAGGCACAGAGATAATCCCTAGGCATGTGACGTCATTTAGGATTGATTCCCCTCTCAGTGTTCCTTTGCATATATTGTTATTTATTTTAAGAAAACATACAGAGAAAGGATATATAACAGGAAAAACACACTCTCCCATGAGGGCTTTAAAACAGCTCTTATGTAAGAAAGTTCCAAGAACAATAATTCATCTTTTTTGTATTTACAAATCTCACTTATCTAAGAAGGCAAAATAGAAAAATCAGAAGAGAACAGATCCTCAGGGACCCTACCACTCATGTGCAGTCTTTCTCCTGTTTTCTCTCTCCCTTGTTCTGAAGTCTTAACCTTCATGTGTAAACATCCTCAAATCTCTCCTGGTTCTCTATTTCCCAGACAGACTTCTAGAAATAACAGTCCTCAACCAGGGGCTCCATTTGGTTCTCTCATGTTTGCAGCACCTCTGCCCTCTGGCTCCTGTGCTCCATGGACCACCAAGTTTGGCATCAGTCCCTTAGGTGCTGAGCCAACGGACATGTCTAACAACCTCATCATGTTTAAAAACTCCAAGGCACTCTGAAATCATTTCCCATTGTTCCCCCCTAGTCCTCCACCCATATCTCTGATTTCTCATTCTTCATTTCTTTGAAGTCTCCCTTTCCCTTCAGTGTTGGTGCTCCTGCTATCTTCCTCCCCTCCTCGCTCTTAGATGTAGAACTAATTTTTCCCAGAGCTGCAAATTCCACCCAGATACCCGTGACTCCTATGTAAGCCTAACTTCTCTCCTATAAATCCTCTTTACCGGATGAGTCGCTTGGATATCTAGTACCTCAAACCCCCCATTCCAGAATAGAGTTTAAAGTCTTCCCACTCTGTGGTCTGAACCTTCTGCTGTACTTCTCTCCATGGATGTATCAACTATAGGAGTTAATATATACTATGTATGTTATATTACTATATAAAATATAACATATAACTCTGTGCTCAGTTAACATATACTCAGTGCTCAGTCTGCACTAAGCAGTTTGCTAGGTTTCTCATCTGCACACTTGCATGTCATGTTCACCACAACCCTAAGAAGGATACCACTATTATACCCATTTTACAGATGAGGAAAGGGAAGCACAGCATCATTACAGAAGCTTGCCCAACCAAACAGGGAGTGACCGACTGAGACAGAAGGACTTCAGAGACAGGGGCTTCACTATTTGTACAACCTCTTCTTTTTCCCCACCTTCTCATGGTTGATAATGTAGCTCTGTCAATTCTAGCTCTCTCTGATATTGCTTGACCTGGCCCCCTCTACAGTAGCCTTGGTTTAATCTGGATGATGTCACGCAGTTATATAAAAACTTCTTTCTTTATTGTTTAGTATAGCTACCGACTCTTGCCCCTTCAGCTCTATTCTCCGTATTACTTGTGGGAGTCATCAATCTGATGACTCCCAAAACACCAATCCGATCACATCCAAACTGCAGACTGCTTACCATGATATACAAGATTAGACTCCTGTCTATTTTCCCAGACTCATCTTTCTGTTTCTGTGCTTACAAATGTTTTTATTATACCACCACATGCACCTGGCTTTCAAAAAAATCTATTGGATTGAACTGATTTTTAAAGTAGTATTCTGGGGTTTTTTTTAATAGCTGTAACATATTCTTGCTCATCTTAAAATATGAGAGTCATAAAATTTTATTTGGGAGAAGTTAATTCTGACATCTGTATTGTTTCTGTTTCTTCTGGGTATTTTTTTCTGAATGTTTATTTTGTCTCTCTTTCCCTTGGGGCTTTTGCCTAGGTATAATCTCTTATACCTAGAGATTTTTGGTTGATAATATATATTAAAGATAAAGGTTTAAAAAGCTAACTGGCAGCTTTCTGTGTATGGAAGAGTTGGGTCAACAACTAAGCCTGTTTCACTTTGGGGTGACTGAGTGGGAGCCATATTTGCACTGGAGAATTCTCTGACTTCCTGTTGGATCAGCTCAATATGTGCAGAACTTTTCTCTGGAGGCATTCTGTTCTCCAGAGAAGATTCTTCAATATTCTGTCTGCAGTGTAGCCTGGATGGGGACAAGGGAATAGAAATCAGTCATCCTCTGATGAAGCCTTTTACTTAACACTCCTGCATTTGCCTGAAATCCCAAGTATTTCTTTTTCAGTTTCTACAGAGAAATAACCTACAATTCCTTGTCCGAGGGCCATACATCTTGGGATGGAAATAGTATTTGAGGTTTAAATTTCATATACAGACATAATGAGTGCTTCTGTTTGCACCGCTTTCAGTTCTGGACTTCTCTTCCGGTACTTTCACATTTACACTATCCTTAGGTTTTGACTATTTCTGCATTTGAGGGGGCAAACAAGCCCTCCCCCACCTCTCCTGTATAACTTCTACTCTGCTAAGTACATAACCTTTACTCTATCCGGGGCTTCTACTCAGCTGGAATTCACCAGTTTAGCCATGCCAGCTTTTGAAAGAGAAATACTCTTGTACCTGTTGGCCATCAGCCTCCAACCCAAACCCCTATGCACCCTCCTGTTACATAGTATCTCCTGGGAACCCCCCACTTCACACATACACACACACACATACACACACACACACACACACACACACACACCTCTTCACAGGAAACAGATAGTACCCCGAAATGGGATTGTTGAAGGGTTTAATGAAGATGTCATTGACAAAGATGTGGACAGAGTTAAGGGAAATCAACAAACAATGAGATGGGATCCAAGAATCATCAAGACTTTAAAGCTCTCAACTCCTCTAGGCCTGAAGGGACAAGGAAAGAGAAGAGTTGTCCCAACTAAGCACAGCTGTAGCTAGAGTGAGTGACCACCCTGTTGGAGCTGTGGTCACAAGTGGAGCTTAACAGGAATCGCCAAACTTTGGTCCAGGAAGGAAGAAGCCTGTGGAATAAAGACCTTGACACCACCACTCCCATCCCCCCCCTCACCCCCTTCCCGCCATGCCTGTATTAGCTGAAGAACGGAAGCCAAGCCAAAGAGCAAAGGAGCCCTCTCAGCCCGAAGGGTCAGGTGGAGAGCAGACCATGACAGAGATCATGCAGCACACAAGTGTGTCAGCAGAGGGTCCCCAGAAAACTCCAGCATTTCATCTGACAGTTCTTATGTTGCTTGGACCCTGTGCCATTATTATTTTCAAATATGTTAAAAATTATCTCTATTCTTATTAACTTGGCTAATTCACAACATGCAATAAATTTTATCCACTAATATCCCCTCTCTCATTCTCTTTTTCCCTGATTTATACATATTGTTTGGGTTCAGGTGGGGTAACTAAAAGGAAGTCTAGATTTGACTTTAATGACTCTTTCTTTTGATTCAACCTCCCGAACCATTTGCAGATCTTCAAGCGTGCTATGCTGGCTCGTACCTCCAAAGCAGGGTTCATCCACCTGGAAAGATGTCCATTCATCTGGATGGCTCCACTTTTCTTCAAGTCAGCTCAGAAACCCCTTCCTCTGGGAATCCCTGCCTGTCCGCCCCTCTGTCTGTGTTAAGTGTCCTCCTTCTTGCTTTTATAGCAGCACTGTGTGCTTGTCCCTCTCAGCACTTTTCCCTCTTTGCTGTGATTATTTCTACCTCTCCAATGACACTATTAGCTACCTAAGGACAGAAATAGTGCACTTCTGTTTGGTGGTTTTCAATCTTACCAGATCAAATCCTTCTATTTAGAAGCCTATTTAGTCCTTTCACTATCCTGAAATGAAATCCATCCAAAGCCTGATGGCCTTGCAGCAGCCTGTGGTGTTTCCTGCTGCACAGGAGTGAAGCACTGACTTTTGGAGCCCGCCTGTTGGGACACAGAGCCAGAGCCAGAACCCAAGTGGCATCCATGTAGCCAGCTTCAGTACCCTAGAAGACTTAACACAGTCTCACTGTGGTCATATCAGCACCATCTGCATCCAGTGTGCAAGCGCCATTCAGCCTGAGAGAACAGTTTCCCTTGTTGGCAACCAAATGTGTGCCCTGAGAGGATATTCTGGAGGGTTTACTATGGTATATCAAGGCATCCACACACACTTAAGAACCATCTCCCAAGGAAGTGAAAATCAGATGCCAGTGGATCCAGAAACCTTTCTGGGCGCTCTAAGATTCCCAACAGAAGAAGGGGACTGGGAACCAGCTTTTCAGTAGAGGTGCGGGGACAGAATGCAAAGTGATGAATTTAGATTATTCAAGGAGACAACCAACTGCCATCGGTTACTGACACAGTCAAAGTCAACCCCATGACAAAAGAATCATCAAGTGTGCTTAAAATCTACAAAAATGTCCCTTTGATGTTGCTCATGGCATCCCAGTTGTCGGTCCTACAGTGAACTTTACTAGGGAACAGGAGACATGGGTCCCCTAGGGGCCTTTCTGCATCACCTACATGATCCCACACATCACAGACCTGAAGCCAAGTGACTGTGCACAAAGTTTGTGCACAGATCTGTGATTATTTAAATCACAACAAACCATTGATAATTAGACCTTTCCTCAAGCTCACAATCTTCAAAAAGTTGAGATAATTAAGAACTTCAAAGCTGAAGATTTTCAGATTAAAGGCTACAGTCTTCATCTGACTATAAAAATGGAAATGGCTGTATGAAATGAGTTCTGTTTCAAGGATATTGTCAGTCTTTAGGAGGCAGTCTGAATGCTTAGGTGGAAGTTTTTGGTTTTGTTCTAAAGGGGAAGAACTAGGCAAAAACCCATCAGTATCCTACCAGTTACTATGTATCATTAAGAACAGCTTCTCTAAGAGATAATTGTTTTAGTAAAAAAGGCCAGTTCTTTTGGAAAAAAAAAATCCTTGAGCTTAGTTAACTCAATAATGTGTGAAAATTCTAAGACTCTGAATAAGATCAGATTAGACGTTTGCGTACCTTAGAAAAACATGTGCGTGCATTTCAAATACATCTGTATGAAGGATGTCAGTGAATTTCAAGTATTATACAAACACTATTGTGATATCAGTATATAAATACTATTGGCCATATAATACACAATGTCATTCCAATCATTTGAAATGATATTTGTTTTACATATTGGTATAAACATAATAAAGCATCATTCTATCTTCAAAAGAAGTCAACGAAATGCCCTCAACTATAGTATGAGGGAGTAACAAAAGGAAATTATTTATACTTAAGGAGGCTGTATGTCAACATGTAAATCCTCAAAACAGAACAAAATTTTAATTAGTCTAATATCTTCAACTATATGAAGAATTACATAGTAGCTCATAATGCAGATAGCTATAGGTGTGAGTCTTGTACTGTAAGAGACTCAGACACCACAAATACCTTTTCCATCAGCATCTCAACTTTCCAAAATGATGGACAACTCAGTATGTTCTGAACAAAGTGAAGTACAACCTTTTTGTGATTTACACAACATTTACATTCTTGGGAAAGTCACCATACATAAATAAAATGGGGTTGGGCTCTGGATTCGGATAATTACAAAAGCAAAATTCTCCCCTATTGTCACTGAGTACACTATTTCCTCACATTTCCCCCCTCTCTCAAATTAGGAAATTCATCTTACAGTCCATAGCTACTTACAGTCTCTTTCTACTAGATGGCAGTCAAGATCAGCAAACTTTGTCAGCTGCTCAGTGTCACTTCCAGTTATCTGGTTTGAGTTTAATTACTATAGAAAATGCCATTTTAAAGGATTATGCTCTGACTGAGCATTGAAATAAATAGCTATTCACAAGCATGGAAACAGAGAAATGGGACATGATTTTGAAATTTTAAAATATTCATCTTTGGAAGAATGACCATCTTTCAACATTTTTTTTTCCAAAGGAACTTTTAATTGCTTCCTCCTTTAGGAACAAAGAGCACATTTGTTCCTTAAGAAATGAAGGTACCATAAATACCTAGTGGCTTACATTTTTTCTTAATAAAACATATGCAAGGACTGTTTATCATATGTCATTCAGTGCAACAGATGGCAGGAGAATTTGTCGATCCTTCAGAGTAGGTAAAAGAAAGTTAACAAGAGCTGTGGAGACTGATCTGAGTGTCACGTGGAACTGTAGTAGACGTACCATGTCATGGTTTAACCTGCAGTATTTCTTCCTTCTCAGTTACATAAAATCATGGTACATCTTAACCAATAGTTTCTTAAGTCAAATGAAATATGATACACAAATGTCTTGTGAAATACTTTGAAATCCTGTGGAATCTGGATCAATTCTTCATTGTGAAGGACTGTCCTACAAATTGAAAGATATCTAGAATTATTGGTCCCTAATGGCTAAATATTATGATTGTGTTAAGAAAAAATATCCCATAAACTGCAAAACACCACCAGGAAGGGAGGCGGGAGTTGGGTATCGCTCCTGTTGGGAATTGCCACCCTAAAGCTTTTTCCAGGAACCAGTACATAACAGGTGCTCCATACATGATTTTCAAAGAATGATTAATGAATGGCTAAACTTTAGAATTTCCCAGTAGGTTGAATATTACTGGCTCAGCCACTGATGCTTGGTCAAGGATGAATCATTTGATTATTCCTACTGTGGGCTTTAGTTCACTTATATAAAAATTTTGCTCTCTATTTAGTGGCACATGTTTTATCAATGAGATCGTAGCATTATTCATTTGTTTATTCTATAGACACACATTCAATAAATACTTATTAAACAATTTACCATGAGCCAGACATTGCATGAAGTACTGTGACAACAGGGTAAAACAATCTAATTAGATCTAATACAGATTGTTTTGCAATATAGGGTATGTAAATTATGCTCTTACTTAGCTTACACTGTCATAGGCAGGAAATTAAACAATAATAATATATAAAAAAAAAAGGGGCACCTGGGTGGCGCAGTCGGTTAAGCGTCCGACTTCAGCCAGGTCATGATCTCACGATCTCGCGGTCCGTGAGTTCGAGCCCCGCGTCAGGCTCTGGGCTGATGGCTCAGAGCCTGGAGCCAGTTTCCGATTCTGTGTCTCCCTCTCTCTGCCCCTCCCCCGTTCATGCTCTGTCTCTCTCTGTCCCAAAAATAAATAAACGTTGAAAAAAAATTTTTAAACAATAATAATAAAATGAAATAAGCACCTTGAAGAGAGTGAGGGGGTATAAATAAGATTCATTTGAGTTTAGTCGTACCAATTCATTTCAGCAGTGACAGATATCTTCTGATCCTGGATACAGATATCACTATCACTTTGGTATCTCTGGAGGCTTCTATAAAACTTCCATTTCTGTGGGATTCTTGTGGCTTATGGCAGAAAATTATTAAGGAATATGAAGTGGGCATGGTATTTTTATTTTTCATTGGTAAGCATAAGAGATGCTTTCAATGACAAATATTGAAATGCGAAGTCTCTACACCAAGCTTTTACTCCCCATTTATTTTTCCAGGTGCTGTACAATCTAAGTCTCCAAATGGAACCAGTAATGCCCAGTAGTATACCTCTACAGGCTGGCTGTCTAGCTGAAGAGGGACCTGATCACTCTTCACACTGAACATAGAAAGACAATTTACACATGTCATCCATTTTGTCAAACATAGTATGAAGTGGAAGACTGATTCCAACTCCTCATTTCCTCAATGTAATGAGTAATTTGATGATACAATCCCTAACCAACAGTTTTATTATTAGATACATTTGAGCACACTTTTTACATTTTTTATAACATTTGTTTATTTTTGAGACAGAGAGAGACAGAGCATGAACGGGGGAGGTTCAGAGAGAGGGAGACACAGAATCTGAAGCAGGCTCCAGGCTCTGAGCTGTCAGCACAGAGCCTGACGCGGGGCTGGAACTCACCGACTGCAAAATCATGACCTGAGCTGAAGTTGGACTTAACCGACGGAACCACCAGGCGCCCCTGAAGGCACTTTTTAAAAAGTACATTACTAAAGTTATTAAATTGCAAAAAAAGCTATTTTGCAGGTTATAATCAAATTTTAAATGAATTTTCTTTTTCCCCTTTCGTACACCAACACATACATCTACCCCAGATTCCATATTTTTAAAGAAAATAATGAAAGATGACGAGACATCAAAAATAAAAGTTAAATTATTAAGTGAAGTTGGTTTGCCTCAAGCCCTCTTGTTGGGTTATTGTTGTGGCTGAAAAGATTACCCTAAAGTTCACTGAAATCTAATTTTTATGTTATTATATATTCATCATTATATTAAGATGTTTCTCTTTTCACAAAAATGGTAGAAAATAACCTAATCAAAACTGAGGTACTAGGTCTAAAGGTATGATTACTTACCCTTCAGTGATTTCAGATTTATTTCTCCTTACGAGCCAAATGCACCAGTTTTTTTAATGTTTGTTTATTTTTGAGAGAGAGAGGGAGCACAAGCAAGGGAAGGGCAGAGAGAGGGAGGGGTCAGAGGATCTGAAGCAGGGTCTGTGCTGACAGCAGACACCCTGATGTGGAACTCGAACTCACGAGCCTGAGATCATGAACCGAGTCGGAGTTTCTATGCTTACCCAAATGAGCCACCCAGGTGCCCCTCAAATGCAACATTTTAAAGCGCTTAATCCTTGAGAAATACATCTCTAATATAGTTGAAAATATTCCTCTGCTTGGAAATAACTAAATAATTTAATATAGCTCATTGAATGCTCTATGTCCCAATCACTAGAATATTTAATACATTTTTGTCTATCTATATTTCACTTTCATTTCTGACCACTTTTCATGTTAAAATTTTTTTCATGTTAAGACTTGCATATTAATCTTTCCATGTTGATATTAGAGCATTATTAGAAGGCCTTTTCCCTCTTTTTTCTTTCTTTTTCTCACCCTACCATACCAAATCTTCTGTTCCACATTTCTGAGTCTGATACAAAAACATGGAATGAGAAGTTCACTGCTTGTCAAGGTGTTAACAAGATCATCTAAAATAAACCTAGTGGGTAGCATTTCCAGATAAGATATAGCATCATGAATATGGATGTGAAAATAGTCAAGTTTGAAACCTTAGAAATTCACAAGTGCTACAGTTAAATTTTAAACCCAAAAAAAGAAATTTAGTATTTTTCTGCCTCTTTTAATGAGCTTGAATATTCTCCAATTCTTTATAGTCACATTTCTCATACATTTAAAAATGACAGTTGAAAACTCCCAACACATGATGACTTATTACCATAAAATCCATAAATACAAAGTTCCTGTATGTTCTCAGAATTAAAAGCTTATGACAGAAGTCATTTAAAAAATAATTTTTGAGGGGTGCCTAGGTGGCTCAGTCAATGAAGCATTTGACTCTTGGTTTTAGCTCAGGTCATGATCTCACGGTTCATGAGATTGAGCCCTGCAACGGGCTCTGTGCTGACAGTGTGGAGCCTGCGATTCTCTGTCTCCCTCTCTCTCTGCCCCTCCCCGACTCATGCTGTCTCTGTCTCTCTCCAAATAAATAAATAAACTTTAAAAAATTCATAATTTTTCTCCTCTTCTTTACCATTTGAGTGATAAAACAGGTAACTGGAAATGTGGTTCTGACTCTTGCTGTTCTAATAAATACCTTCTGTAATCCCAGTGGAAAGTGAGGACATCCTGTGAGATTCTTTCATATGTGTGCAGTCCTAACCTAAAGATATTAGACCTCAAAAATATCATTTCACAGATAAAGGAACTAAAAGCAGACGTACCCGGGTGGTTCACTCGGCTAAGCTCCTGACTCTTGATTTCGGCTCAGGTCTTGATCCTGATACCATGGGACTAGGCCTGGCATTGAGGCCCACATCAGGCTTTGCACATGGAGTCTGCTTAAGATTCTCTCTGTCCCTCTCCCTCTGCCTCTCTGTCTCTCTCTGTCTCTCTCAAATAAAAAGAAGAAAAGGAAAGAAAGAGTCAAAGGGGTCAAAATACTTGCCCAATAAAAAATAGCAAGCTGGTGTCTAAAGATTACCAAAAACTGACTTGACTTAATTAACCTCTCATTAGGTGCTTATTCCACTCCTATGTGAGCATAGTATCTCAGAACAAAGAATTTTGGCTTGAATACAATGGGCTAATATTAATATTATGTAATCCAGACATGCCAGAGACAAGAAGATATACTAGAAAACTCCAAGCTATCTTCCATCTCCAAAATTCTTCCCTAAAGCGGTGACCTACATGTATCATTATTTTACGGGCACATTTTTATACATAAGAAAAATGATTACAAAATGGGTGGTTAAATCATGAATGTTTTAATCCTTTCTTCTGATAAGTTACAGAGAAATCTATACTTTTTTAGTTAGAAACGAATTTGCTTATTTCAATTTCAAGCTGCTTATTTGTGCCACATTTAGGTTTGCCTCCAGCCCTTAAATTATTGCCTCTTGGAGCCAAACCCACTGTCTTTTCCCTACTTTACGATCCCGGACCTGAACCATGCAAGCTACTTTTCTTCTTTGCCAGCTGACTTGATGTCAGCTCTGCCAATAGCAAGTGTTAGAGGGAGAAGATAAGAATGCAGGAGAGACCATTTTCCCCAGCAATATCTGCCCCATAACTTTGAGAAACTAAAGATTCTGTAAGGAATGCTATGTAGTTCTCTGGTCTTCGGACTTGAATTGAGCTTGTCATTTTATTTATGTACGGACTCGAGTGGACTCAGTAGAATCTACTGCAGATCACGGTCAGTGTTGTTTGTCACCATTGCTACTGTAATCTCAATCTAACTGGACGCTGACATCGCTAAATCAATGTTTTAATAAACATTTTTATAATTCATTGTTCTGTATAACTAAGAATCTGGTAAGTAGAGATCACACCGGTACTTTGAACTGGAAATTTTAATATTTAATAATTCAATAAAATTAAATATAAAATTTAATATATGGGCTGCAGAATTATAAAAACAGTTGAATTTGAAACCTTGCCAAGTTTCTCATGTAAATTTAGGGCACTATTTGGTAAGGAATAGGATCTTGAAGCTGAATGGGAATATCTGATTCAACTTAGACAAAACTGAGAATCTTTAAACCTGAGTCATCATCAGTCTTTCTTATCAGGACAATGAGCTGGCTCTTCTTTGTAAGGAAAATAGCTTTCCTTGCTTGTAAACCCTATAATCACCTCACCTGAGAAAGATGCCTTAGTAGGCAATGCCCATTCTGCTCAAAATTTACCCCAACACCCCTTTGTTCCTAGAGCCATAACTAGGTTCAACTCTGAACTTGCTCCAGGGAGTCAAATATAAGTATGACCAAAGAGGAAGTAGTTATATACCAAAGAATTGTAATATTTTGCTAATGTATATTAAAGAATTCTGAGGTATATGTATGTAAATAGATTTTAAGTTTGTATACCAAGAAGGACAGATTACAATATATATCAGGCTGAATTATCTGATATGGGTTCCCTTACTAGAGATATTTGGTTTAATATTTAATATTAGCATTATTAGCCAGAATGTACTCTTACAGTTTAACTGCTTGACTAAAACTTGGACTCAATAGTGGCCTATTCTTAATGAAGTTGAGATTTTAGTATTTCCCAGGCACAATACAGAGAAAAGAATACAAAGACTTAGGAAGATAGGTAAGTTAGAGTGGATTTATCTTGCATAACCTACATACACACATACCAACTATGTCCTGTGAGAAGGCCCAAAAGACATTCATTCCCTACACTAAGGCATTGAGAAATATATTAGTGAGAATATCCTTGAAAATATCTGTTTGCTCACATTTCTAAGCCAGTAATGACCACTGGGATACTGCCACTGAGATGAATTCCCTCACTACCCTGGAGACTCCAAAGAGCAGGGACCAAATATTAGCATTTACAGCCCAAAACAAAGTGGACATTTTAAATAAAAAGGACTCAAGCACCCAGTGGTGTTCAAAACATTTTGACCCATACAGATGTTTGGTGATGGCTGGTGGATCAGAGTGTCCCTGGGAATGAAATATACTGGCAACCTCCTAGGATATTGCTTGGATCTGTAAACAGATCTGGTTGTCATAGCCAAAAGCCTGCCACAGTGATCATTGTCTCTCTTCTAGTTTCAATGCAGCAAAGGACATGGATATAAAAAGGACTGAAAATTTGGGAACAATAATACCATATACTACAAGAATTTTAGCTGTATTAGGGAAGGGTGTCACATTTCCAACTCCCTCCTACACCTTGTGGCTAATTCCAGCAATCTATTAAATCCAAATTCATTAATAAACATTCTCTGGGCAGCCCAAGTGTCCCTGATCACTTACCGCAATGATCTTCCATTTCTAAACTTTTGATCCATGAACTATGTACTTAAGAAAATATGTATTAATTATTATCATGTTGTTCAGGATTTATGTGTTCTATTGAGGGATACTCTTTACGATTGCAATCCACTATATTCACAAATATTAACTTGTCACTTATCTTCTGACAGAATCCAGAATTCCTTCTGCATTTTTTCTCCTTACTAAACTAGATCCTTTAGTAGATCTTCTAAAACCTGTTAGGACCTGTTAGCTCTCTGAGTCTTTCTCTGAAAATATTCTATTACAGCCTCACTCTTAAATTTAGTTTATCTTGGTATAGAATCGGTACTTAAAGATATCATTTTATTGTATTCAAGTGCCTATTTTTGAATAAGAAATTTGCTGTCTGATTGTCATTCTTGGTACATACAGTGTTTTTCCTGTCTGCTTGGTTTTAAAATATTTTCTCTGTCTTTGACGTTCTCTAATTTAATAATGGCTGAGAATTTTCTAAAATTAATGACAAATGAGAAACTACAGATCCAGAAATCTCAGAGAATACCAAGCAGAAAATACAAAAAGACCTATTCAAACTTCATAAAACCAATTATAGACAAAGGGAAATTTTTGAAGGGACTCAGAGAAAAAGAAACAAAAAACTACCCAACCTATAGAGAACCAGAATTACAATTTCATCAGACTTCTGTTCAGAAACTATACATGCACAAAAATAGTGAAGTGAACTATTTAAAAAATGTTTATGGAAAAAAATCACCAATTCAGAATATCCTATCCAACAAAATTATCCTTTAATAATGAAGAAGAGATAAAGACTTCTCAGGCAAGCAAAACTTGAGAGAATTTGTGAATAGAAGATCTGCTTTGTGAGAAATGTTAAAAGAAGTTCTTCATATTGTGTATTAGCTACATTCAAATAAAAACAATAAAATGATAAAATAAATAGAATAAAATAAGTTCTTCAGAGAGATGGAAAATGATGTAAGTCAGAAACCCAGATCTGCGTAAAGAAAGGAAGAATATCAGGGAATAAAAGATGGTAAAATACCTTTTAATGTTTTTAGTCATTTGATCTAATAAACAGTAATTTGTTCAAAATAATGACAGCAACAATGTACTCAGCAGTTATAGCTTATGCATATGTAAAATAAATGACAGTTGCGTTATAAGGACTGCTGGGATGAATTGGGAATAATCTATTATAAGGTATATGCACTACCCATAAAGTGCTGTCAGCATTATTTGAAACAGACTTAATATTAGTTGTGATTATATATGCAGAATCTAGAACAATGACTAAAGATAATTTTTTAATTTTAAAATTCAAAGCATAATTTACATGCTAAGAGAGAAAATTGAATCATATGAAATGTTCGATTAAAACTAGAGAAGGCAGAAAAAGTGTAGTGGCCCCCAAAAAAGCTAAGAGCAACCAACTAATAGATGTTAGTAACAAATATGCTAGATACTAAACCAATATATCACCAATCACTTTAACTGTGAATGATCTAAATATACCAGTTAAAAGACAGGGACTGTAAGAGAGTCAAAACAAAACAAAACAAAACCCCTCAAGATTCAGTATATTTTTTCTAAAAGAAATCCAATTTGAATATAAAGACACAAAGTTAAGGATGGAGAAAACTAAAGGATGAAAGAAATGATGGAGAAACTGGAGTTTAACACTTATGGGGAAAATGATGGAATATGAGGGTCCTAAGCTTATTGTCCCAAGGATACAATAGGTAAATACCAACATCAGTGCAAATAACCCAGAAAATGGCCCAAAGACAAGGCAGAACAGATTCTCTAAAGCTAAATGTAGAGAAGAGGCCACATCAAAGAGGGTAGGAAGGGCAGAGATATGGTCCAGAGCTAAAGGGACCCAAGGGACTATCAGCAGAAGGGAGGGATGCCACTGATGAAAAGAGGGGAAAAAACATACCCTCACAGCAGGCACCTCAGGCAGGGACAACCCATATGGGGAAGAGGAATCCCAAATCCTCTTGGCTTTGAAAAACAGAGGGGTCGAATTTCATGAGTTCTTAGAGTTAGCAGAGCTTAACACCTGGAACTTTAAAAATCAGCAGACTCACTCTGGGAGAACAGGTAGGGTGAGAGGAACTGAGTTCTCCCCCTGAAAGAGACAGCACAACAAACAGCCTCACGGAGATACAATATAGAAGGAGCAGTTTGAAAAACACAAGGGGTATACAGGAGGGAGATTTGTTTACTAATCTCAGAGGGGCAGGGAAGACTTGGAAGACTTCTCCAATAAAAAAAAGGTTGGCAGCCACCATTCCCTTCCCTACCCCTTAGGCTAGTCACACCTGCAGGAACCAGCAGGTGCCAATATTCACTACTTAATTTGCTGATAGTGCACCCCACTCCCATGTTCTCCTGGAGATGTGCACCCTCCAGCCAAGCCTGAGCTCTAGATATCCTCCCACAGTGGACCTGTGCAAACCTTGCACATACCAGGAGCCCTGCCTCCACATACTTCTACAGATCCACCCTTAGAACCATGGCAGCCTCAGTCCCTTGCAGCTGCAGGTCCTCTCTTACAACAGACAGCATGGACCTGTGAGCACCACACTTCAGACATAATTCTGGTCAGAACCCATCAAAAACCAAAAGGCTGGCAATGTGCAGGTAGCCCAGACAGGAGCCAGCCCCTGGCCCCTCCAAAGTTGTTCTTTCCCCCAAGGAGAGGGAAAGATAACTACACACACCAGTCTGACTCTGACCTCAGCAGTGCACTAGGGACAGACATCTGATTTGACTGCATTCCCTGCCCTCCACAAAAGCTTCTCAGAGAAACACAGCAAAAGCACCCTGCAGTTCAGTACTCCTGCATCTCAGGCAAATGCCTAGTCTCACTCAATCTAAGACCAACAAAGCCCCACAATGGCCCATGAACAGCACAGGCACCAGACCCTGACCACAACAAGCAAAGAGAGCCACTGCAGACAACCAGACAGAAGGCAAACACAGCTCAGTCATAGCAGGAGGGTGCAAAAACACACAGGAGACATCCCTGAAGTGCCAGGTTCTGGTGAACAGGGAACATTGCACTTCACAGCACCACAGGGCCTCTTTTTCATAAGGCCACCTAATTTCAAAAACAGGAGACAGACCTGACTTTCCTAACACATAAAAACAGACATAGAAAGGTGGAAACAATGAGGAGACACAGGAATATATACCACAGAAAGAACAGAATAAAATCACAACATGAGGCCTAAATGAAATGGAGATAAGTAATATTCCTAATATTAAAGTAATAGTTATAAAGATACTCTCTGAACTTGAGAAAAGAATGGATCCTCAGCAGGATCCTCAACAAAGAGAAAGAAAACATAAAAAAGAACCAATGAGAGATGAAGAGCTCAATAACTGTATTTTAAATACACTAGAGGAATAAGTAGTAGACAAGAAGAAGCAGAAGAAGTGATCAGTGACCTAGAGGATAGAGTAATGGAAAGCAGTCAAGCTGAACAAAAGAGAGAAAAACAATAGCAAAACATGAAAACAGACCTAGTGAACTCAGTGACAGCATCAAGCATAATAACATCAGCATTATATGGATTCCAGAACAAGAAGAGAGAGAAAAGGGGACAGAAATTTTATTTGAAGAAATAATAGCTGAAAACTTCCTGAATCTGGGGAAGGAAATTGATCCAGAAACAGAAGGTACAGAGCACCCCCAAAAAATCAACCCAAGGACATCCACATCAAGACACATAGTAATTAAGAAGGCAAAAACTAGTGATCAATAGAGAATTTTAAAAGCAGCGAGGAAAAGAAAATAGTTACATATAAGGAAAACCCCATAGGGAATTCAGCTGATTTTTCAGCAGAAACTTTGCATGCCAGAAGGAAGTGGCATGATTTATCCAAAGTACTGAAAGAGAAAAAAAAAACCCTACAGTCAAGAATACTCTTGGGGAGCCCAGGTGGCTCAGTCAATTAAGCGGCCAACTTCGGCTCAGGTCATAATCTCACGGTCCGTGACTTGGAGCCCCACATCGGGCTCTGGGCTGACAGCTCAGAGCCTGGAGCCTGCTTCGGATTCTAAAGCTTCCTCTCTCTGCCCCTCCCCTGCTCATGCTCTGTCTCTCTCTCAAAAATCAATAAACATTTAAAAAATTAAAAAAAAGAATACTCTGCCCAGAAAGGCTGTAATTCAAAATAGAAGGAGAGGGGCGCCTGGGTGGCTCAGTCAGTTGAGCATCCGACTTCAGCTCAGGTCATGATCTCGTAGTCTGTGAGTTCAAGCCCTGCGTCGGGCTCTGTGCTGACAACTCAGAGCCTGGAGCCTGTTTCGGATTCTGTGTCTCCCTCTCTCTCTGCCCCTTCCCTGAATATTCTCTGTCTCTCTCTGTCTCAAAAATAAATAAGACATTAAACATTTTTTTAAAAAAATAGAAGGAGAGATAGAGTTTCCCAGATGAACAAAAAAGTTAGAGGAATTCATCACCACTAACCCAGCCATACAAGAAATGTGAAAGGGAAGTCTTTGAGTGGAAAGGAAAGATCGTAAGTAGGAATAAGAAAAGTAAGAAACACAAAAGCATTAAAAATAAGTGTAGCTATAAAAATCAAGGGATTCACAAAATAAAAGCATGTAAAGTATGATTACATATACCTAAAACATGGTGGAAAAGGAGTAAAGAATGGGTTCAAATTTAAAAGACAAGCAACTTAATATAGACTGCTATATATGAAAGTAATGACAAATCAAAAACCAGTAATAGATAAGCAAAAATAAAGGGAAAGGAATCCAAGTATACTACTAAAGACAGCCAGCAAACCATGGGAGAAGAGAGCAAGAGAAGAAAGGAAGAGAGAACTACAAAAACAAGCATAAAACAAGTAACAAAATGGCAATAAATACATACCTATTAATAATTACTTTGAATGCCAATGTGCTACATACTCCAATCAAAAAACATGGGGTGATGGAATGAATAAAAAAGCAAGACCCATCTATATGCTGACTACAAGAGACTTGTTTCAAACCTAGAGACACAAGAAGATTGATATTGAAGGAATGGGAAAGCATTTATCATGCAAATGGAAGTGAAAGGAAGCCAGGGTAGCAATACTTATATTGGATAAAATAGACTTTAAAACAAAGGCTTTAACAATAGACAAAGAAGGCCATGATGTAATAATAAAGAAAATAATCCATCAAGAAGATACAACAATTGTAAATATTTATGTACCCAAGATAGGAACACCCAAATACATAAAGAAGCTAATAAAAAACATAAAAGAAGTAATCAGTAGTAACACAATAATAGTAGGGAACTTCAACATGCCACTTACATCAATGGATAGGTCATTCAAACAGAAAATCAACAAAATACTAATTCAAATGTATACATGCACTCCAATATTTATAGCAGCATTATCCACAATAGCCAAGTTATGGAAACCACCCAAGCGTCCATCAACTGATGAATGGATAAGGAAGATGTGGTTTGTGGATAGATAGATAGATAGATAGATAGATAGATATAGACATAGATACAGATAGATATAGATATACAAGGGAATATTACTCAGCCATAAAAAGAATGAAATATTGCCATTGGCAACAACATAGATGGAGCTACAGAGTATTATGCTAAGCAAAATAAGTCAGTTAGAGGAAGACAAATACTATATTATTTCATTAATATGTGGAATTTAATAAACAAAACAAATAAACACAGGGGAAAAAAAGAGAGAGAGAAGCAAACCAAGAAACGGACTCTTAATTATAGAAAACAAACTGATGGTTACCAGAGGGGAGATGGATGGGGGGATGCATTAAATGGGGGATGGGGATTAAGGAATGCCCTCTTGTGATGAGCACTGGGTGTTGGATGGAAGTGTTGAATCACTATATTGTTCACTGAATTTAATATTACACTGTATGTTATCTGTGTGGAATTTGAATAAAAACTTTAAAAAAAAATCAATAAGGAAACTGGCTTTGAATGACATAATGAACCAGATGGATCTAACAGATATATTCAGAATATTCCATCCTAAAACAGCAGAATACATTCTTTTCCAGTGCACGTGGAACATTCTCCAGAATAGATCACACATTAGGCCACAAAACAAGTCTCAAAAATTCAAAAAGATTGAAGGCATACCATGCATCTTTTCTGACCATAACACTATGAAACTAGAAGTCAATCAAAAGAAAAAACCTGGAAAGAACACAAATACATGGAAGTTATACAACATGATACTAAACAATGAATGGGTCAACCAAAAAATCAAAGAGGAAATTGAAAAATATATGGAGACAAATGAAAATGAAAACACAACAGTCCAAAATCTTTGGGATGCAGCAAAAGCTGTTCTAAGAGGGAAGGTTATTGCCATTCAGGCCTACATCAAGAAGCAACAAAAATCTCAAACACTCTAACCTTATACCTAAAGGAGCTAGAAAAAGAAGAACAAAACCCAAAACCAGTAGAAAGAAGGAAATAATAAAGATTAAGTCAGAAATAAACAAAATGGAAACTAAAACAAAACAAATTAAAAAAAAACCAATAGAACAGATCAATGAAACCAGGATCTGGTTCTTTGAAAAGATCAACAATATTGATAAACCACTAGCAAGACTCATCAAAAAAGACAGAGAGAGAGGGAGGACTCAGATAAACAAAATCAGAAATGAAAAGTAAGAAATAATAATTGACAGCACAGAAATATAAGGGCTGTAAGAGAATATTATGAAAAACTATATTCCAACAAATTGGACAACCTAGAAGAAATGGATACATTCCTAGAAACATATAACCTCTCAAAACTGAATCAGGAAGAATTAGAAAATTTGAACAGATTGATATCCTACAATGAAATTGAATCAGTTATCAAAAAACTCCCAACATACAAAAGTCTAAGATATATGGCTTCACAGGTGAATTCTACCAAACGTTTAAGGAAGAGTTAATACTTATTCTTCTCAAACTATTTCAAAAAATAGAAATCATTCTATGAGGCCAGCCTTACTCTGATACCAAAACCAGATAAAGACACTACAAAAAAAGAGAACCACAAGCCAATTATCTCTGATAAACATAGATGCAAAAATACTCAACAAAATATTAGCAAACTGAATCCAACAATACATTTTATCTTTTTTTAAGTTTATTTATTTTTGAAGGAGAGAGAGACAGAGAGCGAGCGGAGGATGGCAGAGAGAAAGGGAGACGCAGAATCCAAAGCAGGCCCCAGGCTCTGAGGTGTCGGCAGAGACGCCAACGCAGGGGTCGAACCCACAAACCATGAGATGATGACCTAGCCGAAGTCTGATGCTTGACCGACAGAACCACCCAGGTGCCCCCAAAGAATACATTTTTAAAAATCATTCACCACCATCAAGTAGGATTTATTCCTGGGATACAAGGAAGTTTCCATATTGACAAATCTATCAATGTGACACATCACATCAACAACAGAAAGGATAAAAGCATGTGATCATTTCAATAGGTGCCAAAAATCATTTGACAAAGTACAACATCCATTCATAATAAAACCTCTCAACCAAGTAGGATTAGTGGGAATATACCACAACAAAATAAAGGTTATCTATGAAAACCCCACAGCTAACTATAAGCTATAATGAAGTAGCAGAAAGAGAAATTAAGAAAACAATGCCATTTACAATTGCACCAAAAATAATAAAATACATAGGAATAAACTTAACCAAGATGTGAAAGGCCTATATTCTGAAAACTTTAAAACAGTTATGAAAGAAATTGAAAATGAAACAAATACATGGGAAGATATCCCTGGCTCATGAGTTGGAAGAACAAATATTGTTAAAATGTCCATACTGCCCAAAGCAATCAGAAGACTTAATGCAATCCCTATCAAAATACCAACAGCATTTTTCACAGAACTAGAACAAATAATCCTAAAATTTGTATGGAACCACAAAATACCCTGAATAGCCAAAGCAATCTTAAAAAAGAACAAAACTAGACGTGTCACAATCCCAGATTTCAACATATACTACAAGCTGTAATAATCAAAACAGTATGGTACTGACACAAAAATAGGCACAATAGATCAATAGAACAGAATAGGAAGCCCAGAAATAAACCCACAATTATATGGTCAATTAATCTTCAACAAAGGAAGCAAGAATATGCAATGGAATAAAAACAGTCTCTTCAACAAATGGTATGGGGAAAACTAGACACCTACATGCAAAAGAATAAAACTGGAACTTTTTCTTACACCATCCACAAATATAAATTCAAAATAGGTTGAAAACCTAAATGTGAGACCTGAAACCATAAAAATCATAGTAGAAAGCACAGGTAGTAATTTCTTTGACACATAGCAACATTTTTCCAGATATGTCTCCTGAGGCAAGGGAAACAAAAGCAAAAATAAACTATTGGGATTACAACAAAATAAAAAATTTTGCATAGCAAAGGAAACAATCAACAATACTAAATGATAACCTATTGAATAGAAGACATTTGAAAAATGACATATCCAATAAAGGGTTAATATCCCAAGTATATAAAGAACTTATACAACTCAACATACACACACACACACACACAAAACCAATATTTCAAATAAAAATGGGCAGCAGACATTTCTCCACAGAAGACATACAGATGACCAACAGGCACATGAGAAGATGCTCTACATCACTCATCATCAGGGAAATGCAAATCAAAACCACAATGAGATAGCAACTCACACCTGTCAGAATGGTTGAAATCAGAACACAAGATACAACAAGTATTGGCAAGAATATGGAGAAAAAGTAATCTTGTGCACTCTTGGGAGAAATGCAAACTGGTGCAGCCACTGAGGAAGACAGTACAGAGGTTTCTCAAAAATTGAAAATAGAACTATGATACGTTTGATAATTCTACTAGGTACTTAACCAAAGAATATGAAAAAAACTAATTCAAATAGATATCTGTACTACTATGTTTATTGCTTCATTATTTACAATAGCTAAATTATGGAATCTGCCCAAGATGATGATGGATAGATGAATGGATAGATGAATAAAGATGAATGGATAAATAAGCGTGAAATGTATACACACACACACACACACACACACACACCATTATGGACTATTATTCAGCCATAAAAAAGAATGAAATATTGCCACTTGCAACAATATAGATGGATCTGGAGAGTATAATGCTAAGTGAAATAAGTCAATCAGACAAAAATAAGTATGTTATAATTTCATTCATACATGGATTTAAGAAATAAAACAATTCAAAATGGAAAAAAACAAACCAAAAAACAGACTCTTAACTATAGAGAACAAATTGATGATTACCAGAGAGGAGGTGGATGGGGGCATGGGTTAAATAGATGAAGGGGATTAAGAGTACACTTATGGTGATGAGCACTGAGTAATGTATAAAATTGTTGAATCACTATATTCTACACCTGAAACTAATATAACACTATATGTTAACTGTACCATATTTTAAAAAATTTTAAAGGTAAATAAATAAAGAAATGATGCAGAAAAATAATTAATAATCGGTCATGCTAAATTTAAAGAGAAAAATAAGACCAATTCTATATTGATGCCTTGGAGCATACATCTGTAACTTTTCAGAATAAAGTTTGCTTAAAAATGGAATAGAGAATTTAATTTTATAAGAAACACTATACTTAGAAATGGATAAAATCTTTTATGTTATAACCAGTAACTGCTATTTATTAAATGATAAATTGGTGAGAAACACATGAACTCCTTATTTATTTGGGAAAAAAAGACTAGTATGCATTTCAGTTTTAAAAATGAAAGTTAGCTATATTGTATTAAAAGTCTCAAGTAAACAGTATTAATTTGACCTTTTTGCTTGTCTTGCTTGCTCTTTGATCTTGCCCTTTGGTGGTATAATGAATCTACTAAGATTTGGCTTCATTTTCCTTGAAACTTTAAAAATACAGAAAGAACACATGTAAGCATTTCTTCTACATTCATCATGGCAACTGCATTATCAAATTCTTCACAATAATTTGGTGTCTTTGCAGATATTTATGTCAACATTAAACCAACTGAAAGTCTTTTTTTATATATAAGTTCAAAAGCTCACTTATGGAAATGTTTTACAACGCATGGTTCAATATTGTATCTTATTTTACTTTCATTATAAAATTCATGAATTCAATTAATATTTATGATTTCCTTTGAGAAGGAAACAAAACATCTGGGTAGTTAATTTTGTAGACCAACAGTACACTGATGGTGAATGCAAGGTATACTTCCCTATCTCATATTC
Source organism: Prionailurus bengalensis (assembly GCF_016509475.1). Taxonomy (NCBI): domain Eukaryota; kingdom Metazoa; phylum Chordata; class Mammalia; order Carnivora; family Felidae; genus Prionailurus; species Prionailurus bengalensis. Next base: position 86,809,016 of record NC_057349.1, read on the forward strand.
TCAAGAAACAGTAGCTGCTTATGGGGTAAACTACCATACTCGAAAAAGGCAAAAAAATATATATAGACAGACCATGGATACCAGCATATATTTTGAGTGGCATTCAAGTTCTAATAAGATGGCCTAACTGACAGATTTTTCTAAGACTTCAAGTATAGACCTCTTGAAGTCTTTTGCCTCAGGTGGACATTCTCCCCAGGCTCTGACCCTCTGACTTCCAACAGCCAATCAATGCTGCCTCTGACGTTGTTGAGTTTATCCTTATCCACTACTACCTACCTACCATCCCGCCCCACCCCCCAAGGTGCTTCCACTCACTTCCAAGACTCATACCTCCACCCCACCCCACTCCAGCTCAGAGAATCAGTGAGTCAGCCAGAGACACAGCAGTGACACAGTGGGGATCTCTGCTCCCTGCTTCCTCCTCTCTCCCTTTTCCCTGCTGAAAGGGAAAGGCTTTTATTTCTAGGATTAGCTTAAATATACTTAGTTTATAGTTTCATTCAGATTATTCAATAATTTCAAGTCTTTGCCTGTGGTTCATCTCCTCATGCGACTTGCTGTTTTATCTTGAGCCCATCTCCCTTGGAACTAAAACATTTCCTAGGTCGTTTTCATTCATGTAAAGCATGTGAGATAAGCGATATAAAAGATCACTCTGGAGACCTGAATGTTCACAACTGAGGGAAAGACAAGAACCTGGGTATGGCCCAAGAGAAGTAGGTGTAAACTTAAAGACAAAGCAAAAATGGCTTGAGTCGTACAAAGCACTTCTATGAAAAATAAGATTTCAAAGATGATGGAAAACAACTGGGGTAAAACTTAAAAGTCCCCCGGGTCACCTGGGTGGCTCAAAATGGCTGGCTCCTTGTTTCAGCTCAGGTCATGATCTCACAGTTTGTGAGTTCGAACCCTGCATCCAGCTCTGCACTGAAAGTGCAGAGCCTACTTGGGATTTCTCTCTCCCTCTCCCTCTGCCCTTCCCTGGCTTGCGCTCTCTCTCTCTCTCTCTCTCTCTCTCTCTCTCTCTCTCTCTCTCAATAAGTAAACATAAAAAATTTTAAGTCCCTATTTATAAGTTAATAAATAGAATTAATTTGAAAGCAATTTAGGACAGAAAGTTTATGGCCTGAGAATCGCTCGGTGAATATTATTTTGGCAGCTGTGCCTAATACCAATTCTCAGGAGGAGGGGATAGATGTAGGAAGCCCAGCGATCAGATCACCAAAGTGGTCCAAATGAATCATGATGAATGCCTAGACAATTGGATAGTACATAGAGAAAAGAGGAGCAGTGAGAGCACAGGTAATTTTTCACCAAATACTCGCCATGTTATAAATGTCAGGCTCTCCACTCAGTGCTAGAAATAGAATGTTGGGCAGAAACAAAACAGCAATGGTCTCTACACTCACAAAGCTTAAAAGATAAGCAGCATGAAAGAAGGCTCCCCTGAGAAACTAAGTTTATCTGAAAGATAAGTTGGAGTTGACCAAGAGCAAGTCTACAGCAGTGAAAACATTTGAGAAAAATACTCATTTTCATCAGATGAGGTCTAAATTTTTGGCTACATTTCTATCACAGGTATCTCACTACTTACATCAGGACCTCATCATTCATTCATTCAGCAAATATTTATTGAATAGTTTACTCTGTCACAATCCCAGATGCTTGGGATACAATGAAAAAAATCATAAATTATGGTAGAGGAGAGAGGAATAAACTGACAATTTCAACACACCTGACAAAGTGCTGTGTAGTTTTAGGAAAGAAGTAACATTAACGGTAGTAACAGTACCTCCAACTACAAAATAATAACTTGTTCTTGAGAATCATGTTTACAGTAGATTTTTTAATTGCATGAAACATATGATACAAGAAAATGCAGTTGTGGGGAATGCAAAAGGTTACTAGAACTGTACATGCTCTTCCTTTGCTACCGTTGGGGCCTGGGCATGATCAATCACGGGCAGAAAGAGGCCCATGTTGGACTAGAAGTGTCAGCTTTGTGACTCCTGTTGCCTTTCCAAACAGAATAAAATCACATAATAGGAAACCTTTCATAAACAGCAGGAGAAAAAGTGAGAAGGGACTAAAAATAAGGTCAAGCCCATTCAACTCAAGACACTAAATTGAAGCTGTTCATCCTCTGAGAGAATCAGTGTTTTGCCAGCAATATCCCTCATCATGGGGGGTGGAAAGGCTGAATAACCTTGTGAATGACTGGAGGTAGGAGGTAGGAGACTATTTCCCGAGCCCATCCCCCTGAGCCCCCACAGAACTCAGAGTGAGAATTTTTGCATATTTACAATGATTATTTGGGCATCTTCCATCACCAAAATTGGATATGTAATGTCTCACATTCCACTTATTTAGCAATAACACATTTAAGGTGCCAAATTCAGACTTCTCAAGAAACTATAATGCTCACAGAATTCTGCCAGAAGCTGAAGAAGGTTCTCAAGGGCTTGGCTGAGGAAAGGAATCACTGGAGAATAATTCAATCCAGCATGAAAGGTCACATAAGTCAAGGTCTGTTGCCAAAATGCTGCCAGTGAGGATTAATTAATACCAGTTGAGCAACCAAGAGTGTCTGGCATTTTACCAAGGCTGCCTTTCTCAGCCTTTCCCCGATAAAAATGTGGAGTTTTAAGCTCACAGGGCCAACAGATGCTCACCTCTCTGGTCATAACAAAATGGAAGGGGGCTGATGTGACTACAAGTCTCCTCTCTACCTTCAACTACTCAAAGATAGGCTTTATAGTCGTTTATCTAGGAATGTTTTCTTTTCCCATTTAGAGAAATACACAATATGGCTAAAATTTATTGAGTTCCAAATATATGGCAGACCCTGAGTTTGCACCTGTTTTATGTTTAATCACTTAGTGCTCCCAATAAGCCTGAAAAGTATTATTATCGTCATTTTACATATGAGGGAACTGATGCTTTAATATTAGCCAAAGACATACAACACACAAATTCTCAAGTTTCAAAGCCAATGCTGCCTCCCTATGCTGCATGTGTTTTGCTGGATCTAAGCAATTCATTACTTCCTGCAGGAGACTCTTCATAATAACAATAATATTGCCTATTACTAGAGGCCATTCTGACCCTATTGACTAGCTTGGGCTAGGCCATATAAAACCTTAAGAATCATGAGTCAGTGCTGAGTATTGACTAAACCTTGACCAGTTTACCTAGAGCACAAAATAGAGCATAAATCCACATGTTGGAATTATACTGTGGTTTACTAGAAAAAGACACGTGCAGAACTTTTAGTGGGCAATGAAATAATTTGAAGCGTCTCCCTTTTCTGGCTCTCTCTTGTTCTCACGTGGACCTGTTTAATGTGATACATCTTATAGGATATGAAAGATTTCCTATTTTTTTTCTTTCCACTTCTGCAAGACACAGTTTCAAGGCTCAAGATCACAATTCAATTCAAGACACAATTTCAAGGCTATGACTACACGCGTTGGAGGGAATAGCAGGTATTTTTTGTGAGTTATGTTCAATTTCTTGTATATAAGTCTTCTCAATGTATATTATAACATTTATTGTTATAGTATAAATATAAATGTATACCATAATATTTTGTGAAGAAGCATGAGAATGCTCAAATAAGAAGGAAAGGCTAAAATGTTGATTATAAGACTTCAAATATGTAGCGTAAATCTATACTATCAGATCCTAACTTATGATTAGTTATCCTGTATCAATCTGTCCAAAGAATTGTGTTCTATTTGTTTTTATTTTGTTGTCTTTTAAATTTTTTTCCTCCTTTCCTCAAGCACATAGACCAGTGCTTTGGAACACAGAGAGATTGAGCATTCAATAAAACAAGCATGTACTGAACTCTTACTTTTCCTCTTTTACTTTTGCAACCAACTCCTAGTGTATTCATATCCTGCCCATCAAACTTGACTGCTTTCTTCACTCTTAGTTACTGGAATTGACTTTAAGGTCAGCTTGTCATTTTTCAGGATTCGAATTTCCTTCATCACATCAAACCAGAGGACTCTCAAATCTAATCGTGATCTTCAGTGCAATGACAGCACTGAGCATTAACTCAGTGTTCAGATGCAAAATGTTATGCCTACTTTATAGATGTTATGTTGCACATGGTTATGGCTCTGTGAACGAGGTCAGTAGTTGGCCTTATTAACAGAGCAGACACTACATTAAGGACACTTATTAGAAAGCTATAACTGCACAGGGACTCTAAGAGAGATGAAGACTGATTGATGAGAGGGGATACCTGGAAAACAGATTGACGGAGGGGATTAAACAGCTGCACTTCCAGATGGCACGCACACAGAGGTACGCCAGGTATATGCAGGCTAGTGGTACTAAATAACCCCCATTATGCGTGTAGAACACTTGAGTGTTATTCTATGATATGCACTGTGTTGGGCGCATTGCTCCTGATGTAATTTAATTCATACAAAACTCCTCTGAGTTTTCCAGCTGAAATCCAGTAGAGGCAGGTTTAGGGAGGATAACTTTCACCAATTCACATGGCTTGAGAATTAAGGCTCAAACACTGATATTCAGGTCCAAGACTCAGGTTCTGGCCATCACCTGTTTATGGCAACTGGTATGCACTGGAAGAAAGTCTAATGATGCTTCTGCATGGCCTCTTTCTTATTTTTCAAATTTGGTCTATTTATAATTTATGTTCAGTCAGGTATTTTGTTTTATATTATGTTTTTTTCCTCTCCTATCCTTCAACAATCTCATTCACTCTCCCAGTTTGAAAAATCACCTTAGATAACTTGCAAATCTTTATCATCCTCATTCCCCTCCTTGGCTCCAGAAGTGTATTTCTAGCTGTCCTATTCTTTCCCCTGAATATTCCATTGGAATCTCAAATATAAAATGTCCTAATATGTATTGATAAAAAGCTTAGATGTGGAATGGACATTAGAGTTTACCTAAAATAAAAACAGCAAATTTGTACATAGGATTTTGTTCTGAGTGCTTCATGTATTAATCCACTTAATTCTCCAAACAAATATATAATTATCTCCATTTACAGATGAGGAAACTGAGGCACACAGACATGGCCCAAACCACATGGCTAGTAAATGGGATGGGAGAATGGGGTTTGCTGGTACTTGAACATGGGCAATCTAGTTCCAGAGACTGGCTTCTTCACCACTATCTTCTGCTGCCTCTCCTGCTTGATAGTAAAGGCACTGCCACCCACGGAGATTATGTGGCCTGTCCAATGTCACATAGACAAAGTGGCAGAATTAGAATCTTCATACTCCCAAGCCATTATATTTCTACTACATTTTACTGTCTCCCTTTATCTGCCTCCACTATAACCCATGTCTTCTCCGGAATTCTTCTCTTTTCTGAATTCTGTTAGTGACATCATCGTACCCTCACTTACCCTGTCTGAAACCCATGTCATCCTTTTCTGGCCCATTTCTATCCAGCCAGTTGCCGAAGCCCATAGATCTAACTGTACACACCCCTCTCATCTAGTCTTAACCCTCCTTTTTCACTGCTCCTGCCTCACCTCACAGTCTCATCTAATTTTAGACTCCTACTTCCTTTTTCTGCTCTTTAGGATACATACATCCTTACTTCTAAGTAACATGAATACACTGCTACTGCTTGAGGTTTTTTTTTAAGTTTATTTATTTTGAGAGAGAGAAAGAGAGCACGTGCACATGTGCAAGTGGGGAGAGGGGCAGAGAGAGAAGAGAGAGAATAGAGAATCCCAAGCAGATACCATGCTGTCAGTGCAGAGCCCACCACTGCAGGACTGGAACTCATGAACCGTGAGATCATGACCTGAGCTGAAATCAAGAGTAGGATGCTTCATCGACCCAGGCTTCCCTGAGGTTTGTTTTGTTTTGTTTTTTAATGTTAGGCATTGGCCATTGATTTCTCTCAGCAGAAGGTACAGATTTTGCTCTCTTTGGCCTCAGCTCCCACTGCAATCTTCATTCTTCTATAAATATGTTGTAATTTCAGTTGGATCAGTGTCTGTAATGACCAACTAACTGCTTTTATTGACTCATGTTGCATAATATGTCTTTCCCTCCATTAATGAACAGTTTGTTTTCTCTAGAGTGTTTCAATCACAAATTCAACCATGAATCCTCCCCATGGTGTGAGCATCTTCTCAATATATTCAGATAGTTCAGGTGTGCTTTCAGTGTCATCTGAATGACACCTCTCACTGAACTTCAGATGTGCCCCATCCCAGGCCAACCCCAGGCCAACTACCCTCCGCCATCATCCTGATGACCCCCATCTTTTAACTCAGGTTGGAGCTGTTTCCTGGACACCGTGTCTTCTTTTTCCTAGCAATAACTTCTCATTTTGCTGAGAAACGGTGCATGGAGGTACATTTCTTAAGACATATAAAATTCTACCTTCACATTTGATTGAGAATATGTATGGGTATAGAATTCTAGGTTAGAAAACAGTATCTTCTAGTCTCCAGTGTTGCTATTATCTGTGACATTTTTATTTTGATCTTTTGTATGAATCGCTTTCTTCTACTACTACTATTTATTTTTCTATCCCCCTGGAAGCTTGTTGGATCTTTCCTTTGTCTCTTGCATCCTGAAATTTCACAATGAGGGGTGTATTTTCACCCATTTTGCTGATCACTCAACTCAGAGAGCCCTTTCCATATGAAAACGTATGCCCTTTAATAGTGAGATTTTACATACATTATAAATGTATGTATATACACATATATATGCACATTATATATTTAGGATATCTAATTATATTACATAAATTATGTATACTATATATAAGATATATAAATGATTGAAATCTCATATATTTAATTGAAATATATATAATTGAAAGATATTCCTCTTCACTTTCTCTGTTTGCTCTTTCTAAATTTCCTAATATTTGGATGTTGGACTGCCTGGGACCTTCCCCTTTTCCTCTGCATTCTGGGAGGTTTTCTTAACTTTCACTTACCGTGCTTAGAGATTTATTTTTTCATTTCTGCTATCTCATATTTTTAATTTGTAATAGTTCTTCTTTGCTCTCTATTCCATTTCATAACACCTGATTCTGTTTCGTGGATGTAATTTCTTCTTTTGTGTCTTGGAGGATTTAATGATTGATTTCGTTGATGTTTTCTTTTCCCTGCATAGTGTGATTCTCTAAGTTTTTGTTTTAGTCTCTATCTTCCACGTCAGAGGTTTTATTCAGATTTGTGATGACCCTGGGGTATCAGCTTAAATTTCAGAAGGATCCACTAATGGGCTACTTGGAAGCCTTGAATGAGTGAATATGTGGGGCTGTCAATGAGGAGTTTGACTAAAGGGTAGTCTCAAAGAGTCAGATTGGATTTGGGAAGAAACATCTGATATCAATTTCTGTAAAACTTTTACTCTTGGCTGATCAGATTCCCTAGGGAAAACTTCCAATTTTTGCTTGAAATGGTGTAAGCCTAGCTAAGAGCATTATGATAAATGAGAGGTAAGAGTGGGCTGAGAGTCTCAGATTCAGGGTTAATTTTCATTTAATACCCCTGTTTTCATACAATAATCTTGTCCTCAAATCTGTTTGGTAATCCCCATTCCTAAATCCCTCTATTTTACAATCCAAATAAATCTCTGGTCTCCTGTCTGGTTGAAAGAGGGAATTGTCTTGGCTCTATGTGATAGAAGAAAGAATAGAGAAGATGAAGGAAACCAGAATATGTCACCTCAAAATATGTCCCTTTGACATAAAAATTCTTTGAGCTGAAGGCAATTAAGAAGCAGAAAAGCCATGGAAATCTCCCCCTTTTCTGCCTGAAGGCAGGATATAGATTCTCCTTTTACTAGAGACAGACTCTTATCAGCCAAGAGATGGCACCAAAGGAATCTGCAAACAAACTTTACTCCATTAGTTTCCTCCCATTATATTTACCTTCCCAGTTTGCGGCCCTTGGAAGTCTAAAATTGCCTTTCTTTGTTATGTCGTTTCTTCACACATGTATTGTCCTTTGTTGAAGATGCTATATTGGCTGGAATTCCACACCATCATTTTGAATTCCACTTTTGGTTTAGGTTTCTCTCATGTGATATGTACAGCCCACATTAATAAACTGTTGTTTTGCTCTTGCTAATCTGTCTTTTTGTTAAAGAGACCCAGCTGAAAAGTTAAGTTGAGTAGAAGTAAAGTTTGCCTCCACTATAGGACCATCTTCTACTAAATAAATCTTCAATTAATTCTTCAGTTTACAGCCCCAAATCCACCTACACTCTCAGAAGCAATTGATGCCACCAACTCCCTAGCCATTGAGAATTCTGGACTGTAACTTGGGTTTACTTTTCAGCTCTTCATATTTCTCAGGTCTGTTAGTTAAGTTTTTGTTCATCCATCAACTTTGCCAGCTTCCCAATTTTTGCTATTGACTCCTCTACATTCTCTTTTTAATTATAGGCTTAAAAACGTAAATCTCTTTACTGTCATTTTAGCGTGGGTTGAAGGAAGGGCAGAAATTCAATTCATGTGTTTGACTTGCATGTTTACATAGATACTGGCCATCATTTTCTCTTGGCTAGTAAGTTACTAGTATTCTAACTCCCTGGTCACGTCAATCCTCTGCTTAGAAACAATCAACTTTTCTGTTGACTAAAGCAACTATTTTCCATTAACTACAGCACATGTTCTCAACCCATTTACAGTCCCCACCACTATGCACATGAGTAATTTTTTCATCAGGATTATCACTCAGTACGATTCAATGCTTACAGTTCCCAAGATTATGATACTTCATACAGGGCCTTAGCCCACCAGTATGATTTATTATATATGATTCCCCATATCCCTTGTTTCAGCCAAAATTGGCTACTTTTTTTTGGTTCTCTTAATCAGCCATGTATTTTCTTCTCTCTGAGAGAGAAGGCTTATGCCTTTTCTGACAAGTGGAACACCCATTTCTAGAATACAAATTCATCTGGACCCCCAAGCCCAGGTCAAATGTCCTTTTTCAAGAAAGCCCCCCTCATCCCTTAGCACCATCACTGTATACTTCACTCATAGCACTTGTAAATCTCATTTGGTTTTTTACTAAAAATATTACTTATATTATTATTTTCATTTCTTTATATGGGTTCCTTGACAGTGGGAATTGTCTAATTTTTACATCTCAGCCAATTCAATAAACTCATGGGCTCAGGTAAGTGAATTAAACCTATAACCTAGCCAAACCATCATATACAAAGTTATATAATAATTCCTAAAACCTTAAAATATTTTACATAATTCTTATATCTTACATCTGTACTTATTTGAAAAGGAAAAAAGTTTTAAAACAAATTTTAAAAAGAAAACTCCATTTCTGTTCATTTAACTGATTCATGGCAATTGTATAATTCTATAAATGGTCTGAAATTTGGTTGCAAATTATATATATGAGGAAAAAGAAACATTATCCCAAAGTGTAATTTTTCCCATAAAATATGTTGATCAAAATTTCTGTGCAGCTTACTGTTGAGAATTTGTATGTGACTTGCTAAGCAATTTCCTCATATAGGAGTACATTGCCGGCCAGAGGGGTTTATGGGTATTAGTAACTTCAGAAAGATAATCAAGTAGCCTTCCCTGAAACCATTTTTAAAATCTGCTTCAGCATTTAAATTTTTTTTCAACGTTTATTTATTTTTGGGACAGAGAGAGACAGAGCATGAACGGGGGGGGGGGGGCAGAGAGAGAGGGAGACACAGAATCGGAAACAGGCTCCAGGCTCTGAGCCATCAGCCCAGAGCCCAACGCGGGGCTCGAACTCGCGGACCGCAAGATCGTGACCTGGCTGAAGTCGGACGCTTAACCGACTGCGCCACCCAGGCGCCCCAAAATACATCCAGTTTTAGACTCAACATCCTTCCCAGTTCTTATATTCATGGCCATATTTTAATAACATTTCTGATTGCTATTAGCCATTCCATATTATTCCATTTAATGTAAATAGCTCCTGTTCACTGGGCATTTATTTTGAGCTAAGCATTTTATATATTTCTTCTTAGTTAATAGTTACACAATGCCTTTACATTCCCATTCCCATTTTTACAAATATGTAAACTAAGGCTTAAAAAGAGGCTAAGTAAATTGCCTAGGGTCAAAAAACAGGTAAATAATTCTCTTCCTTTACCAGTTTTATTTTGGGATTATTTTTAAACCCTAGGGATCAGTTTGTCAACTTCTCTACAAAGTTTTTATACTTTGGCTTTTATCCAAGAATCAGTGCAAAGGGAATTTTTGTACAAAGGTTTGCTTGTTATCTGGAGTGAAGAGTTAAAAGGAAAACTACCTATGTAGACAGTCTCTAAAGTGCATATCCTTTTACACTATATTCATGTTAGTTCTATTTGTCATATGTGTGCACCCAAGAGTGGTGGAAACTGTGTACTTTAGGGTTGTCTGTCTTCCTTTCTTGCACCTGCTGATAAAGGCCATTGTGCCTCATGCTGTCTCTACATCCAGCAGGATAGCTCTATTATCCACAGAAGTTTTTTTAATGTTGGTTTATTTGAAGGAGAGATATGGCACACACAAGTGAGGGAGGGGCAGAGGGAGAGGGGGAGAGAAAGAATCCCAAGCAGGCTCTATATTATCAGCACAGAGCCCCAACACGGGGCTTGACCTCATGACCACAAGACCATGACCCAAGCCAGTATCAAGAGTCAGACACTTACCTGACTGAGTCACTCAGGCACCACTATCCACAGAAATTTTAATCAGCTCATCACAGTCTACCTAATATCTCTGCTTTCTGTCAGCTGCTCTTTGGGAACATATGGTATAATAAGAATCATATCTTTCAAGGGACACACCTACACTTGATCTTTCATAGATTATGCCTTGAGCACTGTGATACATCGTTTTTTTTTTTTAATTTTTTTTTTCAACGTTTATTTATTTTTGGGACAGAGAGAGACAGAGCATGAACGGGGGAGGGGCAGAGAGAGAGGGAGACACAGAATCGGAAACAGGCTCCAGGCTCTGAGCCATCAGCCCAGAGCCTGACGCGGGGCTCGAACTCACGGACCGCGAGATCATGACCTGGCTGAAGTCGGACGCTTAACCGACTGCGCCACCCAGGCGCCCCATGATACATCGTTTTTAAAAGCTCTCTTGTTGGGGCACCTGGCTGGCTCAGTCAGAGAGCATGCAACTCTTGATCTTGGGGTTGTGTGAGTCCCCTGCATTAGATGGAGGGATTGCTTAAATAAATGAACTTAAAAAAAAAGCTCTTGTTTCATGTTAACCATAATCTTCTATCTACAAAGTTTGAGCCCTTCCATTACACCACCCCATCTTTTCAGTGACATAATTGAGGTTATATTCATGATCAACTACTCAACATCAAATAAATGACAAATATAACAAAGAGCATGCATTCACTGAGTACTTTACTGAACACCTATTATTCACAATGGGATAAGTACTGAATTGATGCATAAATAAATAAAATGAGTATTAATGTACTGTATAAATGCAGAGAATCCTGATATTCCCTAAAGTATAGACAACACATGCAATCAATCAGTTATCTCCTAAATTTGGCCTGAAACAAATGTAATACCTTCTGGATTGACTGTAGTCTTCTTGCTCTCTCCATCCTCAGCTGCCAATAAATTTCTCTCTAGGAATCAGAGGCATCAGAATTGTAGTAACTGTAATTCTGAACCAAAGTTGAAAGTATACATCTCAAAAACATCCATGACAAAATCTGTATGTTTGAATTTCCAGGGGCAGGTCTCAGATGTCAGGATATGATGAGGAAGCAATCTTGAATTTTGTTCTTTTTCACCGAACTTTCTTATTCCTTCTTTGAAACCTATCCCACACAACCTTCCTCCATCCTCACTATAAACTGAAAGTGAGTATTTCTACCCACCCCCCAACACACACACACAATTTCATCTGTTGAAACCTAATCCCCAGCATCATGGTATCTTGACATGGGGCCTTTCAGAGGTGATCAGGTCATGAGGGCAGAGACTTCGTGAAAGGGATTAGTGCCCTTACAAAAAAGATTCTAAGGAGTTCCTTTGTTCTTAATTTGGCCATGTGAGGACACAGCAAGAAGACAGTCATCTATGAACAAGGAAGTGGGCTCTCACCAGACATTGAATCTGCTTGTGCCATGATCTTGGACTTCCCAGACACCAGGACTGTAAGAAATAAATTTCTGTTGTTTATAGAGCATCCAGTCTATGGTATTCTGTGATAGCAGTCCAAAGGACTAAGACACATCTTCAAAGTCAACTTTGGTGGGCAAAGAATTCACTACAAGACAATCTGAGAGAAGAAAGAGAGTAGTTTTAGTCCTTTGCCTTAGAAGTGGTTCTCAAATGCTAAAGCCTAACAAAATTGCCTAAGCTTCTTTCAAAATATGAGTTCCAGATCTCCATCCTCTGGAGATGCAGTGTGTCTGGAAAAGACCCAGGAATCTGCACTTAACAAGCATAACCTGGGAGATTCTAATGCATGTAGTTCTGGGAAAGACTACATTTTGAGAAACCTTGTTTTAGAAATAGAGAAGGGCTTTTTTTCTTGATTTATTAATAAAGTCCCAGGAATTGAAGCCAACTATATTTCATCTAAACCCCTTCATCACATGTACCTCCTACAGAGTCTATCACATCAGTAGACAGATTCATCAAGGAGTAATATGTAGACATTAAGCTGTCTCCAGGAGAGGTGTTGGTTACAACAAAAATGTGAGATCCAGGAACAGAGTAGAAGAGGAATTTCACAGGCTTGGTTGGAGTGTGGGTGTCTGGGGATGCTGGGATGCTGCAAATTTGCATGCAAGTGCCAGTAGTCGCTTCAATTATTCAAACAACTAAATTCTTCTTTCCAAATATCTCCAGTGACTGGCATCTACATTTATAGCTTCCATGATGTAGATTGGACCCGAGCAAATAACAATCTTCTTCTATGGAACAGCTCAGGATATCTCAAACATAAGGCCCTGCATAGCTGCTTTCAAATTGAGTCTAAATTTTAATTTATTTCTTCAGCCTATAGGCTCATTTACTGGATCTGTATCTTTCGTTTGCATGTAACCATGGCTTGGCTTTGCAAGCTTCACTAGAAAGAAGATGGCATGAGAAGAAAAACAGAAGTGTCTGAGCTGCCTAAAGGTGAGACCAGATCTCACAGGACATTGTATTAGGTGCCAAGAGACTCCTCTGGGGACTGGCTTGCCACACCCTACATTCTCTCAACTCTGGAAGGTTCATGGCTGTCTGCCTGGCCCCAGCTGCTGGCACTGCACTGGGAAGGAGTCAGGTAAGCAACATCTCACTTATGTGAGGAAGATAGGTGTCAGGCAAAGGGTACATAAAGAAGAGTTCTAATTTTTATTGGTTTTTGAAACATATCCTCGGAGGAATGAAGTTTGGGGAGGTTTGGGTAGGAAATAACAAAGAAAAATGGACTGAAGCTCATCTGCAGTGTTGTTTTAGAGAACAAGTCAAGTTAGTGTTTTCCTGTTCTGTTTTCGCAAAGTCTCTATATGCAGTGAGTCATTTGTAGGGGAAGCTTAGAATGCATCCTCTGAGGCCATTAGTGCCAGAATGTGCTTCTATGAGTACCTGACTCAGATTGCACAGGTGCACTTGCGTGGAACAGAGTTGCAGCTGCTTCCCTTGGTTATCTTTTGAGAGTTCAACTTCCAGACTTCAGCCACGGTCTCTTTGACCCCAAAGCTCTGCACTTTCCTGTGGGCAATGCTGCCTCTCCATGCAGTCTTCACAGATGAATCACTTTGACTTTCTTCATCCCCCACCACAAAGTGCTCCGCTCCGGTCCTTTGGGACAAGCACTCCAGCCCAACCTTGAACATGCAGCACTCTTTTATGCTTCCACTATGCTACTCCTTGGACTCTTTCATCTCACTTCTACATCTGGTGAAGTATTTCAAGGTCTGTGTCAATTACCTTTTCCAAAACCCTTCCATAAATCCTCAGGGTTTTCCCCTTGTGTGCCCCGATGGTGTTTTACTTGAATAACCGTGTTTGGTCTGTGTATAAATGTCCATGTCTTTCCCACCAAAGTATGGATGTGGAATTTTTTGTTCTTGTTCTTTTCCAGTGATGTTACCATGCCTGGCACCATACCATGTACAGGATAGGAACATAATACATATTTTTTGAATGACTGCTGTGAACATATTTTCAAAATATTTTTAATTTAAAGGACATGAATTATGTTATTAAGGTGTTTTTATAGTCTTTTATTTATCAAGTAATATATGTCACTGTAATGAAAGTTTTAAAATACAGAAAGAATAAAGAACATTAAATTAACTCATATCTCTGGTTAAACTAGATAACTACTTTGAAGGTGTTGAGGTGTGTCCTTCTGGAAAGTTTTCTACACCTATGTGTACATGTAATGTTAATATTTTGAATGGGCTCTAGTTAGCCAAATCATAGATAAGGATGGCTCTCTCAACCAAGATTAAATCTGATCTTCTTAGAAGTCTGGGCCATAGGCTCATCCCTGGACCAAAGGACCAGAGGGATGCTGTGATGGATAGTCTCACCAGAGTCCATAGTTGGGGAAAAGATGAATGAGTGCTGAGCAGACAAAAATGGTGAGTGTCCACCACAGACTCACATGAAATATGAAGAGCAGGACCTTATAGGAATGAAGAGCAGGGCCATATAGAAACGAAAAATTGTTAGGCAATCACTGTCTCTGACAGTCAGTCTCTGGATCCACATGTGCTCTCACTTCTGCTTTTCTTTGAGCATCTATTTCTTTTTTCTCTCTACAAAACATATGCCTTTTCATGAAAGCTCCTATTTCTGGCTCCCCATGACCTTAGCTTCCATGTAACTCTTATTCCCCCTGATGCTGATACTGGCCCATGCAATATGGCTGTGCTGCTCAGTTCCCCACTGCACTGTCTCAGCCTCTACTCCCAAATTCTAGATGTCCAAGGGAAAGAATGACTGAAGTTAGGTCAGAGGTCTGGTAAGTTACATTGACCTCCCCCAGCACTGTAAGTAGGTAGGGTATTATGAGAAGAGAATATATCTTCTGTCTACCTATTCTACTTGACCTTGCATAGCTCACATCCTCTTTCACTATCACACACACAAACACACACACAGACACACAGACACACACACACGCGTGCACACACACACACACACACACACACGGAGGCATCTTACAGTTTCCTCCAAGTACAAGCTCTCTCCTGCCTCAGGGTGTCCCCCCATGCTGTAGACTCTGCCTACAATGTTCTTTTCTCCATAATTTTTTGTTTGCTTTTTCAGCTTTATTGAGATATAATTGACATCTAACAGTGCATAAGGTTAAGCTGTACATACGATGGTTTTCATATGTGTATATAGTACAAAATGATACCACAATAGGGTTAGCTAACATCTCCATCCCCTCACATAATTACTGTGCGTGTGTGTGTGTGTGTGTGTGTGTGTGTGTGTGTGTGTATGGTGGGAACATTTAAGATCTACTTTCAGAGCAACTTTCCAGTATATAATAATGTATTGTTAACTATAGTCACCATTCAGTACATTAGATTCCTAGAAGGTATTCATCTTAAAGCTGAGAGTTTGTACCCTTTGACTAACATCTCCATATTTCCCCTCCCCACCAGACCCTGGCAACCACCATTATACTCTCTTTCTGTGAGTTCAGCTTTTTTAGATTCCACATATTTTTATGATCTATTTCAATGCATCCCTTCATGTTTCAGCTTAAGTATCACTTTCTCTGACATGCTTTCTTGCTCACATAATTTTAAAGATGTCTCCTGAAATTCTGTAGCATTATGTGTGTGTGTGTGTGTGTGTGTGTGTGTGTGTGTGTAAATCTGTTTAGTCTTTTACTCCTTCCCCCCCTCACTGGTCTGCAAACAACTAAATTTACTTTTCTCTGAAAAAAATTTTTTTTCTGATAAATTTAATTTTTTCTGAAATTTTATTATTTTTAGTTTCTAATATATCGAGTAGCAGCAATTTAATCTCAGTCAATTTCCTCAAAGCTTCATCCATGTTTGGATGGCATGTGAGATGGGAGGGAGGCACTGGTTGGGATTAGCCTATCCTGGATACCATCATCTCTCCAAACTGGGGTCAAGTAGAATGGATTTATTTAAGACTGGTCTTTAATCAAAACCATCCATTCACTGCCACATCCTCCCTAATTTCCATTTTCAAGTTGTCTAAGACAATATATTCAAAATTGAAGTTTTCTCAAGAACCTGTTTGTTCTATACAGACTACTTTGCTAAATTGAGAAAAAAGAAAACCATCAAGTGCATCATGAAAATTATTATCTTTCTTTGAATGGATGAGAATTAAGGATTGGATGGGGGAAGTCATATAGCACAAGAATTGGTCTGTGGATTGCATTTATAACACTGTAAATCCCATAATTTTCACTACACCAAATATTTTGAAAAAATATATAAACTACTTTGAGAACAGTAATGAAACTCTCAGTTGTAACAGACTTTAACTACCTAGTGCTCCTTAATGAAATCTCATATGATTCGAATTTCTTTTGTAATCAATGAGCTATTTAAACTGATTATATTCACCTACCTTATACAGCACTCTGACAAGTCGCTGCAATTAATTTGTTTTAATTAGGGGGAGTAATGGGTTGTCATTTATTTTGCTTTTCAAATTATTCTCAAATCATTCTGTATTGACAGTGTTTTTTAGGGATCCTTGAAGCTGATTCCTACTATGACACAATTAAGAGACAGATCATTTATTTTCAGACCCCAAATGATTGGCATATTTTAATACCTTTAGTAAAGGACATATGACAGCTCAGGATACTGAAGAGTTCACAAATTGTTTTCATTGTACTATTTTAATCTACACACATTACTTATAAAATCTGATGACTAATTTACTTTTAGTTGTGGGTCAAATGGAGATATGTGCTCCTTCAACTTTGGAAGTTGATTTTTTTGTGTCCTACTCTCTCTAAACAATGTTCACAATCTAGCTAAATAATACTAAGTAATGCAATTTGGCCTTCTAAAATCTCTTAACCCACCTAGAAAATAAAACATGAATTGTTCATGACAAATCAAAATATTGTGTTTAATAATCAGCAGTGTTTGCATCAAGATGCTACCTAGTGTGCAGATCAAAGCTGGCTTCTTAGTGTAACAAGCCTTCGTATAAGAAAATTCATTCTTACAATAGCAAGAAAACACTTTCTTGGTATTCTGCATAGTGAGGTAGGAATAACATGAAATTTGGATTCAAATATCCTGGAGTTGACCCCTACCAAACTTCTGGAGCCACACAATTAATACGGCAATAAAGGGACTCTTGTGGTGAAAGTCAAAGTGTCTACAAGAGCACCTGCGTCTTTAAAAGTCCCTTCCTGGACTGTAAAAGTGAATAAATGCCAGCATGGAGGTAGTGGGACGTCAGGATTAAAAGCACAGACTCTGGAAAGTGATGGCCCTTAATTACATCCTGCCCTCTGCACTCACCGGCTGTCAGAACCCCGGCAGGTTAACTAATCTCTCTGTCTCAGTCTTTTTATCAAGTCTGAAGTGAGTATAATAAAATAGTACCTCCCTCATGGAGTTGCTGTGAGGATTTAATGAGTTAATTAATGTAAGGCTCTGAGGGCAGTGAGTGGATGGACTAAGAATGAAATGAATACTCACTATGATAAAATGATGTTCGTGGCCAAATGTTTCCCCCCTTGGTACTGAACTGTCCTTGGTTCATTTCAGTTCTGCTTTCTGGTTCCTCTGACTGCTGCTGCCCAAAGCCTCCCACGTCCTGTGGTTCCTTCTTTATGGACTGGGGATTGATGTCTGCGGGCTAACCTGCACTAAAATTCATGACTTATGTCAAATGCTTATATTTTCCTAATTGCAGAAGAGTAATATATACACATTGCCGAAAATTAGAAAATATATAAAAGTGTAAAGAGGAAAATAAAAATTAAAAAACCAGAATTTACATTTCATGTATTTCCTCCAAGCATATTTTTCTAGGTATGGACAGGTTCAACTAAATTTGCATTTAGTTACATGTGGATTTTTTTCAATAAATACACTTACATGTATTACATGTGGATTTCTTCAGGAAATACACTACAGAACTATAAATGTATTTTCTCTTCTTTATGATTTTCTTAACATTTTCTTTTCTCTGGCTTACTTTCTTGTAAGAATACAGTATATAGTACACATAACATACAAAATATGTGTTAATCAACTGTTATTGATTAACAGTAGGCTATTAGTAAAGTTTGGGGGATATCAAAGTTGTACACGGAGTTTTGATTGCTCAGGGGGTCAGGACCCCTAACCCCCAAGTTGTTCAGCGTCAACTATAAAATATTGTTTTTGCTGATCTTCTTCTATAACACTCTTCTTGTTGTTGTGAGAAACTATTCAAGAGTGTTAATAACAATCATTCCTTAGGATAATATATAACTAATTCTTAAGGAATACATTTTATTCAACCTGACATGTTTTGGTCTTGCTATGTCACAGAAAGGTTAAATTAAAAGTGAATATGATTTAAATCACTAAAAGATGAAAGAAAAGGGGCGCCTGGGTGGCTCAGTCGGTTAAATGTCCAACTTCAGCTCAGGTCATGATCTCACAGTTAGTGACTTCAAGCCCCACATGGGGCTCTGTGCTGACAGCTCAGAGCCTGGAGCCTGCTTAGGATTCGGTGTCACCCTCTCTCTCTCTCTCCCTCCCCTGCTCATGCTGTCTCTATCTCTGACTCTGTCTCTCTCTCTCTCTCTCTCTCTCTCTCAAAAATAAATAATAAAACATTAAAAATTTTTTAAAATAAAATAAAATCAGGGCACCTGGGTGGCTCAGTTGGTTAAGTGCCTGATTTCGGCTCAGGTCATGATCTTACAGTTCATGGCTTAGAGCCCCGCATCAGGCTCTGTGCTGACAGCTCAGAGCCTGGAGCCTGCTTCTGTGTCTCCCTCTCTCTCAGCCCCTCCCCCATTCACATGCTGTCTCTGTCTCTCTCTCTCTCTCTCTCTCTCTCTCTCTCTCTCCCCCTCTCTCTCTCTCAAAAATAAATTTTAAAATGTTTAAAAATTAATTAATTAATTAATTAATTAAAGAGGAAAGGCAGCACCCACACACTGATTTCTGTCCCTCTGCCTTTGCCCTGCTCTCCTCTGCCTCTCAGAAGCCATGATCAAAGATCTTCTGTCACTTGCAGTTCTACGATGCACCCATGTTTGACGCCTGGATTTGGAGCTGCAGACCCTTCTTACTATGAACCAAGAAGATGGTAGCCAGAAATGGAAAAACCAGATGGAATATGTCATCCTCCTGTATGTCATCTTCCTGTTGGTCATTTTCTTACAAATATTCTCAGCAACACCTTTTAATAAATGAATTTTTAAGAGAAAGCTGAAAGTGTATTTTCTTTTTAAACTTAAGCCCAAAATAGGTGATCCAAACCCCAAATGATCTTATGACTTTCCTTTTCCATTTTATATTTCTTTTTTTTTAAGTAGGCTTCATGCCCTGCGTGGATCCCAATGTGGGGCTTGAACTCATGACCTTGAGCTCTTGCTCAGGTAACAGTGCAGTGAGGGTGGTTGGTGGGCTCTGCTTTATGGAATGATTCCGGGACCACAGACCCTTCTATCTGGTGATGCCACCATATTTCCTTTATTAGATCCTTCCTACCTGAACAGCTGACAGGGGATAAGTGAAAGTAGGAGACACTTGGCCTGACCATCTCAGCCTGGATGGTGACACTTATAACTTCTCATATTCTACTTAGCAAGAACTAGTCTCATGGTCCCACCTACATACAGGTTCTGCCACATACACCAAAATTAGGTTTCTATTTTCCTCCAATTCTGTGACCTTTTTTCATTTCTTTTTCACTTTCTGAGTAGCTATTTTCCTTAAAATGAGTAGGAAAATTGTTATTAAAATTTTTTTCACATCTAGCCTGATGTGGTGGAAATATACTAACATTTGATATAAATATCATTGACATCTCAATAACCTGTTCCCATTATCTGTGAGAAAATGCAAAATTTGGGGCTGAACAATCATAATGTGGCATTTAAACTTTCTCATCTACCAACCTCCCATCTTAGAAATCATATTTAAAGTAAAACTCAACATGTTATGCTATTCTTAGCTCAGATTGAAAATGATGCTGGTTATAGCAGTGTAACTATGGTGTTGCCATGGTTATCTACCTATTAATGATTAAACTTGCTTCCTTATGCTCATTAGAACGTATATCTTGGAAATGGAGAAGAGGTTTTAGTTGATTAGCAGATTGGAAGACGCCAAGTTCTCAAACAAAAGTCTAGACATTAGAAAACAGGTCAGGCTCTGAGAATCAACAGATCCTCTCTTGTGTCTATGGTATGAGCAGGTTTTTTTCCCCTTCATTAGCTACAGCAATCAATTTTCAAAGGGATAAACATTTTATGCTTCATAGAGTCATTATAACTTCCTAGGAAGAGAGAAACTTGGTGAGGGATAGTATGAATTATGCAAAAATATAAATTTGTTTAAAAACCAGAAAACATCAGCAAATTGAATCTGTTTATTCATTTCAATTATTTATCAGACCCATCCTCTTGAGTCTACATACAAACTATCAACATAAATTACTAAATCAGTCAAAATTTCTGAATCAGAGGAATAAGATTAATAATAGTTTTTCACAGGGATGTCTGGGTGGCTCAGTTGGTTAGGTGTCCAACTTCAGTTCAGGTCATGATCTCACAGTTTATGAGTTTGAGCCCCGCCTGGGTCTCTGTGCTGACAACTCAGAGCCTGGATCCTGCTTCAGATTCTGTCTCCCTCTCTCTCTGCCCCTCTCCCGCTCACTCGCGCGCGCTCTCTCTCTCTCTCAAAAATCAATAAATAAATGTTTAAAAAATTGAAAAAATAAAAAAAATAATAGTTTTTCACAGAAATGACTTTGAGACTTATATGCAAGATATTTTTGTTTACTGTGTTTAAAAAAGTAATCAAATGTTTGTAGGTATTTCTAGCTTCCAGAACAGCAGAGAATTTCTCTCCTCATTACAGGCTTTTAGGAAAAGAATTAAAACTTGGGAACTGTACAAGATATCTACATCTTAAGATAATTTTGTTCTGCATGAGAGAAGCAAAAAGGAATGATGTGGTAATGTTTATCTCCCTGTGCTTCTCTATTTGTTTATTCAACGAACATTTCCTGAGTGCTTGGAAGTGTCGACAGAAATCTACCATGCTTCCCCCAAACTGGCTGTGCATATCACTAGGAACCAAATTCCTATGTCCAGGATCCTGTTTTCTAGCTCCAATTAGATTTTAAGGCCTACCTCAAATCCCACCTTCTCATAAAGCCTTCTCTGACTGGATGGTGTCTCAGTCCTCTGAACATCCATAACTTTTTTTGTATTTTAAGTATGCTCTATGCTTAACGTGGGCCTTGAACTTACGACCCCAAGATCCAGAGTCACATGCTTTACCAACTGAGCCAGCCAGGCAGCCCCCCAATAAGCTTTTTTTTAATGTCAAAAATCATGTAAACTTTACTGAGCTTACCTTATGAATTAGATACTTTAAAAACTATAATTTATTTGCATTTTGAATCAATATTACCATGAAAATATCTACATTTTATAGATTAAAATATCTACATTTCCACTTGAATTTCAGTGGAAATGTTATGATTCAAACTCCACCCAGGAGTCCCAAAAATATATGTTCTTTTAAACCCATCATATTGACCTAATAATATTTTTATTTCATATCAAATTATAAATTCTGTTAAGTTAGGAATCACCTTTATAAATGTCTGTATTTCTCACAACCTTTAAACTTAACACTATACTTACAGTAGACTCTGATTAAAATTTTTTTCATAATTGTGATAACAGTACAAGTTAAAATGTAGTGAATATCTTCCCGTTCCTCCTCACATGGTATATAAAATAACAATTATGGCGCAGTCGGTTAAGCGTCGGACTTCAGCCAGGTCACGATCTCGCGGTCCGTGAGTTCGAGCCCCGCGTCAGGCTCTGGGCTGATGGCTCGGAGCCTGGAGCCTGTTTCCGATTCTGTGTCTCCCTCTCTCTCTGCCCCTCCCCCGTTCATGCTCTGTCTCTCTCTGTCCCAAAAATAAATAAACGTTGAAAAAAAAATTTTAATAAAATAACAATTAGAAGATGTCAGGAAGAAGAAAATCACAGTTGCCTGGAGTAGTAAAAAAAGCTAAGAACTAAAGGTTGAGCAGAATTTAAGTTGCTGGTGTCAATAGGTGAAAGTATTCAAAATGCGGGAAAAGTCAAGAGCAAAGGTGTTGAGATGAGAATGTCCATGGGATAACCACTGGAAGTGTCTGGCTACAGCAAGGATTGATATAGTCTAAGGTATCTTAGAATGGTTACTAGAGGAACAGACATAATAATGTTCCCACAAAGACCTCTATGTCCTATGCCTGAAACCTCTGAATGTTATCTTTTATGGCAAAAGAGTCATTGAGAGTGCCTGGCTGGCTCAGTCGATAGAGCACATGACTTATGATCTCTCTTAGGGTCGTGACTTTGAGCCCCAAGTTAGGTGTAGAGATAACTTAAAAGATAAAATCTTTATGTGAAAGAGAGAGAGAGAGAGAGATTATAGAAATGATTAAGGATTTTGAGAGGAGGAGATTACCCTGGATTATCCAGGTGGGCACAATATAATCACAGGGGTCCTTATAAGAAAATGTCATGAGATCAGAGTGAATGGAAAGAGATTTTATGACAGAAGCAAGAAGTTGGAATGACATGAGGAAGGGGACATGAGCCAATGAATGCAGGTGGGTTCTAGAAGCTGAAAAGACAAGGAAACCGATTGTCCCTCAAAGGAATACAGCCCTGCAAACACCTTGATTTTAGACTTCTGATTTCCAGAAGAGATTAAATGTGTGGTAAGACTCTGTTTGTGGTAATTTGTTACCTTAATAATAGGGTACCAGTGCATGAGGAAACTTTAGTATTTAGCCATAAAATAGTTAGGAATCTTCCCTGCATGCATTGAATGTTTCTAAGCTAGGATGGAAATAAATTAATGTGATGAAGATGAATCACACTGTTACATTTATTCACAGTTATCTGAACTATTGTAGTACCAATAAGAAAGGAAACAAGGGGAAATGTTTGGAGATTGTCTCTGAGGAACTCAGAAAAAAGAAAGAAGACTCAAAGGAGATACCTAAATTATGAGTGTGAGAGATATCATTGAAAAAGTATAGTTATAATACAGAATTTCAGTGGAATAGTAAACACTAAAGAAAAAGTGAGTTAAGGGTTGCACACATTGGGTTCAGCATGCTAACATCATATCCATTAGACAATGGAAGGTGCACTACTAGAGAACGAAAACATCTTGGAAAATTGCCAACTAATTATGAACACCTTGAAGGTTGGGAGTAGTCCTTATCTCATTACCCACATCCCCAAACACAGCACATTGCACCTAGTAGATGCAAAGGACACAGCTGGTGATAGAGAAACTATCTGATCTTGCAAAGAAATGTATTATATTTTAAAGCATCCTCTTTGGGTATTGATTGAGTTGTGAAGAGTGACCTCCCTCCTCAGCTTTCCAATTTTGCATCTGGATTCCAGAAACCATATATATCTATGTGGATTTCATGAGGAGGATGCTCAGTCCTTATGCCATCTTCTGGGTCTTGCTATGTCTACAGAACTGCGCTTTGGCCCATCTCGTCCTATAGTGTTCTGCACTGTTCTCTGCTGAATTGAGACTGTCCCGTGTGGCCATTTGAGCATTATTCTGGCACTGTTGCAAGTGTCATGGCCTCCAGACATAAGGTGGGGCAGCCATCTTATCCCGATCAAAGATCTCTTGTATTCTTCCCAGCAATTCTATGTCCCCTACCTCTTAGAGGCTTTGGAATTCTCAGTTGCTTTCTCTGAATCATTCTGATGTATACTAGATCCAGTGAAGTTGTCATCCAGTTCAACTTCCTAGGCCACCTGACTTCCTCTTTGTTACTCAACTATTCCCATATCTTGGTAGGTATGGTAACATTCAATATCGACTTCTCCGAGAGTCATGCAGGCTCCCTCAGGCTATACTTTTGAAAGCTTTGTATCCTCCAAATGTATCTGGGTATTTTAAAACAGACCCTTAACTTTTAAATCTATTGTTTCTCTAGGAATTTTTAAATGTCAGATTTGAAATTGAAAGCTGAGCATTGGCTTCTTGGTTGTAGACAGTATCTTTTGTTTCCTTCCTTAGAGCAATAAGCCTTGGTCTCCTGACTTAGCCTTAATGGGACTGGACTTCAAGGAATGCAAAATAAATATTTGAGAAGGGAAAATCTAGTGGAAGCCATTTTAAGAGCATTATTTGCCTATAAAAGCAGAAGAAAGAGTTGAAGTTAAGGGTATTAGTGAGAGTGGAAGGAGAGAATAAAAGAAAGAATAAAGGATGCAGGACCGAGCTGGGGAACAGCTAAGGAGCACAACCAGGAGAGAACAGGAAATAAAGCAGACTGAGAAAACAAGTGATCTAAACAGGAGAACCAAGCTCTTAGTGTCCCCAAGATCAAGAGACAGAGAACACATCCCAAGGAGATGAGCAGAGAATAAAGCATTAAAGAGATCAAGGAGAATGGATATCCAAATGGGGTTCCAGGCTCTGACAAGTGCAAGGTAACTGCTAACATTTATATTTGGCAGGTGTGGGTTAAGGGTAAGATCTGAGCTGGGATCTGGGGATCCTACAGTTAATGACTCCATGGCAGAATGTTGCTTTCTTAGTCTATTCCCATGCCAAAAATCTGAAGTGATGAATCAGAATGGATCTTTTAAAAATTTATATATAGATATAGACATATAGATATGTACATATATTATATATGTATGTATATATACATGTATATATGTAAATCTATATGTGTATGTGTATATACATGTATAATATGTGTATATGTATAAAATATATGCATATATATGTATACATACATGTATATGTGTGTACAGAGAGAGAGAGAGAGAGAGAGAGAGAGAATAGACTTTTTTGTTATTATCCCTATGTAACATTACTTTCATGTTTATCCCTAAATAACCAAATTGGTATATGGTCACTCTCCTCAAGTATATTCTTTTTATCTGTGTAAAATTCATTCTCAACCATTATTTTCTATGCATGTTACATAATTTTCCATTTAAAACACATCAAAGTTACTGCGATTTCAAAATATGGTCATCTTAGTCCCTGTCATCAAATTCCAAGGCTGGAAGAATTTCTTATTGTTCTAGTGAACCTGTTAAATACAAGAAACAACTTTTGTTGTCTCAAGAATTGCTAAGCTTTCAGTAAGGGACAGATATCATTTTGGGAGTTCAAATGAAGGCCTCTGCTATAAAAGCACTGTATCAATTCCAAAGGCAACTAGTGAGAAAGTAGATCATATAGATGTGTATCTAAAGCTTATTTCAGGGGCACCTGGGTGGCTCAGTCGGTTGAGCGTCCGACTTCGGCTCAGGTCACTATCTCACAGTCCGTGAGTTCGAGGCCCGCGTCAGGCTCTGGGCTGATGGCTCAGAGCCTGGAGCCTGCTTCCGATTCTTCTGTGTCTCCCTCTCTCTCTGCCCCTCCCCCGTTCATGCTCTGTCTCTCTCTGTCTCAAAAATAAATAAATGTTAAATAAATTAATAAATAAATAAAGCTTATTTCAGTGGAAACTCAAGGAATTGGATTTTACATTTATGTTGCTTTACTTATCACTGTAAAATTCACTAATAAATATACTTTCTCAGTTAAATATTTCACCATAAAACATATTCAATAAGGCAGGAGGATATATATATATATATATATATATATATATATATATATATACATTAACATGTCTCAGACTAAAAAACTAACTAAAAGGCAGAGTGATCAACCTAGCAAGCACTTACCTAAAAAGATTCAAGCATTCTAGAAGAAGTGACTACAGGCAAGATATTTAAGATTTCTGAACCCCAGTTTCTCAGTCTATATGATGCGTATGAATATTATAAAGATTTAGGATAATGATGGGCATAACACATATGCTAGAGCAAGATACAGTGCATCAATCTTAAGTGACAATATGCTACCCTTTTCCTGTTGGTTTTACAAAAATATAAAACATGATGTATATAGCTAAGTCATGAAATGAAGAATCAGCAAAAGATTCTCAGACTCCTTCAGAATGTTCTCTCAGCACAATGTAATCATTTCAGCATGTCATTCCACTGACATATGCTCTGAGTATACAGAATATCAATGAAGTCCCTGTGTCAGATTTTACAAAAATGAAAATTGAAGCTGCATCATCTATTCTTTTCACATTTACTTAATTTCTAAATAAAAGCCCATCCTCCTGATTGACAGGATAGACCGGACTGCCAACCTCATTTCTTTTACCTTAATTTAACAAAGCCCACCTGAGCCTCCCTAGTAGCAAACAAAATTAGGCTTAGCATAGAAAGTATTTGAGGGTGTGAAGGCAGACAGGCCGAAGGGTAGAGGAAGACCTTGTTACCCAATCAGGCAGACAAAAAAAACTACAGCAGATTTGCAGCTGCTCTCGTCTCATTCGCTGACCTGATTACGCTTCAAAAGAAGAACTAAAGTTTCTGAGGTTCAAAAAGACTGAAGACACAGAATAAAAAGCTCAGGTGATCATGACAGTGGATGAGGGCATGCGATGCTCTGAGACACTGCTTTCTGCACAAAGTGACACACGCGTCCTGCAGAAACCTGCAAGTGAAGTGAAGGCACGGAGTTTTGATCTTATGTTGTTATGTTTTAAAAGGAAAATAAAGTCGAAATTTATTTTTATGGACCTCTCAATGATTCTCTCTGAACTTAAGGAGATTAACACTGGTGGGTGATAATAAATAAAGTGGTTTCCTTTAATCAAGCGTCTGGTGGTGCTAGAGGGAGAACAAAACAACATACTTTGTTGGAAGAATGACAGGGAACTAACTTCTTCCTTCCCCTAAAAAATAATTGGTGTGTGGGGAAAACACAGTGAAGCGCATATTAATATTGTAAAAGCTAGGTTTTAAAAAGACTCCAACTCCCATCAGACAGCCAATTATTAATGATTTCCTTCTACATTATCAGAAGAAAATCTGGGGAAAAATTCAGATGCATATTTTCTATCCATCAAATACTATTCACGAGCCCATTCTGCCTATCAGTTAGAGCTTTCCCACATTCTGGTGGAGGCAGCTCTTTAATTAATATTTCTACAAGATTGTTTTCCTTTTCTTTTCAGCCTTGTCTTTGACTCGGTTATTCTCTTCCCAGATAAGATCATGCTATTCCCCCAAAGCCCTGCAAACCTCCAGATGGTTCTGGTGATGCCTCTATGTGGAGCTATGTTTTTGTCCTTGAAATGAAGGTGGTCCAACACTTGATTTTGTTCCTTTGCTTGTGTGCTTTTTAGTTTGTTTTCATAACATGTTTGAGTAATTCTCCCTATTAAAGCCATCTGGATTTCCCCTTTCTTCTGAACTCTTTTCCCCTTTCCTACAACACTTTTTAGTGTCTTAGTGTGTATAGCTGAAATATTACAAATACTATTTATATTAGTTGTGAGAATAGTATCCCGAGATACTTTCCAACAAGATGATCCTATGAAAATGTAAACTTTCCTCCTTAAATACTACTGTGCTACAAATAGCTTTCAATGTTCTCTGGATAATTTATTCTGTGTTATCAAATGAGACCTGTGGAAGTCTTTATAGCCTGAGCCTATCACTAACATTCTGAACACAGAATAAAAGTTGAAAGCTTGGGCACAGTCTTATCCTGGGTTCTCAACCCTGGCTGACTTTCCCAATGACTGGAATGAGCTTTAAAATACTGCTGACAGAGTCCCATCTTGACTTATTTCTCAAAGCCCTTCAATCAATTTAATGTGAAGCCAGGGTTGAGAGACACCAGTTGAAACCTCCAATCACTTGCAGCCAAGGAAACTGAAGCCCAGATTGAGTCAATCACTAACCCACCTGCATAAAGTGAAAGAGCAGCAAAAAAAGGGTTAAAGGCCCATGCGTTTTAGTGCAGAGTTCTTCCAACTATAAGGATTACAGGATTGCAAAAGGTTTCCTGAAGAACAGTCTATGGTCTGAATGCCTTTCAACTTAGCCCAGGTCAGGAACAGCTACATAATTTGTAGGACCCAGTGCAAAGTGAAATCATCATAAATTACTAAGAATTTCACGAAGTTGCAGGAGAGGTTTAAACCAAACATAGGGTCCAATGTTACTGCACAAGACACACACCCGTGAAGTCAATCCCGGCCCAGGTTTTGAAGATGTTCTTTTTAGTAACAATGCATTAGTAAGTAAATACATAAATAAAGACTCCACAGTTATAAATTGAGGAACAGTGCTGAACAAGTCTTTGGTTTAGTTTTTTGTTTGTGTGCTTATTTCTTTATTTACTTTTGTAAATGCAGGAGACTTCAAGAACTCCTGTTCTTTGTAACTGCATTAGTTAACTGCAGAGGAGCCTCCCTCTCCCTCTGTCAAAAGCAGAATCTGTGAGACAAGGACTTTTTTTTATTGTTTATAATTTATTGTCAAGTTAGTTAACATACAGTGTATACAGCGTGCTCTTGGCTTCGGGGTAGATTCCCATGATTCATCGTTTACATACAACACCCAGTGCCCATCCCAACAAGTGTCCTCCTCAATGCCCAGCACCCATTTTCCCCACCCCTCAGACCCCCCTACCCCCACCAACCCTCAACAGTCTGTTCTCTGTATTTAAGAGTCTCTTATGGTTTGCCTCCCTCTCTATTTGTAACTATTTTTTTCCTTCCCTTACCCATGGCCTTCTGTTAACTTTCTCAAATCCCACATATGAGTGAAAACATATGATATCTTTCTCTGACTGATTTATTTCACTTAGCATAATACCCTCCAGTTCCATCCACGTTGTTGCAAATGGCAAGATTTCATTCTTTTTCATTCCCAAATAGTATTCCATTGTATATAAAAAGCTTCCACACAGCAAAGGAAACAACCAACAAAATTAAAAGGCAACCAACAGAATGGGAGAAGATATTTTCAAATGACACATCAGATAAAGGGTTAGTATCTAAAATCTATAAAGAACTTACCAAACTCAACACCTAAAAAACAAATAATCCAGTGATGAAATGGGCAGAAGACCTGAATAGACACTTTTCCAAAGAAGACATCCAGATGGCCAAAAGACACATGAAGAGATGCTCAACATCACTCATCATCAGGGAAATATAAATCTAAACCACACTGGGATACCACCCCTCACACTGGTCAGACTAGCTAAAATTAACAACTTGGCAAACAACAGATGTTGGCGAAGATGGGGAGAGAGGGGAACCCTCTTGCACTGCTGCCTGCTGGTGGGAATGCAAACTGGTGCAGCCACTCTGGAAAACAGTCTGGAGGTTCCTCAAAAAAATTAAAACAGAACTACTCTCCGACCCAGCAATAGAGCTACTAGGAATTTATCCATAGGATACAGGAGTGCTAATCCATAGAGGCACATGCACCCCAATGTTTATAGCAGTGTTATTAATAATAACCAAACTATGGAAAGAGTCCAAATGTCCATCAACTGATGAATGGATAAAGAAGATGTGGTATCTAGAGACAAGAGCTTTTATTTGGGGAAGTGATTCCAGAGAACCAGAGAGAGGGAGAGGAGCAGTAAAACAGGGAAAGGAAAGAATCAATGCAAGGGAAGGTGTTATTGGGCCAGCCACTGCAGTGGCAATGGGGCTAGAGCTCTGGGCCAGGAACCCTCTGAAGAGCCACATGGAATGCATCTCAGCCCTGAACACCCAACAGAGAGGTGGAAGAAGGGAGCTTTTATCCTCCCTATGCCATAAGGAGTTAACTCCTGGCCCTTCCAGATTGCATGTGAGAGTGTCAAGAGAGAGTCATGCTCTGTCAGGGTGATGCCTGCGTGAAGCGGGCTGCAGCAGCAGGGACTGGAGGGACACAGAGGCCCCAATAGAGTGACCCTCCAAGCCAAGTCTCAGACAGCAGCAAGCCCAACTTGATTCTAGCTAAGACTCTTTACTTCCCAGAATACCTATTAACATCTCTCTGGACACGTGTGCTATCCACGGAGCACAGTTTGGAAGAGAGTAGAGGATCTATTCTTAGAGTTAGATATTCCTTTTCAAAGAAATCACACACTAGGAAAGCCAGGTTGGGTGTGGGGAAGACCAAAGGAAAGATTAGAACATAGAGAATGAAAGGCTGCATCCAGCTGAAGGGCAGTAATTGTTTTGAATGTGCTCCCACAGATATGAGCACAAAGATTTGGCCTCACTGACTGTTCTGTACCAGCTCTCCTGAAATTCTTTAATGTATATCCAGAGAGTTTTAATAATAGGGCTATCATTTTTATGCCATAAAAATCAGACATTTTTCAAATGAATGCTAGATGAAACAGGAAATAGCACTTTCTGCCTGCAGACTGGGAATAGTAAGAGGTTTTAAGTGAACTTGGCTACAGCTAAAAATTACACAGAGAGAACCCATTTCCTTGTTTAAGACAATTCTGAGCACGTGCACTCTTGGTCACTGAGACTGCTGGCAGTCATTTGCACAGACATATTGTGAATAAATGTCTTCTTACTATATTTATTTAGCTGTGACAGCAGACTCAGAGCAATCTTAGTATTTTAAAGGAAAAACTCCCTAAATATGTTTGGTGTAGGTGTTCCTATAGACATGATACAATTAACATAGAAAAACAGCAGAACAACAACAACAGAAAATCTTTACATAACTAAATTATAATTTCTACTTTTACTTGGGAACTCTATATGCTAATATTCCATCAATAGCTTGCTATTTTTAAAAAAATACTTTCAAACATCTCTACTTCACCTCTCATATTTCTGTCAGTTGAGCAATATTTATTGAAGATGTCCAGAGCCCTGAACCTGATAGCATATGTCAGCAAGATGTTTATATATTTTAACAAGCACAAATAACTCTGTCTCTCAGAAAGGCTATAACTGAACTATCAAAATGACAAAGTTTCCTGTATTGTAGAATATTTTTTCATAAGGTTTCAAAAACCAGATTTATCTTAAGAGCAATTCACATCCTTAGAAAGAATCTTATCATAATTTTCAAAATGTAATTGTCCCACTCTTAAATGTTTACTTGTCATTGGAAAACATGCCTTTAAATATTTAGTTTTCCATCTGTTTTAAAATCTGACCACCCACAAAAGCTGTACGTTGCCAGTTTTCCCTACACTCCGTTTTATTGCCACACTTTTGTTTCTGCTTATAAACCTGGGAGTTTCACACTAAAGTAGTTTAATAGCATGAACCTGCAAAGCAAAATAACTTTAAAACCAGTGTAAAAGTATACCAACAACAAAAAACTGCATAAACTATCCTTTTTCCAATGCTGTACTATATTTAAATTTACACCTAGGTATAAGGTTTCAATAAAAGCACTTTATATCAATAGGGGCATTGTTTGAAGGTTTCACATAAGCAGACATTTCCCTTAATATAAAAGCTAAAGGTCACAAAGCTTAAACTTATACACTTGGAATTTATGTCCTTAACACCTCATTTTATTTCTATATTTTGTATTTCCTCTTTGCCATATCCCTGTTTGTTGTTCACTAAGATAAAACCAATATGCTAGAATTCCCCCTCGGAATCTGAATTATTCTCAACCCAGCAAATCATAAAGCTTCTGTCCCTCAGTTATCTGCTCTATAAACTTAGGATGTTGTACTAAGTAAGCACTACCTTCTTCAAATGCTGTAATTAAATGTTGTCATTGTAGCTCTAATGCAGGCCTTCTTGTGGAAGAGATGACTTCAAACCTTCCCCATACACTCCAGGTTAGGACAGCAGATTGAACACTTAACAACTTATTTCACTCACTCCTCCCCCAAACTGCATTAAAACTACCATCACTAAATGTTTAAAGATAAGGAAGCCAGAGACAGGCAGTGGAGTGAAGAGGGCTGAGTACAGGAAAACCAAGGAACTCGGAATCCAGTAAAAGTTGACTGCACAGCCAACCCTCCCTCCGGTCCTAGTTGGCTCCCAAAGACTCCAGCAGCCTGGCATTCACTGTCCAGGCAGAGAAGCTGACCTTTTCCCAAAGGAAATACTAAAGAAGACTGTCCAACAAATGACCTCTTCAGGGTCAAATCTGAGGTTCAAATATGAAAGCTCCACCCATGCATTCAGGACCTTTTTATTCCCTCCCCCTAAATTGTGAGTAGACAGTTAAGGATTACCAAATAGCTGAGCAAAGTCTCTAACATGGATGCAAGAACTCAACAGACAACCTGTACAACTCAATAGACAAGAACTCAACAGACAACAGTACAACTAGGAAGAAACAAATCTAGGCAACTATCAATGATATCCTCAGAGAGATCAGAGAAGATGCTGTGTCCACGAAATAAGACCAGGAAGACATTAAAGAGAGGTGAAAAAAGCTGACCTTGGAATTTTAAATTATTCTAACAAAAAATTTTAAAAACACTATGGAAAGGTTAGAAGATAATTTTAGTAAATATTCCAGGGAGTAGGAAAAAAAGACAAAAGAATAGAAAATAAAAAGATAACTGAAGCACTAATCTTTCCATGATGAAATAACAAGAGAAAATGGAAGGCAGGAAATAATTTAAGTTCATACAACCAAAGAACACAATTTGCCACATGGAGAGGACCCACAATATGAGAAAATAGAGCCATACTAAGGAATATCAGCGTAAATTTTCAGAATTCTGAATGAAAATAAAGAGGAAATTCTATAAACTTTTGAGGAAGAAGAGGAAAACAAAGATCACTTATAAAAGATGAGGAATCAAGTGACCTTGAAGTTCTCAACAGTAACACCAGGAGCAACAGATCAACACCTTTAGAATTATGAAAGCAAATAATTTCCAACCTAGAATGCTAAACAAAATCAAGCTATCTATCAAGTATGATGGTAAAATAAAAACATTTTCAGTACATGCTTGGTAATCAAAACATTTGTCACCCATGACCCATTTTTAAGAAGTCTCTTAAGGATGTACTTTACTACAATGAGAAAGAAAGGCCAAGAGAGAGACACAGGATGCAGTAAACAGGAGATATTGTACAAGAGAACAGTGAAGGAGGACAGTAAAGGAAGACTCCAGGATTTTCACCAGTTGCCATAGTGTGACTCAAGAGAAAAACAACAGCTGACATCACCAAGATACCCACTGCTACGTCTTGTTAATCTGAGACAGAATGTTATGGGTGAGCCTGGCCCAGATTTTTATCCAGACTTATATAAGCATGTGCTGATAAAGTTCTTCCGTCCCTCCACTGCCCACCAGGTCCTGCTGCAGGGATTAGCTTAAAGCACCCATTTCCTCCTACATAAGTGCTCTTCTTTAACTACTCTTAAGTGATAGAGAAAGGCCATAGTGAGTCTAGAAGCATAAAGTACAGAGTGGCCCTCTCCTGTTGACCATATTCCTGTTGGACACGCTGTACCCACCTGCCAGGTTCCTCAGTGGTATGGGAGAATGTGCAAGGCATGCTGACAGAAATATTCTAGGGTACATGACCCTAAAAATTCACCCTACAAATCAGTAAATAAGAATTATTGGTTATATATCACTCTTCTGAGCTTGATTACTACGCACTCATCCCTAAAAAACTGACCTATTCTAGGGGTACTGACAAATCAGGTTTCTAATCCTTCAAGGCTGAGGGCTACTTTCTAATTAGTTCACCAAGGAAATACACATGGGAGGAGCCCAGTAACAGCAGCCAGGGCACCAGCTTCCCCTGATGTCTTCTGAGGGTCACATGTCTTTTCATTTGAAACCTCATCTACTACCTACTCCATTATTCTACCACATCTGCATCAAAACCATCAAACCACCAAATAAAAGCCCTCACTGAAATTAGGGAAGAGAATGATGTAGCTCTTATTGAGACTGTCATAAAAATCACTTGATTTAGGGGTGCCTGGATGGCTCAGTCAGTTAAGCATCTGACTCTTGATTTCAGCTCAGGTCATGATCTCACAGTTCATGAGTTTGAGTACCATGTTGGGCTCTGTGCTGACAGTGTGGAGCCTTCTTGGGATTCTGTCTCTCTCCCTCTCTCTCTCCTCTTCCCCTCCAAAAAATAAATAAATAAACATTTAAAAAACCACTTGATTCATATTGAGTAAAAAAAGTGCATATTTTGGCCACTAATAGACAAGAGAAGTAAAATAAATCTCTGTGAGGCCTTCTTAAGACCACCGGTGTCCTCTAAACCACTGAGGATCAAAGTGTTGTGATTTCTTCATGCTCCTTATGTCAGTTAACTGTCTTGGCAGAAAACCCTCCCTTATAGGAGTTTAACTTCAGGTAATGGGAGATTAAGCAGAAATTGCAATGAAGGTTTTTGTTTGTCATTTGGTTCATTTATTTTGCCTTTTTTTCTTATTTTAGTGATGATAAAACTGAATTTCTAGAAGGAGCATTATTTACATTAAAAAAAGCAAACATGGAGAGATGTAGGAAAGCAAATAAAGGTGGATAAAAATGTAATAAAGATATTTTAGGACAGTGGGATAATCAGTGGGTTCTAGAAACCAAGCTTAATGTAAATAAAGAAACTTGGGCCAAAAAGAAATGCTCATCCCCTTGTGGACAGATCTCATAGCAAAACTCTAATGACCTGCCTGAAAAACACTATTTCCAACAACAACAGCAGCAGCAACTATTATATTACTATTATTATTACTATTATTATTATTATTATTATTATTTAATCACATCCTTCCTTTTATACAATTATAAAATATGTTACTCATGCAGCTTTATAGTCTGAGTCAAGGAGGAAACATTTTGCTTTTATTCAGAAATACAAAAGCTAGGTGTCTCTGATTTTAAGTGATAGTCACAGGCATCAATCAGCAGATGATGATTTAAATAAGGCTAGTAGATATTCCAAATTTCCCTTGACTTCTCGTTTCACTGTATAAACAAAGTTGTTTGTATTCAGGAACACAAACACTTGTAAAGAAAGAGGGTTTATAAAGCCAAGTAACTTTCTAAGAACCCATGCTCTTAGTTGCCTGGTTTCACTGTATGCTGCCCATTTACAACCATGCATGATATCAGCAGGCCAAGGGATGAGCTCTTCAAGTAAATTCTGTGAATAAAGTGATAAAGAGCCATTCCTGTAAATATCTGAAGACAATTACAACACACCCATCTTAAAACATATTTGGAAACTATGTCAGAAAGCCCTGATGGAGTCGATCTTTAGTTCCAGTATTAATGAAAACAATGGGGATGGCTGTAAAATAGATTTGCAAAACTAACCCTGCTGTAACTAAAGCTAACAATCAAAATTAGTTTAAAATGACAGAGATTCTATTATTCAATTCCCTTGGGGTAAATAAATAAATAAACAGAAATCGCCAATACATTCCCCCTTTAACCCTCATCTATCAGAACTGACTTCATTTTTTATTTTTCCCTTCTGCTCTTCCCCACCCATTCCCCATTTGTCTAAATAGTGCAGTGATGCCGTTCTCTGAGTAAGAAATATGGACAAAATGTTCAGAGATAATTGGAATTGTATTGGCCATCACCTTATTACATTTTGAGCCTTACAGCAGGAACACAGTTCATTTTAAGATCAGACTCTCACATCTCCTTAATGGTTACTTGCTGTTGCCATGACTATTATTCACTTGGAAGCTTAGAGTGGTCAAAACAATAAAGGCATCTGAGAGCCCACTTATACACAAAATGTCCTAGTGCACACAGGTCATCAAATGACAACAGTTAGGGTTCCTTTCTGTCATCCAAAAGAGAAGAGTCTAATGATCAAAACAATAAACTTTTCTTTCAATAACCATTCAAAGCTAAACATGATTAGGAATACAAATAATATATCACAGGAAAAAGGTTTCCAGGCTCCAGCATGTTCTCATTCTGTCCTATGAATGAATGACTTAGTGTCTTCCTGCTGATCTTTGAAATCCACAGAGGCCATGTTAAAAACACCGACTCTCAAATGATCATGGAACTCTCTATACATCAAGCTCCGCTTTACCCAGACATTCCTTCTCTTTGACATTTCCCAAGATTTCAGCGGCAACTTTTCTATATCTTAGAAAGCTTAGAAAAAGCAAAGAAGACATGAACTATGCTTAGTCAAAGTTGGCTTTCCAAAAACAAATGGAAGAGCTTCTAGAGAATGGCTGCTGCTTCTGCAGCTCATTCTGGAAGATTATGCATTAGACGTCAATATCAACCTGGCATCATCATGACCCAATTCTTCTCTCCTCCTCCTGTGACAAACTCACATTCTCAATAGATCTTGGATAGGGGGGGAAGGTTGAGTTGAATTATGTAGTTAATTATGCCAATTAATTCCTACCACATTTTAAATTGTCACTCATAAAATATTTGAATTATATTTTCTTTCTTTAATGTTTATTTATTTCAAGAGAGAGCACACATGCAAGGGCATGAGTGGGGGAGGGGCAGAGGAAGAGAGAGAGAATCCCAGGCAGACTCCATGCTGTCAGCACAGAGCCCAATATGGTGCAGGAACTCACGAATTGTGAAGTCATAACTTGGGCTGAAATCAAGAATCAGACGCCCAACCTGCAGAGCCACCCAGGTGCC
The DNA here is from genome assembly GCF_016509475.1 of Prionailurus bengalensis. Taxonomy (NCBI): domain Eukaryota; kingdom Metazoa; phylum Chordata; class Mammalia; order Carnivora; family Felidae; genus Prionailurus; species Prionailurus bengalensis. Next base: position 86,845,689 of record NC_057349.1, read on the forward strand.
CCTGAGTTACCTTTTCAAGATCACTGTGCTGGGGTACTATAAGTCTTAACTGGATGTAAACAAGCCAGGATCAATTTCTTATTCTGCAAATGACACAATAATTTTCAAGCAGTAAAGAGCCATTTAAATTCCCACTACTGCTACTGTCCTACTTCTCAAAATTCTTTTCAATGCACACATCTACAACACCTTTGGAGTAAATAAAACCACTGACAAAAAAAAAAAAGGATGGCATCAAAAATATAAAATAAGAATTTCCTATACACCATCTGGTCTTGGGTTGATTATTAACAGTGGCCTAATTACAGAATAAGACCAATCATTTATTAGAAAGCAGGTGACCCAGATGTCTAAGAAGTGTAGGAATTACCAGTGAGGATATTTAGAAGGCAGAAGATAGCTGGCTACTACAAAATAGAAACAAAATATTTAGTCAGGGTCTACTCTATGTGGGTGACGGGGCTTTATTTGACAGTGTTTGGGAAACACACTTAAATACCAAATCTCTGACCCAGAAATCCTCTCCACAAAGGAATCAGAAAAAGAACACACTGCATCCAAAAGAAAGGAACTTTCATATCTTTATGACAGGAGGTAGTTTTGCAACTTGAAGCAAAGTGCCTCTGAAGTTGGGCTCCTACCCTTCCACAGAAACTGGAGAGGAGCTTAGTATTTATATTTTATTTTTTTAAGTTTATTTATTTTTGAGAGACAGAGAGAGAGCATGAGCCAGGGGGGTGGGGGGGGTGTACAGAGAGAGAGAAGGAAAGAGAGAATCTCAAGCAGACTCTGCACTGTCAGCACAGAGCCTGATGTGGGGCTCAAACTCACTAACTGTGAGGTCCAGACCTGAGCCGAAATCAAGAGTTGGATGCTTAACTGACTGAACCACCCAGGCACCCCTTGATATTTATATTTTAAAGCAGCGATGGCTCCTACAGCTTTGAAAAAGAAATGCCTGAGTCATAAAGCTGATAAAAACCCTATTGAGTCTTCAAAAGCATATATATATATATATATATATATATATATATATATATATACACATATATACATATACACATGTATATACATACATACATATACACATGTATGTGTGTGTGTATATATATATATATTTCAAAGAGAGGAAAAAGTACATACAATTACAATATTCTAAAGTAAATGCTCTAAGAAAAAAAGAGGGAGAAGTTTCTTCCCTTATTTACAATAGAATTAAGCTGCTTTTTTAAAATTTTCATTTGTCCTTAGAAGAGTAATTGTCAACGCAAACTCCAATTTTGTCCAGTCTTTTCCTAATGTCATATAGATCTGAACTTTGTTCTCAAAATCGCATGTCTTCATCACTTCCCATGCAGACCTTTGCAACATTCATCTGCCTGGGTCTTTTCTGCTGCATGGTAAAAAACTCACCAGTTGGCAGTTGCCAACAGGAAGAAGGATAATATACTCATTTACTCTGAGAGTGGGCAAAGGATCGGTTGTTGAATTATCTCACAAGTAGTTGGAACCAGAGTCTGTAGAGTGCTCCAAATGTTGGGGAAATATAATTAAAAACAAAATCTCTTCCCAACCCAAAAGACCTCTCCACAAAGATAGAAGAAAAAAAATAATTTTCTTATAGAATACACTTTAATGTGCATGTGCTATCGGTCACAGACAATCTGCTGAAGAGATTCCAAAGACAGAAAAAAATTGTATTCTTTTATATAGCTAAGTGCATACAACCCATGGTATTCATGTTTCCAAGATAAAATTGCTAATTCTCTCATATCTTGATGACTGGAAGTAGGGTTTGCAATTTGGAGTCAGGTGACAGCTGAAGTTAGGCTCATAATCTCCCAGGAGAATGTGAGATAGGGTGTTATCTTCTGTGATGATTACATCTCTGTAGGATGGTTTTCACTGGGTCCTTGAGGGAACTTTCTTTTTTTTAAAATTTTTTTTTTCAACATTTATTTATTTTTGGGACAGAGAGAGACAGAGCATGAACGGGGGAGGAGCAGAGAGAGAGGGAGACACAGAATGGGAAACAGGCTCCAGGCTCTGAGCCATCAGCCCAGAGCCCGATGCGGGGCTCGAACTCACGGACCGCGAGATCGTGACCTGGTTGAAGTCGGACGCTTAACCGACTGCGCCACCCAGGCGCCCCGAGGGAACTTTCTTAAATTGTGAAACTAGCAAAAGACTTATTTAGCATTTTACCTTTTACAAGAAAGTGAAGGAACTAGGGGTTGGGGGCTGCATAGTACATCTAGGGAGGCTGGGAATGGAATTTCACAAAGAAACTCATACCCGAGCTTGACAAAGAAGCATTCCGAAGTATTTGTGAGCTTGAAAAATGTGTATATCCAGGTGACCAGTGAAGAGTGGGAAATCACGGTGCTCTTTCCTAATTTTTGTATAAAATAAGATTCTTATTATCATTGCCTAACCAGAGATAAAGGGAGGAAACTTATTGAATGTCTTGTCTGCCAGAAACAGGAACAAAGTAACTCAAAGCAGAGCTATCTTATTTCTAAAAATAATAAAATGTGACACTCTTACACTCAATGTGGTAGGGTTCAGACCAGCCACATTTATTTACTGCCTGTTATATACCAGTCACTGTTCCATGTAAACAAGACCATGAAGATCCCTACTGTCATGAAGATTATAATGTATTAGAAAAATCACACAAGTAGGTAGTAATAATCAAGAAGGGGGCATTATGAAATGAGAAGTAGAAATGGTATAGACCTCCACATTTGGGGTGTCAAGGAAGGTTTCCAGATGTTAATAAGTCCCAACTGAGACTCAAATGAAGAATAGGAGTTATTACTTGTAAGTATAGTACCCTAAAGGTACAATATAATAATGGATTTAAAATGACAACCTCCAGATTAAAAACATTTTAATTTTCCAAAAATATTTTTACTAAAGTAAGGAAGTGTGGCCTAGATCTTAGAAATATTTCCACCAAAGCAGTTAAACTTCAAAGAGGATAACTTTCATTATTCGGAAAATGCTTTCATTCATCACATTTCCTTAAAGATGTCAGACAGTGTTCCTTTGTTTTCTGAACTTCAGATTTGACTGCTTAAGTCTTCAGAAAATGTTCAAGGAATTACTTAGCATAAAGAGAAGACTGATTATGATTTTTTCAAATTCTTTCATTCTTTACCCAACCAACTTTTGTAATACATGGGTACTCCAGCAGGTGTTGGGGATAACAACATTAAAAATGGCCCATCCTTTTCTTCAAGTATCTTTCTATACCTGATTAGCAGGGATAGAAAGAAACAATTATTACCTACCTGCCATGATTGATGCTTCCCAAAGTCACACTATAATGCAATTAACATGAAGGTTCTAACATCCTTCCATCATCAGCAGATTGGGAACACAAATTTTAAGAACTGACCACACGCTGTTGAGGCTGCTACCAGCTCAGGATGCTCATCTTTAAGGGCTGTACCATTACTGATTGATCTACTACTATTTCTGATCACACCTGTTTAAAGGTAGATTGCAGCCTATCTTCTGTCCACCTCACCCAAAGGAAAAAGGGATGACCTAATAACACCCTCAATAAAAAGAAATAATATGCGTGTGTGAGAACATTCTTCTATAGAGAAACCTCTTTTAAAAGCAAGGCAACATTTTGCCTCTGTTTTTAACTTAAAGGTCAGAGAAAAATGAGCAGATCACTGAATTCTGAAATCATACAAACTTCTTTGGTAGCTATCTTCATAATAGCTTAGCTAGGAAAAATAAATGGTTTATTTCACCACTTTGTTGAATAAAATGGATATTTTCAGCAGAAGAAATTCAATGGAGGGAGAACACAAACTCAACTTAGATGGACTTAATTCACTGATGGAATTTAGGTGTTCTTAGATTCCAGGCCACTGTAAATTTACAGGAAGTGGCAGATAATAGTAATTAGGAGGTTCTTCAGTTGAGTTTTTAAAAGTTAAATATGAGTATGTAGTGACACTATACATTACATGGAAATTAATCCTTACATTGGAAATTTAGGTATAATTGCAACTAATCACTTTAATTGTATAATTGCCTAGTCTAAATGGGCTGCTTGCTATAAGTTGTGTTGTGGGTAACTTTTTAATTAGATCTGTGTCTTCAGAAACAAAATGATCCATCAACACCATGTTATTCACCATATATACAAAACTTAATCAATTATATACTCCAAATAAGTGCAGTTTATAGAATAAGGCTGAAAAAAAAGAACCCAAAACAAAGGCAAGGCAAAATTGTTTGGTTTTAATGTTTCTTGGATTACTGGAGAAGTTAAATAATTTTAGGTGCCTTTTTTTTAAGTTTATTTATTTATTTGGTGGGAGGAGGGAAGAGAGAGAGGGAAAGAGAGAATCCCAAGCAGGCTCCATACTACCAGTGTGGAGCCCAATGCAGGGCTCAATCCCTCAAACTGTGAGATCATGACCTGAGCCAAAATCAAGTCAGATGGTTAACCAACTAAGCCACCCAGGTGCCCCTAAATATAGGTGTTTATAGGGCCATTAGGCAACTGTGTTTTTTTATTACTGCCTTGTGTGTTCTCTTTACAAATTGATAATGTATGTAAATATATTACATAATTACACAGAAATTACATAATTGCACATATATTACAAATACAATCAAATATATATTACATAATATATGAAAATATATTTTCCAAATTTGCCTATTTTGATTCTGCTGTGTTTGGTCATCAGCAGTCTCAAATATTTATGTAGAGAAATCTACTAATCTTCTCGATTGTCAGGGCAGGGTCCTGTAGCAATGTTTCTGAAGCCATAGCATGTTCCATTATTAATGTCAAGTCTCTTTTGAATGAGGTCTACTCACTGTCCCCTGTCTGCTTTTGAAGCTCAAGTCGGAACCAGCGTGGGTTTCAGAGGACACAGAAGCCACTCTTATTTCAGCCTTTCTTTTTCTAGACAGCAAAAGTTCTTACAGCTCCCACAAAGAGTCACACACGTGTCTTTTCCAACTTCACATATACTGTGTTGAATCCTCAAATGAAACAAATCTGACAATTTTGGACTTACAAAAATGGAAATTTTATTGGGCTCAATTTAATAGGCAGACCCAGGAACATATCAGAGATTTGGGAGTCTGGATCACTCAGTAGCGTCTACCTGCAAAGAGTTGGATTTCTTGGAGGCAAAAAGTCCCACATGGAGAGAGCAAAGCTCTTGCACTGAGAGAAGATTGTGATCTGTGTGTGTAAAAGTCATCCGGTATTGGCAGGAGAGAGACCGTAAGAATAGCTGCAGGCATGATGGACATGCCAATCATTTCTAGCAGGGCAAGCCTAATTGAGTTCACACAGAGATGTGGTGTACAGGCTTTCAAATTACTGATGACCCAACACTGGCTTCCTTATCATCCTGCTTCTCAGCTCTATTCCAAAGAAAAGAGGTAGCAGGAAGTGAAATTACTGCTGCCACCAAAGTAAGAAAGCTTATGCAAAACCAAGGGAATTCAAAATAGGAGGAAAGGCCAGGTTTGGGGGAGACATGGTGTATAGCAAGGGTATATTGCTCTTCACTGGGCCCCTGAGAGTGCTGGCTCAGCTCACATGACAGCATCAACTACAAGTCTAGTTTAAAAATATGTTCCATAATAGCAATTGGATACATATGGAGAAACAAGAGAAATAAGCAGCAAAACTGTTCAGGAAAGCAAGTGTTATAGATGTAAGAACTCCAGAGCAGGAAATGGAGAAACACAGAATGAAGAGAGTCGTAGATTCCTACTGGGCTTAAGGAAATACCACAAAGTTATTTGTGGGGAAGGTAAAGCCATGATCTTTGATGGGAGAATTGCTACTATCACTGGGGGCAGTGGGCTGCTTTCTGGAAAGTATAGAGAGCTGTACTCCTAAGTAGGTGGCACTCAATACAACACTGACTTCAGAATGCAGAGATCAAAGAAAGATTCTGGAGGAAATTTAATACGCTTTAAAAACTCGGAAATAATATTGTTGAGAGGAAGGGAGACTGAAATTTTCTAAATTTTGATGAAAGACAGGAATGTTTCAGATGATATTCTCCCAAAAATGAACCACTTTACATGAAGCACTTTACATGGGTGGTGAATTTTTTTGAGGTGAAATGAGACAGTGTCAAAATTAACCTCTTTATGGGTGATTTCCACCAGCGGACTTTGAAAGTCACAAGAGATAAATTTTAGATAACTGGAATGGGTTTGCATGAAACTGAGCAAAGCTGAACCAAGACCCTGTCTTTTTCCCCCTCCTATTTTTCTCCTTTCAATGTCTTCTTCCCCCCAATAATCTCTACATGTTACTTTTTCCCCTATTTTTAAATCAAAGAAATGTTTACTTGGTATTATCTGATATATATCAAATAGCCATAATCAACTTGAAACCACTTAAAAACATAAAGTTGAACAAAAATCAAAATGGCTGCACTAATGCTTCTTCAGGGAAGCTCAACTTTAAACTAAGTAACCTTTTTCCTCCTTCTGCAAATTTCCCCTCCTCCTTTCAGAGCCTTGTGTTTCAGGAACATACCTCATTGAAGACATGATGAAGGAGGCTGGCAACATGTACATAATTCCTGTCCAAACTGGATATATCTTGTATTTCCTTATAATCCCCCCTAGCCCCTTCCTGTGAGCAAGCTTGTAGTTTTGAAGGCCTTAGTCTGCTGCATCCTTCTCTTCCTGACAAAGCAATAAAGCTATTGCTCCTCTTTATACTCAGACTCTGTCTTTGTGTTACATATCTCACCTCTGGAGCACAGAGGTCAGTTTTTGACAACAAGCTCACTGCAAAAAACAGTGGGGCTTTTGGCTGCACATTGTCTCCAAACAATATCAAAGTATGTGACTTTATATACCTTATAAAGCTTTATAAAGATATGACTTTATAGAGCTCTGTGAATGGTCAAGGAACCTCGGGCATAACCTAAGATTGGAAACCCTGCTCAAGAGGAATGTGTCCTTCAAATTAAATTAAATAGTGATCCCTCTCTACTTTTATAAACACTTATTAATAGAATTCACTGAAATTATCATGTATGAAATTCTTTTGAAGAAACATAAAATCTCCCAGAGAAGGAAAACCTGAAATTAACAAAGAAACAAAAATGCACACACTCATTTTTTTTATACCTTAAGAAAACAGGAGCATCTGATGTATAAGCTGCTCTTTTTTTAGCTGTCTCCTCTGCAAGCCTCCCTTCCCATTAAACACTAGCTGGATCCCTGATACTGCACTCAGCACTTTGAATATGTCATATTTCATCTTCAACACAGCCTACAAGGTATGCATGATTATCCTCATTTTCAAGGTCAAGGACACTGAGAAATTAAAATACTTATTACTATATTATATTATATACTATATATATTATGTTATAATACATATTAGCCAGAGCTAATATGTGGTCTCTTTTGAATGCAAATTACATGCCTTGAGAGTTATTTATTCATTCAACCAAAATTTCTTGAGGGCCTGGGCACTGGGGATACAGCAGCAAACAGAGGAAAGTTCTTGCCCACATGGAGCATATATTCTGGCAGAATTATATCTTAATTATGATATGATATTATGATACCCTAGCCAAATATTCCTATCCCTACCCCTTGGCAATAGCTGCTGGTCAGTATTTTCACAGAAAGCATCAAGAACCCGATGATTTAGCAGCACGAGCATGAGACTTGGATGGACAAATTTAAGTTTTCTTTTGGTTCTGGATACTTCTCATGCTTCTGATTACCTTACATTAGTTAGGATTAAAGGGGAAAACTGATATCAGCCTATATAATAAGGCTTTTCTTTATTATAGAGAAGCTTATTATTTTTTCCTCCCTTTGAAAAAATATAAGTCCAGGCTATACTAAGACTCAGTACAGAATACATTTTTGGCTCAAAATGTGTCATGAATCAGAGATTATTTTTAAACTATTCAAAATGACCTCACAAAGAAATGTTCTGAGTTTTACTATTGCTAAACTTATCTCTAATTTAGATTGGCATAGTGGAGCCAAACTTCACTGAACCTTCCTTCCTGCAATTGGATATAATCATGCACTCCTCATATATTCTCATACAACTGCTCATCTCACTTCTCATACAAATGCTCAGGGGCACAATTGCTCAGTAGAGGGCTCTGAAAGAAGAGAGAATTTTGAAACTCAATTTATAAATTTTCTCAAAAGTAAATTAACTGAAAATGAGGGTCTAAGAAAGCAAGTGATATCCTGCAGCAGCTATCAATATCCTGCCCACCCTTACCATTGTCCAACCAGAGAAAGAAGGTCCAGACCAAAAGAGGTCCCAGGGGAGCCTGGGTAACTCAGTCAATTGAGCGTCCAACTCCTGATTTTGGCTCAGGTCATGATCTTGCGGTTCATAAGATGGAGCCCTGCATTGGGCTCTGTGCTAACAGCACAGAGGCTGCTTGGGATTCTCTCTCTCCCTGTCTCTCTGCCCCTCCCTCACTCGCGCTCTCTCTCTCTCTCAAAATAAATAAATAAGCATTTTTTAAAAAAATAAAAAGAAACAAAGGAAGGAAAGAAAGGAAGGAAGAAGAGGTCCCAGCATGAGGAGCTAGCAGATAGGGTCCTTTTTTTTCTCTTCTGGGGGTCTAGTGTTCAAAGAACATTATTTGTTGAAACATATACCTGAATAAATGGAGTTAACCATCTGTAAATTAAGCTAGCCCGAAAGCCATTCTGTAATACCTCACAAATGTGAATTTAACTCCCATTTAACTCACAAGTGTTTTATAAAAATGTAATGAAATAATTTAGTTTGAAATGCCTAACATAGAATATGTTATATGACATAAATTCTCAATAAATGTTTCAAGAAAATATCAGTTATTTAATCTATTAAATGGAAATGTCTGAGCATAAATAGTATGACACAGGTATGATTTCTAGGTTGACATAACATGGACAATGCTTGACCAATATGAATGCCAGCAGTAAAAGGGATAAAAAGGGAAAAAGCAATACAAAGATCTCTAATCCGCATTCTGGATATCTAACCTCTCAGTTATAAAGATTAGCTAAACTTGGAAAAAAACAAGATGACAGAGTGGGAGGAACTGCATTTTACACAGGTAAAAAAATATCACCTTTTAAGTAACCACAACCTCCTTTCCCATATATGAATATTAACCACCACAATTCTTTAACTCTGGTGCAACTGTTTCTCAAAAAATAAGGAAATGAACAAGAATAAAATTATAGTGATTACATTCATAATATAATCACAGCAGTAATTATGTTCAGCTTATCTGGGAATATGGAAAGCAATTTTGAAAGGAAATATTTTTAAATACCTCAAATTCACCTTTGGAAATGAATCAAATGTTTTAGAAGATATTTAATTGAGCAAGAAAGATGAAAAGACCTCTAATACAATAGTGTTAACAAGTATTTTTAACCACCCAAGGGTTTGTTCTTTTTTTTCATTAAATCCTGCCTGTGACCTAAATAGCTACCTTTGCTCTTCACCTGGTTTTGCCACCTCAATAAGACACACTCCTCTCATTTTTACACCACACTTTTTTTTTAAAGAGATTTTCTTTTTAGAGAAGAGGGAGGGAGAGAGAGAAAGAGAGGGGGGAGGGCAGAGAAAGAGGGAAGGAGGTCGGGGGAAGGGCAGAGAGAGAGGGAGAGAGAATCCCAAGCAGGCTTCACACTCATTTTGGAGCCCAACCCAGGGCTCCATCACAAGACCCTGGGGTCATGACCTGAGCTGAAATCAAGAGTCCGTTGCTCAACTGACTGAGCCACCCAGGTGCTCCTACACCGTACTTTTGTACTTTAACCAAGAAGTTCACTGTCAATGAGTTCAGTATAATACAATCTGCTTTATTTGAAGCATTTTGAGAGTTTATTTAAAAACAAAGACACCAAAAATTATAGTTACCAGTCAATGACCTAACATTGAAATAGCTTTTAGATTAAGTTTAAAAATATAAGGTATCGGGCACCTAGGTGGCTCAGTCAGTTAAGCGTCTGACTCTTGGTTTTAGCTCAGGTCATGATCTCACAGTTTTATGAGTTTGAGCCCCATGTCAGGCTCTGCACTGGCAGTGCAGAGCCTACTTGGGATTCTCTCTCCCACTCTCTCTCTGCCCCTCTCCCACTCATGCTGTTTCTCTCTGAAAATAAATAAGCTTAAAAAAATATATATATATATACATATATATATATATGTATATATATATATATATATATATATATATATATATATATATAAAGGCAGTACACTGTGTTTGGATAACTTATGAGACCACAATTCTTCTCATGAGTCTTAAGAATCCCTCTTTTCGGGGCGCCTGGGTGGCTCAGTCAGTTAACCGTCCGACTTTGGCTCAGGTCATGATCTCGCGGTTCGTGAGTTGAAGCCCTGCTCAGAGCCTGGAGCCTGTTTCAGATTCTGTGTCTCCCTCTCTCTCCCTGACCCTTCCCCGTTCATACTCTGTCTCTCTCTGTCTCAAAAATAAATAAACGTTTAAAAAAAAAAAAAAGAATCCCTCTTTTCATGTTTAACATGTATGCATAAGCAGCTGCTCTATAATAATAAAGGAGCATATACACTTAATTCCCGGGTTTCTTTTTTTTTTTTATAATTTTTTTTACATTTATTTTATTTGGTTTTTTGGTTGGTTTTTTTTTTTTTTGAGACACATAGAGAGATAGAGCACAAGTTGGGAAGGGGCAGAGAGAGAAGGAGACACAGAATCCGAAACAGGCTCCAGTCTCCAAGCTGTCAGCACAGAGCCCAATGCAGGACTCAAACTCACCAGCCCTGAGATCATGACCTGAGCCAAAGTTGGATGCTTAACCAACTGAGCCACCCAGGTGCCCCAATTCCCAGGTTTCTTAAGGAAGCTTACTCACATAGAACATCAACCTCTATTGTAGATCAAGGACTGTTACAGAAAGTCATTCAATAATTTGAGTATAAATAGACAACCAAAATGCATTCCTGTATTATAAACATCCTGTTGTACAATTACTTTTACTTGGAAATTTTAAATATATGGAATTAAAAAAACTCCAAGATCATAATATCATTCTTATTCAAATGGCTTCTGGGAAATTTTCAACAGACCCTTCTGAGAAAAGTTTCAATAAGGATTTCACACAGTCAGTAGTTTTTTGGGCTGTGGAATTCTCAGCTCCAGCCAAATCTCTGGCTTAGTCATTTCTGAAAATGTCCCTTGTTACCCAAGCTTTCCAAAATCCTGTCCTAAATAATCTGGATTTGAGGTATGACCACATAAAAAATTTGAAGAAACTGTCCATATGAAATAATTTGTAAAAAAAAAAAAAAAAAAAAAAAAAATAGAGAGAGAGCAAGAGAGAGCAAACAGAACATTTTTAAAATTTCATCATTACATATTTTGGCACGCCTGGGTGGCGCAGTCGGTTAAGCATCCGACTTCAGCCAGGTCACGATCTCGCGGTCCGTGAGTTCGAGCCCCGCGTCAGGCTCTGGGCTGATGGCTCAGAGCCTGGAGCCTGTTTCCGATTCTGTGTCTCCCTCTCTCTCTGCCCTTCCCCCGTTCATGCTCTGTCTCTCTCTGTCCCAAAAATAAATAAAAACGTTGAAAAAACAAATTAAAAAAAATAAAATAAAATAAAATTTCATCAAATCCCAGACCTCCTACCATTTGACAAATTTCCTAGGTTTTTTCCTATCTTGTTGCTTTTATATGTTCATGCAATAGGAAAACCACAAGACCTCAATCACTCTTCAATTAGGACTCACAGATCATACTAATCTAAATCTCATTAACTTGTACCAAGAGTTCCCAAAATACAATTTCAATTTACTGGGAAAGATTAAAAGGCACATTTGGCATTTGTACTTCAATGAGAAGTCAGAAGTGGGTGAAGGGCCATCAGTCTCAGAGTTTTATTCTTTTTTTTTTTTATATCAGCTTATGTGCTAATTTTAAAAGGCTTACAGAGTGAGTTTTCTAGACAATAGAGAACTAGTCGATTCCTAGGGATGTCTCACTGGAAAACACAAGAGTCCCTGCTTCTGCCAGATTCCATATCTTAACTAACACAAATACAAACTTCACCAAACACAGAGACACTTCACTTTAGAAAATAAAAGTGGTACATTTAAAAAGATATAGCTGAAAGAGACCCAAAATCTAAGTATTCTCTTTCATTTCTTTCTCTCTCAGAAACTCTACCTCCAGTTCTTCAACAAATCCTGTCAGCTTTTTACATTCGAAACTTTTCCAGCCAACCCCTCTGCCCTGCAGACTCATGGTGGCTGGGCCCTGTGCACAAATCCTGAAACAAGGCACGAGCTCCAAGGATGTCATCACTCCTCTAATGTGGGACTCTTAGCATGGCCACACTCCTCTTTGGTCAAGCCCCCTTCCACCTGAATTTTCCTGCAAATTTCCTACCAGAATATTACAATATTTGGCAGTAGCAGGTTCTGAGTGGTTGGGAGTGAAGGCCAGGTCTACCCGCTGAGACAGCAGTTAAGCAATGAATAGCTGTATTTTGTTTGCAGCAGTATTGGCCCTCAGTCTCTGGCTCCCCTAAACCTCAGAATAAACAGGCCTCAGAGAGTGCAAAGGAAGATATCAAGTAAACCTTGGGTCTGCGGGAGGCGCATTTGAGGACTAGAACATTCCCAGCAGATAAAAATGACTCACTAGCTATCATCACCATTACGTGCATCCCACTGTGCCTCAACCAGTGGTTTCCAGAGCCTCCTTTCCACGAGGCTCTCCCAGTATCAACCACTGGTTCCTTCCCTGTAACTACCAATCCCAATTCTGGACTGTCTTGAAGAAGTTGTAACTACTAAATATTAAATTTTACTTATGAAAAAAAATCTAATTCATATTACAATATGGCTTAATTGATGCTAAAAAGTTTGCAGAGTTAGCCTAAAAAGGAGACCCCATGGAAAGAGAAAGGTCATCAGAAGGAAAAATGTAAGATTCAGGCTGAGAAGAAGGAAGAGAAGGTGACTTCAGCAGGCTCTAATCCTGAGGAGAAGTTACATAAATGCGAATATAACTGCCTGCTAAGCCCAAAGCTAAGGGCAGCTTTGTTCACCTGCCCAAGAGGACCTTCATGTTGGATGAGTTGGAATGCAAAGCATCCAATGAGAATACCCTTTCTACAATGTCACACATTTGTAAGAGAATTCTAGTTGAATTGACTAGTCCTTGTGGTATGCTGAATATAGCACACCCAGCACTCATGCAGACCTTCATGAGTTGCAGCCCAATCACTGGGAAGCTGGACAGTGGCTGGACAAACAGGAAGAGGCCCTTGCCAGAGTCTTCCTCTTTGGAATCAACTTTATTTTTGGACTCTGAGCCTGAAGCTTGTTTTCCCATTGAGTCCAGACTGGAAGGTAGACTGTGAGTAGTTGAGATGGTGGACACTGGGTCATGGAAATGAGGAGACCTTGTCACTGGTTTGAAACTGCCTTCTAGAATGTGGGCAAATCCTTCACTCGAGGGAAGACCAACAAGTTATTTTGTCATCACCTAGAACTCTTCTTCATTAAAGGAAACGAAACCTCGAAGTCTCCACAATTCAACCACTTTTTGCTATTGGCACAGCTGCCACCCTAGTACAAGCCACCATTCTTTCCACCTCCACTAATATGGTATCTTCCTGTCTTCCTACTTCCACATTTGCCCCCTGTAGTTGATACTTCACAAGAAAGTCAAAGTGATTCTTTTAAAATAAAAGCCAGACTATGTTATTCCTCTGCTGAAAACTACCCAAAGGCATTCCATCACACCCAGAAAAAATCCAAATTTTCAAAATAGTCAGATTTTATATGAGTGAAATCCTGGCAGAGTGAGTTGAGGCCCTCCTTGCTCCTCATTGTCTCCCAGGTGAGAAGTCCTCCTTATAAACAAAGCCTTCTTATGAACAAAACAAAACCAACAAACCCTGCTCACATGAGGGTAATTTCCTCTCGGCACCTCTTCCCTGTTGCTGCTCATTATTTACCTTCCTCTGACAAAGACCTTGGCATCTCCACCCCAAGCTTTGCTATCATTCTGACAGACTCCAATCTTCATTTTAAGCCCTGGTCTCTGAGGTTTCAGTCCCCACGTGTCCGGTTATCTTTCAGGAGCTCTCTAACTCTAATTACACTACTTCTACAATCAGTCATCCAACACCACAAACTTCTCTCCTTCCATCTGGCTGGCTGAAGTAAGGCTGCCTCAACCTCACTGGATCTCTGTTTCATTAACCAATCTTCTTGCTTCTGAACTATTTTTGCTTTAGTTTTTTCCTTATTCATCTTTGATTCTATTGTCCATAATTTCAATTACAGTCTTAAAATTTTACTATTCTCTTGTGCTTTTGTTGCTGCTGTGAGGACCAATCTCAACCCTAGATGACTATAACTATTATATTGTTTAGATTGGCTAAAGAAAGTCATAGAATAAGGTAGAGCGCTTCCACTTTAAACTCTTGTTTACCATCCCAAACAGGACCCTAACACTACCTGGCAGTCCAACTATGATACACTATTCAACTCATTCTCTTGCTCTCTACAGTGGCTTCAATTTTACTCCGGTGTTCTCACAATTCCAATCCCCTCCTTCCCACTGCAGATGACTCCTACTTATTGAGCAAATAACATTCTCATGAAGTGTTAAAATACAAACGGGATGTTAATGTTAATGTTAATGTTAATGGGATGTTACAAATGGCAAATTCCCAATTGTAAAAATATAAATTAGGTGTATTAATAACAAACCAGTAGAGAGAAAATAAATGATGGGGTACCTAGCTCAATCTGACAGAAGGAAGAAAAAATGCAAAGAAAATGTGCAGTAAACAGAAAGTACTATTTATATGGCATAAACAACTAAGGTGCCATAAATAAATCCAAACATACAGTAACCTTATAAATAAAACTGGACTAGCATTCCATTTAAATGGAAGATCTTTCAGATTGGATTTTTTAAAAATTAAAATATGGCTGTGTGCTCTTTATAAGAGATATACCGAAACCAGAATGACACAGAAAGGTTGAAAGTGAAGTGCCAGAATGGTATACTAGGTTAATAATAACCAAAAAGTATAGCAGTTATATATCAGTGTCATTGAAAACCAACTTTACAGCAAAAATCATCATTAGGAATAAAAAGAGTCTGTACATGACAAAAGAACAATTCATTAGGATGATTTAACAGTTCTAAACATTTAAATTATAAAAAGGAACTACAAGGATATATTTGAAAATCTGTAACTGTAGTGGAGAAATCTTCACACATTTCTCTTAATAATAAGTGAAAACGATACAGCATTCACTAGCATTAATATGTCAAGCACTATTCTAAGCTCTGCAAATGTATATTTATTTGTTTGACCCAACTGAGCATCTTCACTTAAACGTCTAGCAGACTCTCAATCTTGACACACTCAAAATAGAACTTCTAACTTTCACTCACAAAACTTGCCCCAACCACAGTCTTCCACATCTTAATATTGATGTTCCATTGCTCCAGTCACCCTGGCCAAAAGCCTTGGAGTGATTCTTACTCATCTCTTTCTTTCATACCCCATATCCAATAGGTCAAGAAGTCTTGTTGACTCTGTCTTCAAGAGACATCCAACCACCTCTCACCTCCTCCTCTCCTACCCTCTGGGCCAAACCACTATCATCTTTTACCTACACAGATGATATACAATGGTTCAACTTGTGATTTTTCAACTTTACCATGGTGTGAAAACAATATGTGTTCAGTAGAAACCATGCTTCAAATGTTGAATTTTGATATTTTCCCAGGCTAGCAATACACGGTACAGATACATTCCTGTGATGCTGGGCTTGACAGTGAGCCCCTGGTCCCAGTCAGCCATGCAGTCGCAAGGGTGAACAACTAGTATACTGACAACAATTCTGTACCCATACAACCATTCTGTTTTTCACTTTCGGTACAGTATTCAATAAATTACATGAGACATTCAACACTATATAAATAGGCTTTGTGTCAGATGATTTTGCCCAGCTGTAGGCTAACATAAGTGTTCTGCAACACATTTAAGAGAGACTAGACTAAGCTATGATGTCTGGTAGATTGGGCGTATTAAATTCATTTTTAACTTACGATAGTTTCAACTTAAAATGGGTTTATCAGGACATAATCCCATGGCAAGTAAAGGAAGATCTGTATTCCTTCAGCACCCTTCCAAGTAGTCTCCTTGATTCCATGCCTTCCTTCATGCCATTCTGTTCTCAACACAGCAGTTAGGATGATTCTTTTAAAAGGTATGTCAGATCATGTCACCCCTCTGCTCACCATCCTCTGACTTTTCACTTAGAGTGAATGTCAAAGATGATTATAATGGTTTGCAAGGCTCTACAAATTTGATCCCTTTTACCTCCTAGACCACTTACCCTAGCATATCCTCCCTTGCTCATACCTCTCTACAAAACTGTTGTATCCTGAACCATGCCAAACATACCCTGGTCTGGGACTTTTGCACTTTCCTCTTTCTGGAACACTTGCCCCAGATTTCAGCATGGCACGCTTCCTCACTTATTCCACGTCTGTACTCAGATGCCATCAACTTCATGAGACTTAGCCTGACCTCCCTGTTTAAAACAGGAAACTGCCTCCCATCCTCACATCCACCCTCCTTCCTCTATTCTATTATTTCCATGGCACTTATTTTCTAAGATACTATATAATTTACTTATTTATTATATTTATTTTCTGGCTCTTCATCAAGAAAATATAGGCTTAGATGGGAGTATATTTTGTTCACTTGTATATTGCATATGCCAAGAAAAGAACTGGCACACAATTTTAGGTAAATAAATATTTGTTGAATGAATAAATGAATGAGTAATTCAAACACTCACCAGAGTTAGATGGCATTATTTATCATCGCAAGTACAGATGAGGAAACTAAGGCACAAATAGGTTAAGTAATTTGTCCAAGTTCTAACAGCTAGAGATGACAGAAAAGGGATTTGCATCTGTTTTCCCCACGTGTTTGTCAAACTTCTATGCTGTACTAATGCTCATTTATTACTCCTCAGCAACAGAGAAATCAAGCCACAATAACCACAACAACAAAAGATGAGTGAGTCTGGAACATTTGAATCACAAAGTAAGCAAATCTGTATGTATATATATATATGTATATATGTGTATATACATATATATATATACATATACACACACACATACATATTTGCTTATATACATACGTATATATATACGTATATATGTATATATATATATATATATATATACATACAACTTTATCCCCAACAGAACTCATATCTTCTTCAAGCATATTTAACATATTTACCAAAAAAAATGTTAAACAGCAAAAGATAACAGCAAAAGTTCAACATAATACAGACATTATTTTACTTCAAATTCAATCAAACTAGAAATTGATAAATTAAAGGTAGCTTTTTAAAATATAATATACAGGTGGAACCGACAAATCATACTTCTAAATAATCCACAAGTTAAAAAAGGAATTTGGATCAGAATGAAACATGAAAAGCACTAGATAGCTAAATTTCTAGAAGTAGCTACATTTGCTTCTTTTAATGTTTTCTATTTAAATGTATGTTAGAAAACAAGAAAGACTGCAAATATGTGAACTACAATTTATTCTCAAGAAGCTAGGAACATAATTTACAAAAAACACACACAAATGTATAAAACAGGAAATAAAGATTAAATCAGAAAGTAATAAAAAGAAAACAAATAGATGTGATTCACAAGTTAGTACTAATTGTTAGAAAAGACTATAAAATACACACAAGTTGTTGGTAAGAGTGACCAAGAAAATAAAAGGGATTACAAAAATAAATGGCATCTGGAATAAAGCATAAGGTATGAAAACAGAGTAGTTTTTTTAAGCATGAAAATACAGTGAGGGGCTCCTGGTTGGCTCAGTCAGTGGAGTGTGTGAATCTTGATCTTGGGGTTGTCAGTTTGGGCTCCACATTGGCGTGGATTACTTAAAAATAAAATCTTTATAAAAAAAAGAAAAGAAATACAGTGAATAACTCCATGCTGATAAGTATTAAAACTTGAGCAGAAATAATAACAATTATGGTAAAATGAATTACCGAAACTAAGAAAAGAAGAAATATAAAACTCTAATAGATTTATGACCATTAAAAAACTGGGGTCAGTGGTTTAAAATATACCTACAAAATCAAAGGGGAATAAAACCTTTCCATTACCAGAAAACCTTACCTATATGTTCTTTGAAATTATCAGCAATCATATTATCTCTAATGCCAACAGTTTCAAAGAACAGGAAATGAGGAAAATTTCCCTAACTCATTTTATGAGGCTGTTATGATACTGATGTCAAAGTTGGACATGAACAGTACAAAACAGAAAAACTAGCAGCCAATCTCACTTATGAACAAGAACATAAATATCCTAATAAAATATTAGCAAAATAAATCAAGGATTATATGAATGTAATACATGAATAATCTAAGTAGGGATTTTCTAGAAGTCATGGAGGTTTAAACATTAGAAGATGGATTGAGAGAGGATTCTGAGAAGATGGTAAAGTAAGAAGCACGAAGAATCTCTCTCCCTACCTAGACAACAACTGCATTGGAACAATCTGTCTGGTTCAACTATTTGGAACTCTGGAGTCTTTTGAAGGCTTGTAACTTCTAGAGGAAGGCTTGGATGATAAATCCTTTTAAACTGGATCAACTTCAGCTCTTCTACAGTAGCAGTCACCCATCCCCCACATCTCAGCCACATGGCAGGCAGCTGTGCGAGACTTCCTAGAGCAGCTTGCAGCAGTTTATGGCAATCAGGGGTGGGCAAAAAGGACCCTGCCCTCCAAATATTGGGAATCTTTGCTCTGATAGCTGATGACTGCTTCTGATCACAGAAGTGTAGAGAGGTGAGTGGCCATTATTGTTGCAAAACCTCTCTTCCATTATTGCAGGCCCCTCTTATAGCTGAAGTGACTTCCAGGGAATTTAAAGAGCCAGCACCCTCCCCTCGCCCTTATTTTTTCTCTTTTTCCCCTTTTGAAGCCAGACATTAAAGATTAAGACATTCAAAAACAATTGTATATATGGGGGAAATAAGAAAGTGACGATGCATGACCAAGAGAAAATGTTAAGAAAAGGCCTGAGAAACCACAGGTTTATATTTCAGGTTCATCTTCAACACAGTGATAGCTTACAACAATATAATAATAATAATAATAATAATAATAACAAAAAATATCAAAAATATTTAGGAAGCAGATACTAGGAAATGGGGAGAATCTGATATCCATAATTACATTATTAGATTCAAATTGTCCAGTTTTCAATAAAAATAACAAGGCATACAAAGAAAACAGAGAATATGGCCCACTCAAAGGGAAAGGATAAGCAGAGATTGTCCCTGAAAAAAGATTTGATGACATACCTAATAAACAATAACTTTAAAACAACCATCTTAAAGATGTGCATAGAACTACAAGGAGATGTGAAGAAGGTCAACACATCAAAAATATCCATAAAAAGATAGAATACCTGAACAAAAAGTCTAGAGTTGAAAAATACAATATCTGAAGTGAAAAATTCACTGGGGGGATTCAAGATATATTTGAGCAGTTAGAATAACCAATGAACTTGAAGACAGGACTATGGAAATTATAAAGTCTGAGGAACACAAAGAAAAATGATTGATGAAATGCCAACAGAGTGTAAGGGACCTGCGGGATGCCATCAAGCAGACCAGCATACACATTATGGAAGTCCCAGATGGAGAAGTGAGAAAGGGGCATAGAGAATATATGAAGAAATAATGGCTGAAAAGTTTCCCAATTTTGGTAAAAGACATGAATATAAACATCCAAGAAGTTCTATGAACTCCAAATAAGATGAACTCAAAGAGATCTACACTAAGACACGCTATAATGAAATTTTCTAAAGACAAAAAATCTTGAAAGCAGCATGAGATACAAGGACTCTTCAATAAGATTACCAGCAGATTTCTCATTTTCTCATCAGAAACTTTGGAGGTCAGAGGGAGTAAACAATGCACTCAAAGGGTTAAAAGAATAAAACTGTCAAGCAAGACTCCGATATCTGGCAAAACTGTCCTTCAACAGTGAAGGAGAAATTAAACAAAAGTTGAGGGGGTTCATTACCACTAGACTTGCCCTGAAAGATATGCTCAGGGGAGTCCCGGAGAACAAAATGAAAGAACACTAGACAATAACTTGAAGCCATATGGAGAAATAAAGAGCTTAATAAAGTTAATACATGGGCAATTAAAAGGTTAATTTTATTGTAAGTACAGTTTGTAACTCAAGCTTTGGTTTTCTATATAATTTAGGAGAGTAATAGATTTTAAAAAACAATTATTAGTTTAAATACTAGTACTATTGTAACTTTAGAACATTAAATTTTGTTTCCTATATAATTTAAGAGGCTAATCACATTTAAAAGAATTATTAGTTTTTGTTATGGGGCACACAACACATAAAAATGTAATTTTTGGAAAATCAAACAACTGAAAGGGATGGGGACAGAGCTAATTTTTGTATGTTATCAAAGGTAAGCTGGTATAAATTCAAATCTGAGTGTTGTATCTTTAGGATACTAAATGTAATCTCCATGGTAACCACCAAGAAAATAGCTATAAAATATACATAAAAGGAAATGAGAAAGGAATTTAAACATTTCACTACAAAAAAAAAATCAACTGAACATAAAGAAGGGAGCACTGCAGAAAATGAGGGGACAAAAAACACAAAGCATATAAAAAACAAACAGCAAAATAACAGAAATAGGTCCCTTATTATCAGTAATTACTTTAAATTACAGATGACCTTTAAACAACATGAGTTTGAAGTGCACAGTTCCACTTACACATGGATTTTTTTTTTCAGTAAATACAGTACAGGACTATATTTACTGTTGTAAATGCAGTTTCTCTTCCTTATAATTTTCTTAATAACATTTTCTTTTTTCTACCTTACTTTATTATAAGTATACAGTACATAATGTATATAACATATAAAATGTGTTAATAAACTGTTTATGTTATCAATAAGAGTTTCAGTCAACAGTAGGCTATTAGTGGTTAAGTTTTTGAGGAGTCAGAAGTTATACATGGATTTTTGACTATGCAGGGGATTAGTACCCCTAACCCCACATTAAGGGTCAACTGTTATTCTTGCCAATCAAATCTGAATTAAATTCTCCTATCAAAAGACAGATATTGTCAAAATAGATAAAAACACATGATCCTCCAACTATATGCTGTCTTCAAGAGATTCACTTTGTACCCAAAGACACAAACACACTGAATGTGAAAGGATGGAGTATATTCCACGCAAATAGTACTAATATCAGACAAATATGCAGCTGCTCTGGAAAACAGTGTGGACATTCCTCAAAAAAATTAAAAATAGATCTACCCTATGACCCAGCAATAGCACTGCTAGGAATTTACCCCAGGGATACAGGAGTGATGATGCATAGTGGCACTTGTACCCCAATGTTTATAGCAGCACTTTCAACAATAGCCAAATTATGGAAAGAGCCTAAATGTCCATCAACTGATGAATGGATAAAGAAGTTGTGGTTTATATATACAATGAAATACTACTTGGCATTGAGAAAAAATGAAATATGGCCCTTTGTAGCAATGTGGATGCAACTGGAGAGTGTTATGTTAAGTGAAATAAGTCATACAGAGAAAGACAGATACCATATGTTTTCACTCTTATGTGGATCCTGAGAAACTTAACAGAAGACCATGGGGAAGGGAAGGGGGAAAAAAAAGCTAGAGAGGGAGGGAGGCAAACCATAAGAGACTCTTAAAAACTGAGAATAAACTGAAGGTTGATGGGGGAGTGGGAGGGAGGGGAAAGTGTGTGATGGGCATTGAGGAGGGCACCTGTTGGGGTGAGCACTGGGTGTTGTCTGGAAACCAATCTGACAATAAATTTCATATTAAAAAAAATAACAGATAGAAAAATGAGAAAGCAGTAAGTAAATAAAGGACTTAATATTAAAAAACTACTAGATGTAGCAGACATGTATAGAACACTCTATCAAAAACAACATCTAACTCATTCTTCTCAAGTGCTCAAGGGCTGTTTCCCAGGATAGACCATATATCAGGCTACATAGTGAGTCTCAATAGAGTTTAAAAGGTAGATATTCTACAAAGCATCTTCTCTGACCACAACAGGATGAAGTCAGAAATCAAAAACAGAAATCAAACTTTAAAATTCACAAATTTGTGGGAATTAAACAATAAATTCCTTAAAAACAATGAATCAAAGAAAAAAATTAAAAGATAAACTAGAAAATACTTAGAAATGAATGAAAAACAACATACCAAAATTTGTAGGACACAGCAAAAGCAGTGCTAAGAGGGAAACTTATAGCTACAGCTTTATTTATCTACTTATGTATTTATGTATTAATACAAACAGATATAAGTCTATAGCTAGAGAAGTGCTAAGGTGGAAATTTATGGCTTACATTAAAAAACAAGAAATAGGGGTGCCTGGGTGGTTCAGTCAGTTAAGTATCTGACTCTTGATCTCAGCTCAGGTCATGATCTCATAGTTCGTGAGTTCGAACCCCGCATGGGGCTCTGTGCTCACAGCACAGAGCCTGCTTGGGATTTTCTCTCTCTCTCTCTCTCTCTCTCTCTCTCTCTCTCTCTCTCTTTCTCTCTCTCTCTCTCTCTCTCTCTCTCTCTCTCTCTCTGTCTCTCTCTGTCTCTCTCTCAAAATAAATAAATAAACTTAAAAAAAAAAACTTTAAAAAGAAAGATCTCATATCAACTACCTAACTGTATAATGTAAGGAACTCAAAAAAGAACAAATTAAACCCAAAGATGGAAGAAGGATGGAAGGATATAATAAAGATTAGAGCAGAGATCAATGAAATATAGAATGGAAAAACAATATGAAAATCAGTGAAACCAAAAAGTTGGTTCTTTGAAAAGATCAACAAAATTGGCAAACTTTCAGCAAGATGGACTATGAAAAAAAAGATTGTGAGAGTACTATGAAAAGCTGTATGCCAATAAAGTGGACCACCTAGATGAAATGGACAAATTCCTAGAAACACAAATCATGAAGAAAGAGAAAATCTGAATAGATTTGTAACTAGTTAGGAGAATGAATCTGAAGGTAACTAGTTAGGAGAATGAAAAACCTGATGGCTTCACTGGTGAATTCTAGCAAGCATATAATGAATACCAATCCTTCTCAAACTTTTCCAAAATATTGAAGAGAGGGGATTCTTTCTAACTCATTCTATGAAGCCAGCATTACCCTGATAGCAAAGCCCCAAAGACACAACATCAAAATACAGAACAATACCTCTTAAGAACATCGATTGAAAAATCCTTGACAAAATAATAGCAAACTGAATCAGCAGCATACTAAAAGGATCATACACACACCATGGCCAAGCAAGATTTATTTCTGGAATGCAAGGATTGTTCAAAATAGGAAAAATCAATCAATGTAATACATCCCATTAACAGATGAAGGAAGAAAAAAAAAACAAATTATCTCAATTGACGCAGAAAAAGCACCTGACAAAATTCAGTACCTTTCATGAAAAAAATATTCAAGGGGAACCTGGGTGGCTCAGTTGGTTAAGCGTCTGACTTCGGCTTAGGTCATGATCTCACGGTTCCTAAGTTTGAGCCCCATGTTGGGCTCTGTGGTGACAGCTCGGAGCCCGAAGCCTGCTTCGGATTCTGTGTCTCTCTCTTTCCCTGCCCCTCCCCGACTCACACTCTGTCTCTCAAAAATAAATAAATGTTTAAAAAAAAAAACATTCAACAAACTAGGAATAGAAGAAGGAAAATACTTCAAATAAAAAACATAACCATTTTCTCTACCACAACCCCTTTCCCAATTGCCATGGTTAGTTTAGTGGAGAAACAGGGTGCCTGCATATAAAATGTTATTTTTTTTATTATATGAAATTTATTGTCAAATTAGTCTCCATACAACACCCAGTGCTCATCCCAAAAGATGCCCTCCTCAATGCCCATCACCCACTAAAATGTTATAAAGCCTGCAGAAAGCAGGGTGGTCAGCATGCTTTGTGTCCAGCTTGCCCAGCTAATTCTGTCACCTATTTCTGATCAACCCAAGGGCTTACAGATTTCCTCATCCAAACACAACTGCATACAAAATTTCATGTGAAGTGAAAAGCCCACACTGTAACAAGGACAGCCTTCTTTGACTCCCCCATACTGTACCAGATCTGCAGAACACACATATGTATGGTACATTTCCTTAATAATGCACTATCATTGGTTGGTTTTTTTTTTTTTTTTTTGTGGCCCACTCCCAACCCCTAGTTAATCAATAACCAAGTCATCCACATAAGTGTTCACACCCTTATTTGGCCTTCTCAAGAATATGGCTGTCTTTTCCCTTCCCACCAAAAATAAATCCAAGAATTAAAATGCAGTTTATTTTCTGTTTCTGAGGGGAGATACCATCAAAAGTAGTTCTTTACTCTACCTGCATTGATCTTGACAAGCTGGCGATGAAGCCTATTTTTGGCCATGGCCAACTGTAATTTAAAAGCCATCGAGAGGGGTGCCTGGATGGCCCAGTTGGGTAAGTGTCCAACTTCAGCTCAGGTCATGATCTCATGGTTCATGAGTTTAAGCCCCATGTTGGGGAGCTGGGAGCCTGGAGCCTGCTTCAGATTCTGTGTCTCCCTCTCTCTGCCCTTCCCCCACTTGCACTCTGTATCTCTCTCTGTCTCTCTCAGAGACAATACATAAATACATAAATGCACATTTTGACAATTTATTTTTAAAAAACACACAAAAGCACAACTATGGTTAGTTTACTCATTTTTTTCACTTTTAAACTTAAGTTTATGAAAATTAAAATATATGTACAGAAAAAGTTTTGTCCTGTATATACAGTAAGGTATTAATCTCCATCACAAGATATTTTGAATATATCAGCAGAAATTTTTACTTAAAAACAAAGATCAGGGGTACCTGGGTGGCTTAGTCGGTGAAGCGACCAATACAGCTTGTGAGTTTGAGCCCCACATTAGGCTCTGTGCTAACAGCTCAGAGCCTGGAGCCTGCTTTGGATTCTGTGTCTCCCCCTCTCTCTGTCCCCCCACCCCACTATCACTCTCTCTCTGTCTCTCAAAAATGAATATATGTTAAAAAATTAAAAAGAAAAACAAGGGGCACCTGGGTGGCTTGGCCGATTAAGCGTCGGACTTCGGCTCAGGTCATGATCTCGCGGTCCGTGAGTTCGAGCCCCGCGTCGGGCTCCGTGCTGACAGCTCAGAGCCTGGAGCCTGTTTCAGATTCTGTGTCTCCCTCTCTCTCTGCCCCTCCCCTGTTTATGCTCTGTCTCTCTCTGTCTCAAAAGTAAAATAAACGTTAAAAAAAATTAAAAAAAAAAAAAAAAGAAAAACAAAGATCATTATGGCATTCATTCTTAAAAAAAAAATACTTTCATTAAGAAAGCTCATCCTTTCTGTTATGCTTCACTATTTAAGGAAAGCACTCCTAATGAGCTCTATTTTGACAGTAACCAAATGATATCTGACCACAATAGGAGCACAAATGTGTTAACTAAGTTACTGACCTTTTGAAACAAACACATAATATTAAACAAATTTGTGAACAAGTGTTCAGGATAATTAGTATTGATTTCTATTTATTCAAGGGTCTTTGAAGTGGTGATCGTCACCTCACTCTTAGGTTAGAAAATCACCTTTAAAGAGAGAAAGCCTAGGGGTGCCTGGGTGGCTCCATCAGTTGGGCGTCTGACTTCAGCTCAGGTCATGATCTCACAGTTGGTGGGTTCGAGCCCCACATCATGCCGTGTGCTGACAGCTCAGAGCCTAGAGCCTGCTTCGGATTCTGTGTCTCCCTCTCCGTCTCTGCCTGTCCCCACTCATGCTCTGTCTCTCTCTGCCTCTCAAATATGAATAAATGTTAAAAAATAACAATAATAATAAATAAAAAGAGAAATCCTTAAAATGCTTATTGTCAAGGGATGTTGCATAGGATTTACCAAACACTTCAAGAACCTGAATGTAATTGTATTACACTTCAGACATCCACCCTAATTACAATACAGTATCTTTCAGAAACCATACTCTCCCTTAAAAGAGAAAGAGGTATTTCCATGAGTCGTCTTTAACATCTTAGAAAATTAATTTCCTTCAGTACCTCTGTGTTGCTAATTTAAGGTAAACTTCTCCCTATTCTCTCCCATTATAACCACTAAACCACTAATGCTACTATTGCTGAAAAATATATTTCAAGAATTTGCAAAGCTTGTGACCATAAGAAAACTTCTCAGACACAGTTCAGAAATGTTACACTCATCCAATCCCTCCAAAGAAAATCAGCAACTCCCAATATCAAATTGATTGTTTCTTACTATTCATAGTCAATTTGTTTTCTATCCTGCCTGTTTTGGTTAAAAATGCTAAAAACTCTCTTGTAGAATTTAGGGAACTGGGAAAGCTAATGTAAAATTTCATTTCCAACCCAATTCTCCAGCTTTGACATTGGGGCATACCAAAACTGAGCCTTCCCACCTCCGTGCACTCACTCCCCACACATACATTTAGAATCCCTCTATTCTCTGGTCACTACCCAGGGGGAAAAAAAAAAACTTTGGGCTTACTAAAAGACCTAGACAGCATATGTTTTAAGTCAGTTATATCAATTATAGTGTTATCCAAGATGAGGTAAGTCCAAGTTTAATATGAAAGGTGATTCCTTTTCAAGAAATCATGTCAAATTTTTGTTAATGATAGGAGTCACATGAATCTCTCAAGCAACCCAAAGTGTCTCCTAAGAAAGACATCAAACCTGAGATGTTGGGGCGCCTGGGTGGCTCCGTCGGTTGAGCGTCCGACTTCGGCTCAGGTCACGATCTCACGGTCCGTGAGTTCGAGCCCCGCATCGGGCTCTGGGCTGATGGCTCAGAGCCTGGAGCCTGCTTCCCATTCTGTGTCTCCCTCTCTCTCTGACCCTCCCCGTTCATGCTCTGTCTCTCTCTGTCTCAAAAATAAATAAACGTTAAAAAAAAATTTAAAAAAAAAAACCTGAGATGTTAGTAATAATACTTGATTCCAAGTACCTTAGGATCCTAGAGATGATTCCAACTTCACCCTCACACACACACACACACACACACACACACACACACACACTCTGATTCCACTCTTGTCTCCACCAGATTTTAACTTGATCCTCCTCTCTGTAAATCCATAGGACACTAGAGAAGAAAAAATTGATTGTTTTTTCAGAATATGTTTGGATTTGTACAAAGAAATTGGAAAGAATTATAAATTGGAAATATCTGAGATTTTATCATATCTGTTGGGAAACATACGTCCTGGGAAGATGGAGGATGAAGATACAGGGAATAGGAGTAACAATCAAGAGAAATAAAATGATGATGAGTTCAGGAGGGCAGAGCAGTCCTCTGCCCCTCTGGGAAGGCTGAGGTAGTTGAGACTCATCCTTTGTAAAGGAGCAGGGAGCAAAGTGGCTACCTTAGGAGCCTAGTGCTCCTGCATACTCACCCTTTCACCTACTTGGAACTGACCAATAGTCTGCAGTAAAAAACTATTTACACTTTCACTGGTGTCATATGTGTACTGAGTTCCACTGTTATTCACATAAAGCTTCAACATCATGGCCTCCTTCACTGTGAAACATTGGACAACAAGAAGTATTTACCAGTAAGAGTATAAACAATCAAGAGGGCAGTAGTTTTTGTCATTTTTTTTTCTTGCTATACAACAGGGCCTGGAACATAGAGTCACCTAATAAACATTTGTTGGATGAAGGTTGAATTACTCCATCCACAGACTACCCAGTAAAAACAATCACAGCTCCTCTGTGGCAGATTCCAGATTAGAAACTCTTAATGTCCAGGCCTATTATGCTTCTCACACAATATCAGGGACTAACAAGGAGTGATGAGCTTTAGTTTGAAATTAAGTAAATATTCAACCCCTTAAAACTTCAAATGCTAGGGAACAAGCAAGCAACCTGGGAGCACATCCTGGGAGAGGGATGAAAATAATTACTTTTCATTTTTATAAATAAGACTGTAAACGTTTTTAAGTTTAACTCATATAAATCCTAAGTTAACTGTTCCAAACTCAGGCAAATTACAAGTAAAATCTAGGGAAGGGAAGACTTGTGGTACTTCATGCTTTTGCAGAGTATTTATTTTAAGCCAAATTTTCTTGAGTCCTGGGGAAGGAGACATGAAATTACATGAAAGAGGGCTTACTACTCTACAGGTAATATTCATACATAATGTTTTATGAATAAAATATATTTTATAAGTTTCAAAAATCAAAATAATATTTTTTAACTTAATAAAATAAAAAACCTACTCATGATAAAAAAAACTCTAAGCTGAGAATAGAAGGGAATTTCTTCAACTTGATAAAGAATATTACCATATTGTACACCTGAAACTAATATAGCACTGTATGTTAACTAACTGGAATTAAAATACTTTAAAAAATAAATAAATACTCTTTAAATAAAAAAAAGAAGGAGAGGCAAACCAAGAAACAGGCTCTTAATATAGAGAACAAATTGACGGATACCAGAGGGGAGGTGGGTCGTAGGATGGGTTAAATAGGTGATGGGGATTAAGGAGGGCACTTGTGATGAGCACCTGGTGTTGTACACAGGTGTTGAATCACTATATTGTATCCCTGAAACTAACATTATACTGTATAACTAACTGGAATTTAAGTAAAAACTTAAAAAAAAATAGTATCTACAAAATACCTAGAGCTAACATCACATTTAATGGTGAGAAACTAGAAACTTTCCCAACAAGATCAGGAATAAGATTAGGATGTTTCCTCTCATCACTGCTTTTCAATATCACACTGGAAGATCCAGTCAATGCAATAAGAAAAAAAAAGATAATTAAAGATATATAGATTATCAAAGAAAACACAAAACTGTCTTTATTCACAGATGACATGATCATCTTTGAGATATCAGAAAGAATTGACAAAAAAACTCCTGGAACTAATAACCAGGCACAACAAGGTTTCAGGCTATAACGTTGCAAGTTAATATACAAAAATGAGTCATTTTGCTATATAGTTACACGAATAAGGGAATTTTACACTTAAAACACAACACCATTTATGTTAGCACCCCCAAAAATAAATACTTAGGTATAAATCTAACAAAATACATCTAATACTATCTAAGGAAAACTACAAAACTCTGATGAAAGAAATCAAAGAATTAATAGATAGCTATTCCATGTTCAGGGACAGGAAGACCCAGCATTGTCAAGACGTCAGTTCTTCCCAACTTGATTTGTAGATTCAATGCAATCCCAATGGAAATCCCAGCAATGTACTTAGAGGATATCAACAAATTAATTCTAACAGTTATATGGAGAGGCAAAAGACCAAGAATAGCCAATGTAATAGTGAAGGAGAAGAACAAAACTGGAAGATTGACACTACCTGACTTCAAGACTTGCTATGTAAAACTACAGTAATCAAGAAAGTGTAGTATTCATGAAAGACAAATGTACCAAATTTAATACAATAGAAACCCAGGAATAAACCCACAAAAATGTAGTCAACTGATATTTCACAAAGAAACACAGTATAATAAACAAAAGAGTCTTTTCAACAAATGGTGCTGGAACAATTGAACATCCACATGACGCAAATAAATAAATAAATAAATAAATAAATAAATAAATAAATCTAGACACAGGCCTTACACCATAAAAAAAAAAAATTAACTCAAAATGGATCACAGACTTCCATGTCAAAAATGATAAAACTTCTAGAAGAGGAGAAAATCTAGATGACCTTACATATGGCAATGACTTTTTAGATACAACACCAAAAGCACAATCTATGAAAGAAAGAATTGCTAAGCTGGATTTCATTAAAATTAAATTTTCCTGATGTAAAAGTCAGTACGAAGAGAATGCAAAGACAAGCCACAGACTGGAAGTAAATACTCGTACAAAATGCATCTAATCAAGAACTGCTATCCAAAATATGTACAAAGAACTCTCAAAATTCAACAATAAGAAAATAAGTAACTCAACTTCAAAAAATGGGCCAAAGACATTAACGAACAGACCTCACCAAAGAAAACATATAGATTGTAAATAAGCATAGGAAAAGATGCTCCATGTCACATATCATCAGAATGAAATGCAAATTAAAACAATGAGATACCACTACACAACCTTTAGAATGGCCAAAATCCATAATACGTCAAGTACTGTCAAGGATATGGAGAAAGAGAAACAATCATTCATTTCTGGTGGAAATATAAAATGGTACAGCCACCCTGAAAAATAGTTTGGTGGTTTCTTATAAAACTGAACATACTCTTACCACATGATTCAGCAATCTCACTTTTTGGTATTTATCCTAAGAAACCAAAAACATGTCCACACAAAAACCTGCACATGGATGTGTATAGCAGCTTTATTCATAAATGCCAAAGCTTGGAAGCAACCAAGGTATCCTTCGGTAGCTGAATGGATAAACTATGGTACATCCAGACGATGGAATATTATTCAGCACTAAAAAGAAATAAACTGTCGGGGCCCCTGGGTGGCTCAGTCAGTTGAGCGCCTGACTCTGGCTCAGGTCATGATCTCACGGCTCGTGAGTTCCAGCCTCACATCGGGCTCTTCTGACAGCTTGGACCCTGGAGCCTGCTTCAGATTCTGTGTCTCCTTCTCTCTCTGCCCCTCCTCTGCTCACACTCTGTTCCTCTCTCTCTCTCAAAAATAAACATTTTTAAATAAATACATAAATACATAAATACATAAATAAATATAAGCTATCAAGATATAAAAAGACATGGAGGAAACTTAAATGCATATTACTAAATGAAAGAAGCCAGTCATACATACTGTGCAATCCCAACTATATGAGATTCTGGAAAAGGTGAAATTATTGACAGTTAAAAAGATCAGTGGTTGCCAGGGGATATGGGGGAGGAAAGAATGAATAGATAGAACACAGAGGCTTTTTAGGGCAGTGAAAGTACTCTGCTAAATGGTGGATATATGTCATTATAAATTTGTCCAAACCAAGAATGTACAGCATGAAGAGTGAACCATCATGTAAACTATGGACTTTGGGTAAGAATGATGTGTCAATGTAGATTCGTCAATTGAAACAAATGTACCACTCTGGTGGGAGATTTGATATTGAAGGACACTGTGTGTATGTGCAGACAGGGATATATGGCATGTCTCTGTATCTTTCCATTTTGCTGTAAATCTGAAACTGCTCCAAAAAATAAGGTATATAAAAATTAAGTTTAAAAAATGTTTAAAGTATACTTTGATAGGGGTGCCTGGATGGCTCACTTGGTTAAGCGTCTGACTCTTGATTTCAGTTTAGGTCATAATCTCACAGTCTTGAGATGGAGCCCTGTGTCAGGCTCCATGCTGGGCATGGAGCCTGCTTAAGATTCCTTCTCACCCTCTCCCTCTGCCTCTCCCTCACACATGTGCACACTCTTTCTCCCTTCTAAATAATAATAATAATAATAATAATAATAATAATAATAATAAAGTCTACTTTGATAAATCTTAGTCCCATTCCCATTACTGTCCACCTTGGATGTCCCCTCATCCATTATCAGTAGGCATTTTTATCAGTTTCTTAATCACCCTTCCAAAATGTCTTCATTCAAATATAAACAAATACAGGTATATATTCTTCTTCTCCCACATTCGTTAGATAAAAGGTAGCTTAATATATAGGTACAACGTCTGCTCCTTGCTTCTTTAGTTAGCAATGGTATTTCCTGGAGCTCTTCTCCCATCACCATGCTGTGGATGTCCTCATTCATCTCACAACTGCATAGTACTCCATTGTGTAGTGAACTGGGTCCCCATTGGTGGGCACTTGTGCCATTTTCTGGTCTTTTGCTATTGAAGACCATACCATAATAAGTTGTACATACGCCATTTTATAATTGTGCATATGTAACTGTAGTATAGAGTCCAAGAAGTGAGATTTCTGGGACAAAGGGTAAAATGCGTCCACAATTTTAGTAGCTAGTGCTAGATAATATCCAACAGGCATTGTAGCACATTGCTACATTTGCCACCAGCAGCAGTGGATGACTTACTGATAGTATGTTGTCAAACTTTCAGATTTCTGCTAGTCTGATAGGTGAGAAATGATATCTCAGTGTATTTGATCCTTATTTCCCATACTGTGGGTGGGGTTGAGCATCTTTTCACATGCTTATGGGCATTTCTCTTCTTTTTATATCTTCTCTTGCCTTGTAACCATTTTCTATGGGGTTCATGTTCTTCACAATTTTAGTTCTTTATATATTAGAGAAGTAACACCTATTTCTGTGATATGAGTGGCAAATATTTTTTCCTAGTCTGTCAATTGTCTTTTGGCTTTGCCTAATAGAGTCTTTTTTCCATTCAGAATTTTGATCATATTGTCCTTTTTTTAAACTTCACACAACCCTAGATGATAGGGTTATCTTCATTTTAGAGAAGAGGACACTGGGTTATAGGAATATTGAATATATTGTCCAGGAACATACAAATGCAACCACAGATCTATCTGACTTTGAAGGGTGTAATACCATTATACCACAATACTCTTGCCATAAAATAAGAATAAGAAAAGCAATGGCATCAAAACTAAAAATAGAACTACACTACGACCCCGCAATTGCACTACTAGGCATTTATCCACGGGATACAGGTGTGCTGTTTCGAAGGGACACATGCACCCCCATGTTTATAGCAGCACTATCCACAATAGCCAAAGTATAGAGAGAGTTCAAATGTCCATCGATGGATGAATGGATAAAGAAAATGTGATATATATATATATATATATACACACACACACACACACACACACACATATACACACACACACACACAATGAAGTATTACTCGGCAATCAAAAAGAATGAAGTCTTGCCATTTGCAACTACGTGGATGGAACTGGAGGGTATTATGTAAGTGAAATTAGTCAATCAGAGAAAGACAAAAATCATATGACTTCACTCATATGAGGACGTTAAGAGACAAAACAGATGAACATAAGGGAAGGGAAACAAAAATAATATAAAAACAGGGAGGGGGACAAAACAGAAGAGACTCATAAATAGGGAGAACAAACTGAGGGTGGCTAGAGGGGTTGTGGGAGGGGGGATGGGCTAAATGGGTAAGGGGCATTAAGGAACCTAGTCCTGAAATCATTGTTTCACTATATGCTAACTAATTTGGATGTAAATTTTAAAAAATAAAAAAAATTAAAAATAAATTAATTAAATAAAATAAAAATAAAAGAAAAGCAACCACATCTAACACTTTACATTAACTATATTTTTACCCTCACAACTTACGAAGTTGAGATCATTATTATCATACTCATTTACAA